>NC_000085.6:46614846-46914846 GCF_000001635.26 Mus musculus
CAATGCATCGCCAGATTCCACTTTGTGTCCCCAGTTCCCTGTGCGCTATAACAGGAGTGTTCCTTAATCAACCCCAAGTGCACTTGGCTGGGTCAAGATAGCCTGCTTAATGGAAAGGGTTTGTTTGAACCACACCACGCTTCCATACTTCACCCAGAGCATCACTAGCCGCTTGTATGCAGGCACTTCTCATCCCAAGTATGAAGTTCAGGGCTGGGGAGGTGGCTGATGGTTCAGAGCATTTGCTGCTCTTGGAGAGGACCTGGGTTCTTTTCTAGCACCCATATAGTTGATCACAACCATCCTTAACTTCAGTTCCAGGGGATCTTATGTCCTCCAATCACCCTCCTGTGCCCTAGGCACAAATATTACACACATACATACATACATACATACATACATACATACATACATAAATACTCATACACACCAAATAAATAAATTAGTTAATTTTTAGCTATGAAGATGAAGTTCACATTCAGTGTCCACTTAGTTTCTGACAGCCAGCATCTGGGAAGGAATTGCCCAGCGTCGTTCTGATGCAGGCTCACGCAGGCTCTTAACTCATCAGTCACAGGAATGCTAGCCTGGAAGCTGATAGACATGAGCAGGCCCAGAGCAGTTAGCTGGTCCAGGCTCACGAGTCTGTGTGTTGCAGTGGCTGCCATCATGAAGTGCATGTCAGAGCTTGGCAGAGTCTAAAAGGCCAGTCTCCCGGACGTCAGCCCTTAGAGCTCTACCTCGGTCCCTTTGATCGCTATCCTGGGCATTTTCACACCTCTGTTGTGCCCTTCTGGCAAATGGGGAGAGTAATATCCTGAAATAGACATGAAAATGGCTTATACATTTTGACTCTTTTGAGTTGATTTTCTACATTTTCTTGGCTTGCTTGAGTTCTTGGTCCCTGGGTGTGTCTCCTGGGGACACTGTTTTGAGCACAGCAACCTTGGAAGAGTTTTGTTTCTTAAGATTCTGGCAATGAAGAGCCATGTGTGTGAAGGCAAATAAGCTGGTATCTGCCAGCCCATTTGGGGGTGGGGGGGGATAGTTACTCTGGACTGGGAATACAATTCTCAAAGTCTCAGGAGGCTGGAGAGGTGGTGGCTCAGTGGTTACTCAGTGGAGGACTCAGTGTGAGTGCCAGCACTCACATGGTGACTCACAACTGTAGCTCCAGTTCCAGAGCATCCGATGCCCTCTTCTGTGCTCAGTGGGCACATAACGTACATGTAGACGAAATAGACACATTAAAAAAAAAACACTTTAAGCTCTGGGGGGAGGCCTGGCCCTGCCCTTCCCCTAACTTGGACCCCGGATGAAGGCATTTTTGAAGTGTATTGGAAGCATAGGGTTCAGGAGTTGCTGTGACTGGACATGGAGTGACATGGGGCTAAGCATCCCTTGCCTGTGTGGCGCTGTCCTCTTGAGTTCTGCCACCCTCTGTTTGCACCCGCTTGGCTTGTATGCTCTCACAGTCCTTACAACCTGCAGGCTGGTTGCCTAAATGCTCTCTCCTGGCGTTTTTTGACCACGTAACCTTAAATCTAGAATAGGTTTGGTTTCCTCCTAGTTATAGGGCGGAGGGGCTGGTGGTAAAGGAAGGATCGCCCGAATAGATGATTAGTGTAAGATCCAGGAAGGGAGGGGCACAGTACCGTAAGCTGTGCTTCCAGTTTGTTCCTGTTTAATCTCACCATCCTTCATGCTGCCTCCAGGCACTGCGGATGTTACCAACCCAGAGCTGGGAGACCGGAGCTGGGAGACCGAGCTGGGTAGCTGCTCCCTATTTCCCATAATCAAAAAACCGTGTGAAGCGGTTAGCTCGTGTCCAGGTCCTCCCTGGAGAAAGGGAGTTTTGCCCCTGAGATGGTTTAAATACTTGTAATTCCTCAGCTGAGAATTAAAGATGAACAGATTGTGAGACACAAGGCCCCTTTGGTGGACTACAAGTCTGTAGTCCTAGCACTTGGGAGGTGGCTGGAGATAAAGGTCTGTTAAGTTGCAAGTTTGAGGCCAGCCCGGACTACTGGAGACTGGCAGTCTCAAATAACAATAACAAAAGGCACACACAGGAGGGTTTCCTAACCCCTTCCTAAAGTTTCTCGAACCCGAGGTCAGATTCAGGTATTCTCCTGATCTTGTACTGGCTTGTCGGGTTTTTGTGGCCAGGAAAATGAAATGTTACTAGCACTCCTGTTTTGCAATTCCTTCCTTCCTCCACTTTTTCCCCTTGTGTATGTATGGTGTGTGTGTGTGTGCGCGCGCGCGCACATGTGTACATGTGTACATGTGCATGAGACCACAGGTTGAGCGTGGATGTCTCCCTCAGTTGCCCTCTACCTTATTTTGTTGAGAAGAAGACTCTCACCAAACCTAGGTCCGTGCATGAGATTTACAGAACCTAGGTTA
Organism: Mus musculus; assembly: GCF_000001635.26. Taxonomy (NCBI): domain Eukaryota; kingdom Metazoa; phylum Chordata; class Mammalia; order Rodentia; family Muridae; genus Mus; species Mus musculus. The sequence goes on from NC_000085.6 coordinate 46,617,256, forward strand.
TCTGAGACTTTTATCGAGCTGCTCAGACCTTAGAAGAGGAGCTAGGCTTGGGGTGGGGGAGGACGGACATGAGGAGTCGCAGGAGGGGGTGGAGCACCACTAGGAGGCTTTGTGCAGATGCTGGGACCCATCATCCCGGGCTGCTTCAGGTTGGGATGCTGCGAGCCCTTGCCTTGGGTCAGCCATCACTGCATTTGCTTTCCCACCAAAGAGTGGACCACGTTATTTTTGTCTTGCCCAAAGTTTACATAAAAAGTGAACGAAGTCAGCTTTGGTGGAGCCCAGGAAGCCCCAGTCATGCTGAGGGAGTTCCATTTCCTGTGGCTTCTGGGTGTGAATCATACAGGTGATGTGACCTGGTCTCTCTGTTGTTTCCGTTCTGTCACGATCCTCCTATTACAATTTCCTCCAGTGCTACAGTTGGAGCTAGGGTCTCACACCTCTCATGCAGCAGGCAAGCACTCAATCCCGGAGAGGCATCCCTGGCCCTTTTATTTCAGTGCGGTTTAGGATACGTGAAAAGTCTCTGCAGACGGCTTGCTAATTCCCATGTGATTCTTGGCTATGCACCTCTTTGGTTAGATGTATTTATAAGGTCAGAAAAACACCCAGATTTTGGCACAAAAGTAGACTCTTCTGTCCCCCTTGAACAAGTCGTGCTCCTGGAAGTGTCTGTTCTTCGTCAGTGATGCCTAGAGTCACCAGGAGCTTCAGTAAGCTCTAGACCCAAGATAGCAGACACCCACCCATCAAGTGAGTGTCTGCGGACTGATCGTTCCAGTCCAGAAGCATTCTCTTACTGGGTTGCAGAAGTGGGAACTGTCAGTGAGTTTTAGCTTGTGTAACTCTGACGTCCTTCCCTCCATGAAAACATGGAGATTAAAGCAGGATCCGAGGCCCATGCCTATCCCAGCATGAGGGGAAGGCTGAGACCGTAGGACCACTGAAGGGCATCCTGAGCTACATGGATGCCACAGGGACCTCAAAGTTGTAGTAATCCTCCTGCCTCTGCCTCCCGAATACTAGGCTTACAGACACGCACTGCCTTGCTTTGATTCTTGCCTCCTTTTCTTTCTTCCTCACATGTTCTGTGTGTGTCCATCATACTGGGCTCCACAGAGTGTGCTTACCCCCCATACACACACACACACACACACACACACACACACACACACACACGAGCTCCTCTTCCGTTCTTGCAGCTGCTTCTTGCGCCATTCTTCCTCAGGAGCTCTTAGGCTGACGTCTCTACCCAGCCCTTTTCTTTATTACGCAGCGCCTGTGTTTGTCTCCGTGTGTGCTTGTCTTTGTCCAAAACCGGGTAAGGAGGGTGAGGAAACTTCCCGCTTGCTTTGACAGCACATAGACTAGAGCTGTCAATCAGAATTCTTCATCACACTTCCTCCTGGTGGCTGGAGGCAGCTGTTGGGTATGAGGTTCCCAAATGAGTCTGGGAGACAATTTTAATTTATATCAAAATACGATTTCTGCGTGCCAAAGCCATTGCGGAGCCACGTAGGCCTGGGTGAAGTGCTCGCTCCATCTCCTGGGGCTGGGGGGGGGCACCCTAAATGAGTTACCTCATTTCACTCAAACTTAGGTTTTCCCATCTGGGACATTGGGACTCTCAGTCTCTGCTGAAGCTTCCTTTTCTGGAGATGTGAATGTTACTTGATGTGGAGCGCGAGGCTACCTATTGCAGCTAAGGACTCTGCTCAGCCACCTTCCCTGAAAGGCCCGGAAGAAGAGAGGAGTCTTGGGCTTTCAGGATGCTTTGAGGAAGGAGCAAGTCGTGTGACTCACAGAACTCCTCCGTGTGTGTGCGCTCGCGCGAGGTGTACGTTTCCTGCCTCAGCACGTATGCTGAGCGTCTGCCCTTGTCCAGCTCCCGGACACAGATAAGCCAGGATTCTTGGTTTCTGGCAGCTGAGCAGACTCCTGCGTGGCCGCTTGGCAGCAGTCTGTGAATGTTTGTCTGGGGTGCAATCTGACCCGTGGCATCTCCCACGATAATCACTTCAGGATCATTTTGTTAGCGCATAGCTTTATGCGTATTGAGAAGTGCCCCCACCCCCAACTTCCGTGCTACTCTTTTTCTTCAAGTGAATAAATGGGTCTGTGCTCGACGCTAAGAAAAATCAAAAGTTTGGATGTTTTGTGTTGCCCAAACCTCTGGAAAGGAGGCTGTCTTGGGGGCCTGCGAGAGCACCTACTGCCCTGAGGCCTGGCAGCTGTCCTGTTCTGACAGCGCCATTCTCTCTTCACATCCTTGACTGACAGACACCCCTAGACCTCCACTCTCCTATCAGAGGGTCCCATGACCGCTGTTCCACAATGTCCCAGGAGTATCTCCAGCTTGGTCCTGTATGGGCACTGTTACATATTGAGAACAAATGAGAACCTTAGACTTGGCCGGTCATTTACCTCATAGAACTCAGTTCGCAAACTGTGTGCCAAGGCCATGACTACCGCGCACACTGCTGTCAGCCCCCGTGTGAGTCTTCTAAGGCATTCTTCAACCCCACCAGGCTGTCTGTATGCTCTATGCTTGACAGTCACCTTATCCTCACAGCTACTTCTTAGATCCATATTTCTCCCTCTTGGTAGCTCTGGTCTTTTGGTATCTTGACTCTTGTATCATAAAAAAACCCCTTAAAGCCAGAGCCTTCATTTAAAATCTTACTGTCCCACAGCTAGCTGAGTGCTGTATGCTTCAGCTACTGCCACCAAGTAGGGACAGTCACCCTATATCCTGGGTTGTGGCGTTGAGGTAGAGTGCCTGAGTGTGACTCAGGTTACGATAAAACAGATAACCTGAAGTGTAAATAGAGATGTACGCATTGTCTGGAAACACGCTGTCAGAAGGCTTAGACCACATCAAAGAGTAATGTCTCTGAATATATATGCTGTTGCAATATGTCTCAAAATAGAAAGCTAACCAGAACCCAAGGGGTAAGGGTTTTTGGCAGTGCTATCTTGGAGGGTTCTCTGGGGAGGAGAGGGCTGAGCCAATAGGACACTAACAGCGCTCCGGGGCAGCAAGCGGTGTTAGCTTAGAGCATTGTGACAGCTGATCCTGCCTAGTTCTAGTGTAGTGTGGCTTCCTTTTTAAGTTGGTAAGCTCTGCGTTCAATTTAATTCTGCCTTGACAGGAAGATGACGGAGATTACTTGAGGGAGGACTTTATTTTGGGCTCACTTTCCACTATGAGCCTGGATCACTTGAGAAAAGACTCTCCCAGCCCCACCCCCAGCCCGGCAGCCATGGCCATCTTGCTCCTTAAAACCCCAAAGGACCGGGTTGTGGTGATGATGTTTGTCACTGGGTTGTAATATTTCTAGGGCATGGCAGAAAGTGAGCTCACCTCCCTGAGAGTGCCTGAATTAGCTAGCCCCCCTTCTTTTCTGTCCTCACCCCCGGATCTCAGTGTTTAGGGACGGTTAGTCACCAGCGGGCTGAGGCAAGAACTGGGTTAGTGTGAACACTTGTCAGCACTTTTTCCAGAGCATTTGATGCTGTTCTTGGTAAAATGCCTCCTTGTGCTCAGACATGTATAATCTTAGATGCGCCCCGGCAGCCCCTTGACTAGAAGCCCTGTCTGGTGCAGGATCCACAGAAGGTTGATCCTGACAGTTTTACTCCTTCCCAAGTCGCCATTGAAGTTGCCATTGATGAATATTGTTTAGAAATGCAGGGGTTGGACATATGGCTCAGTTGGTAGAGAGCTTGCTTGGCATACGTGATATCTTGGGTTCTGTCCTCACCACCACAGGTGTGGCACACCCTTCTGAGCCTAGAGCCAGGAAGGTGGAGGCAGGAGCGTCAGAGGTCAGGGTTCTTTTTAGCTGTATATAGCTGTATATAGTGAGTCTGTGGCCAGCCTGGGCTGTATGAGACCCTGTCTCAAAGAGGGCTGCGGTGGAGTGCAGGCATGATGATGGCCCGAGCCAGCCTGCAATCCCAGCATTCGGGAGGTAGATACAGGAAGATCAGGGCATCCTTGGCTAAGTGTTGAGTTCAAAGCCAGTAAGGGTTATTTGATATCCTGCCTCAACCCCCACTCCCATCAAACAAAAAGAAATATGCAATAATTCTGTAAGCCATCAAAGCAAGGCGTGGGAGTTATCTAATGGTGGTATCCCTGGCGCTGGGAACACTCACTGCCTGGCACTCCGTGGGTGGTCAGTGGGTGTGAGATAGATACCCAGGAGCATTGACATCATAGCACTCTTTCCCGAGAACTGCAGGTGCCCGTCTGTCTTGTGTGGTTGGTACAGACTAGAGCTGTCCAGGAGAGACTGGAGACGTATTTCCTAGTTTGCTTGCCAAAGTTAAATTGTGTTTAACATGTTTTCTGGTTCCCAGTGGTTGCCAGGAAACTGAGGAAATGAGGGGAAGGGGTTGAAAGCCAGCTCACTGGTCTTTGATGTCCAGTCTCATCTGTCTGGCAGTTCAGCCCGTTTGTGAGGGCTTACAATGGACTGAGTGTATCTTGAAAATACATTATTTGCCCCAGCGTGGCTCTCTGGGCTCCAGACACCCACAGAGATAACCACTCAGTATACCAGCCTTTTGTCTTCTCAGCAATAAAGTAGGGGGTCTGTCCTTACAGGAGTCTCATGTAATGGCTCAGCCTGCTTGGTATATTCATTTTCTTGTCAGGAAAGTCGATGTGACCTTGGCCATCAGCTGTGACCTGGAGGGAGCACACTGTGTCTGGCTGGAGTCTGATGGTCAGGCAGCACGTGTGGTGCCCCACTGTGCTGGGTGCTGTGCGCGCGCGCTGTGTCTGGTTGGAGTCTAAATGGTTGGGTAGCTCGAGCGCGGCACCTTACTGTGCTCGGCGCTGTGCATCCTAAGTGGGCTCAAGATGGTAATTTACAGAAATCCTTTTTGGCTTACATGGGTCATGCCCAGCAGTATTACTGTCATGGAGGCCTTTGGTAAGTCTCACGGAGGGAAAAGAACTGCGGGAAATTAGACAAAGATGAACCATATGGACTCTTGAGTTGAGGGAATTATAGTGGATTTGCAGTCTAAGTTACCAAAAAGTGACTCTGTTCCCTTTGAAACTGTTGGAGTCAGTGCTGGGCTGGGGGTGTGGTAGAGCCCAGTAGGAGAGCCCGTGTCTAGCATGATGGGGCTGATGAGTTCAATCTCAGATCACACATAGACACCCAGAGAGTTATTTCTGCAAATCCACACCCAAACGTGGAGCTTATGCTGGTGGATGTGTTTGGTGCAGGATTCAGGTCTGGGGAGTGCTCCCAAGGGTGCTCCTCAGGACGATCGGGACACTGACCCCCGATCAGGACACTGACGGCGGGAGGGGGGGGGGGCTTTGCTTCTTTGGCAACGCTTTCTGGTTGTCTCTGAGACCCAAACTTAGCAAAAAGAAGCAGGGCAGATCTAAGGGGGCAGAGCTTTTCCGAACCGAGAGTCGGTTTAAATATAGCTGACCTGCACTGCTGGCGGCTTGGGGGTGTGGTGGGACTTGTTGTACCCTTTGTAAGGCAAGTGAGGAAAGATGCTGGCACCTGGGCACACCCAGTTTGTTTATGAAACATAAACTCCTCTGTACAGCAGGGAGCCCAAAGCAGCAGCCAGGGTTTCTACCTAAGCTGGGAGAGATGTCTCTCCGGGCCCCCTCTGCATCTGCCTCTTCCCTGAGAGGTTGGGGGGCGGCCGGCTATGGTTTACTGAGCATTGCCACGGGTTGGGGTGGGGTGGAGAGAAGTTTCTTTGAAACTGCAGTCACCAGGTTTGGGTTTCTTTCCTGAGGAGAAGCAATACCTTGGGAACTAGTCCTTATGCAGAGAAGCACGGCTCTCTCTCTTCAGTTTCCCAGACTTGATTTGCAGGCCAGGACCGGGTCAGAGCAGGGGGAGCGAGCAGGCCCCGCTCTAGGCTGGTGCTGGCATCATGGCTTTCCTACACATCCACAGTATTCCATTCCTCAGCAGCTGTCTGAAGTTTTTTCTGCTGTGCCTGAACTGATGTCATTTCCCCCTTGGCAGACAGCTTGGGCTGTGCTGCGTCTGAGATATGTCACGAGAAGGTGGGGGTGGGTCGGGGCCAGGCGGGGGCGGGGTGGGGGTGGGGGAGTAGTGAGGAGAGCAGGCGGTCCGCTGGGTCCCAGGACTCTGTTTACTCTCTGCTCTGCTCTGGAAGACCAGAGAACGGAGAGCACGGAGAGCACGGAGCTGAGCAGTCACCCACCACGGGCCATGCTCACTCCGAGACCTTAACTTTTGAGAGCCCTTTGTTGCTAACATTAGTGGACGATGCTCCTCCAGGATGCCTTTCCTCTGGGGGCTTAGACAGGTAATTAAGCATTGATCTTCGGCTCGGGAAGGGAGGCAGGGCGGGACCTGCTGTCTTACCACTCTTTTGATAGAGGACATGTTTTAGAAAGTATCTTAGTCTTGGCAGGGTAGCTCCAGACATTTCTAGCCTTCTTTGCTTGCTGCTCGCTCCTAGGCTCCAGAGCCTTCATATTCTTAACCCCCATGTCCCTGAGGTGACCCTAAGGCTGTCCATTTCTGACTTTGCATTAGCAACCCTAAAGCTGTGTGTGCAGTTAGTTTTATGGAGGAGACTGTTGAAGAGTGAGGCATAGTAGGGTTCTTGCTGACCCTCCCCACCCCCCATCCTTCTCCATTTTGATTTAGTGAGGGCACGAGGGATTTCTTCCCAGTCCACTGGCTCTGAGGGGGCTGGGGGAGGGGTGGGCAGTGGCTCTGAGCCTCCCTGCACAGGAAGGCAGTTTTCTTTCTTTTACATTGTGGCCGTGGGGTTGACGTAGCCTGGACACTTCAGGGGCTGGGGTTGGAACTGCTTGTTTTGGTCCCGCTTGACTGATTTGCACGGCAAACAGACCCCTGTGGCACAGGCTTGATGCTTTGTTGGTCACTGTTGTGGGGGTGGGGTGGGGTGGGGTGGGGTTCGATTCCTGCCGGTAACCCAGTGTGGAATGAGAAAACAGTAGCCAGTAGCGAGGGACCGACCGGCTGCTGTCCCCAAGCATGGACACTGAGCCAAGTATTTGTTCCAGGGCTTCTGAGAGTCTGACACTCCACCCCCCTCTCGGTCTGAGAGGCATGTCTATATCGGAATGTGTAACTGTACCCAGCAGCAGGGCTTCAGGAGGCACGCATCCTCTGACCCCTGCCTGAGGGGTTGGGGGGAGGGAGGCAGAGCCATGGTCAGCTCAGCCCCCCCCCCTAGTCAGAAGGGAGCCCTGAAGGCCAGCTGGTTACTCTCTGAGCAGAGTGCAAGGTGAGCGGATCTCCCAGGGGTGGCCCGAGTTCTTTAGAAGTGGGTTGGGAAAAATGCCTGGAGCAGTCTGTCACTGCCAAGTTTCAGAGTGGTCCTCTGAGGCAGCGGATGGGTGACAGCTCCGTGAGAAAACTTCAGAGTGGTCCTCTGAGGCAGCTGATGCGGGACAGCCCCACATGAGCACTGTGCGCCCTTCCCTAAGAAGAGCTGCCTTTGACCTTGGAGCATGGTAAGGTCTGGAGGGGATGTAGAGCCATGTTAGACAATGAATGGATGAAACATCCCCTTCAGCAGCTGGGGTACAGTGGAAAGAACAGGACTGGGAGGACAGGAGATTTGAGCTCACTCAGACTCCTCCAGGGTCCCCCACTGGCTGCAAACCCCATCCTTCGAATGCAAATAACAGTATCTTCTCGAAGACGATGTCAGGAAAGAGCGCCGTGTAAAACACCAGCACCTTGGCTGGCCCTCAGGAAGCTCAGAATCTTTGTGTGTGTGTCTGGTGCCAGGGTAGGACCTCGGGCTGGGCTCAGGGCACACAGAGGGATCACTCAGCTCCAGCTCTTATTCCTATGTCTAATTTGTGTGCGTGTGTGTCTCTGTGTGGGTGTGTGTGAGTGTGAGTGCTCACACAGGCCAGGCGCACTGGATCCCGGAGTTACCCACCGTGGTGCTGGGAATCAAATTCAGGTCCCGAAAGAACAATGCATAGTCCTGACTGCTGAGCCCCCCCTTCCAGCCCTACTCACACAGCATTGAAGGACACGTGACTGCAGTGGCACCGGAGCAAGAGGCTGCAGACCCCTTTGCAGACGTTGAGTGAGTTCAGTGTCTTTGTACACCCATCATTCGGTGCCCATCGTTGTACACTGACTCGGAGTTGAGAGGCTCTTTCTTACTGTACCAAGACAACTTCATCTCACGTGCTGGAGGGGCCAGAAGGTGAAGGCCTATGTCCCAGAACCCCAACCCAGCTGAGAGAATGAGGTGGTGGGGAGCATTGAATTGAGGCTCTCAGAGCATCCTAAAGGACCAGAATCGGGTTTCTAGGCTGATTCCTGAACAGTTTCCTGGCAACAGTTTCCAGGGCTTCTCGATGACCCTAAGCACCCTCAGCTTCTGCAGTTCGACCTCTGCCAGCTGAAGTATTTGTAGCTTACATAGTTTTGTTATTTCTAGCGTTTCCGTATATGACAGTCCCATATATGGAGTCACGTAAAACCAGTTGTCTAATGATCCTTGGTGATAAACTATGGGCTCTGGGATTGACCTCGGGCTGTCAGGCTTGCACGGCAAGCACTTCCTGTCTGCTGGTCTCTCACTGAGGGCAGCCTGGTGCAAGGATGCGAAGATACACGGTCCTTTCTTATACTGCATACCAAATAAGGACCTTATGCCTAACTCCATTGTTCTCAAATGTCATGAGAGTAGCCCGAAGAGGGGTTTGTTCAAATGTAGTTTTTGTAGATTCTTGTGGGGCCCAGGAATAGTAGCTCTGTTAAGTTGTCCCAGATGTTCATGGTCCACATAATTTCAGATATATTCTGAGAGATTCTGGCCTCCGGGGTTTAGAGACAAGACAGTGTGTAGGAATATGAAAGGAGAATGCTCAAGGATAAGGTAATGGAGGAGAAAAGCCACTGGATTAGGTCAGTGGAAGGTGGACATGGCAGGCTTTCCTGAGATGTTCTCTGACCCGAGCCTGACGGATAGATAGTTTACTAGACACCTAAGCTAGGGAAGGAGCAGCCCAGACAGATCAGGTGAGGCGTGTGGCTCACCTCAGTGAGAGCCCAGCAGTGTGGCTTCAGCTTGTTCCTACAGATGGAAAGAGAAACTGCCTTTTCTCTGTGAATCTTGGGGTTGAATTTGTCTGATACAAAACAGGAACTCCTAGGTGTGCCAGGTATCTTTTATCATTATAAAGGGATCCCATAAGGCCCTTAATCATTGGATGGATGGATGGATGGATGGATGGATGGATGGATGGATGGATGGATGGATGGTTGGGTGGGTGGATGGATGGGTGGATGGATGGATGGATGGATGTGTGGATGGATGGATGGTGGATGGATGGATGGTGGATGGATGGATGGATGGGTGGATGGGTGGGTGGATGGGTGGGTGGATGGATGGATGGATGGATGGGTGGATGGATGGATGGATGGGTGGATGGATGGGTGGGTGGATGGATGGATGGATGGATGGTGGATGGATGGGTGGGTGGATGGATGGGTGTGTGGATGGATGGATGGATGGTGGATGTGTGGATGGATGGGTAGATGGATGGATGGATGGATGGATGGATGGATGGATAGGTGGATGGGTGGGTGGATGGGTGTGTGGATGGATGGATGGATGGATGGATGGATGGGATGTATGGATGGATGTATGGATGGATGGTGGATGGATGGATGGGTGGGTGGGTGGGTGGATGGATGGATGGATGGATGGATGAGAGCATGACCTGACTTCAGTGTATGTGAAGAGCAAATGAGCCTCAGAATGTGTGAATTCTTTCATGTAGGGCAGTGAGGATAGCTCAGTAGGAAGAAGCTACAGTGTTGACCAGGGAGCAGTGTTGTCCACAGTGTGTGGAAGAGCCAAGGTGTAGAAATTTTCTGGTTGTGCTGCTGTGTCCCAGGTTTTAGGCAGAGCACACAGTTAGGCACACTGTCCTGTTGTGGTTTTCTGGCCAAGAGAAAGTCTGGCTTGAAGTCTGAGAAGGTAGAGGTGGTTTTTTTAGAGAACAACACAGCAGCAGCAGGGGCTCAGCCTGCAGAAGGAGTGAGTTCGAGTTCTGACTGTGTCAGGAGGTGTTGGGTTGGTAATACTGGAAGACTCTTAGGATCAGCATTCTGTACCTGGAGAGGATTGTGCAAAAGAGGTTCAAAGCATGTTGAGTATGCAAGGACGGGTCAATGCTCTCCCTGACCCGGGAGGGCCGCAGTCTCCGCTAGGATCAGTGTGTGGATGATGGAGACTCCCTAGGTGCAGATCATCCTCACATGACATTAAAGGGGACAGGTGGCTCAGAAGTTCCAAGGCTGACAAGAGGTCCTGTACAGGCGATAGTCCAATTGTTACACAGTTGTTCCAGTCAGTGGAACACAGGCTAGACCCTTGGAGACAATAACTTACATTAAAATTCTGTCTTCTATGGGGGAGGCCTACTGTGTCCCAAATTGTCTACGTCATGGCTGCAGGAGTGGGGTGGAGGTGGAGGTGGTTTCTAACACCAGAAATATGTGGTCTCCAGTGGGACTGAAAATAAGTCTTTGACCTTCTTGGAGTCTTTTGTCCATGTTGAATTTGGTCATGACAAGAGGCATAAGGAGGCCGACTCCTGGTCTCCTGAGGAGCTAGCTGTAACCTTTTTTAAAATTGAGAAGGGGGAAGGGGTTTTGTTGTAGTGGCTTGAACCCTTAATCCTCCGGCCTTAGCCTCTTTGGGGGCAGGACAACATAGGCCTATTGTTGTCCACAGCTGCCGTTCACATCCTTGAGTGACTGGTATCCGCATGCCCTTGTTGGTATAGACCAGACAGGCAGAGTGCTGGACCAGTCTCTCCTCAGGTCTGAAAGCAAGTGGCCGGGGAAGCGCCCACTGGTTAGAGCTTAAAGCAGCTGCTCCACACACTTGCCTGGGTTTTGTCCCCAGCAACATAAGCAAAGAGCAAATGACCTGAGAACCACACAGCACTGAGACCCCCACCCCCCCCAGGCCAGCTACAGGGGGAGAGCTCCGACTGGGGATAAGGAAGAGGTAACTCGTCAGCCTCTGGCTTTGGGTTTGCTCACTATTAGCCAACCTTTACTTGGGGGATAGCATTCATTACTTCAGGACCACCACCACATGTGAGGGGTCTTACCTCCGTATTGCCAAAAGGAGAATGGAATCGAAGAGGTCTGCGCTCCAGCGTACCAGTGAGTGTAATGGCCGTGACTCATTCCCTAGCAATCTGGCCTGGTGCTGGGTCCTGTAGCCTGCTCTGTGGCAGAGGACCAGGCTCTGGCTCCTCGTCACCCTGACCCTTTTGAGCTTAGCCTCCACTCCACCGGGATCAGGGCAAATTAAGCAAGATTCAGCTTGGAAGGGAACTAGCTGTGTATAACGCAGCAGCCACCAAGGTGACACTTGTTTATATTGTTGGAGCCAGAGCCAGAATCCTTATCTGGACTGATTGTAGAAATCTTGCGACAGGCAGGGGAGCACCCCCCTCCTCTGCCCTGCGGTGGGAGGTGAGGAAGGCCTTTTCTCCCAAGCCCACCCTCGTGAGGGTTTGAAGCCCTGCAGACTCTGTAGGAAGAGGCTGCATTTTTAGGGGCTGTGACTTGTTCTTTGTGACATCTCTGATGAGAACGGTGGAAGAAAGACCAGGACCTGGTGGCAAAAGGACCCTATCTGTTGACTGCGACTTTTCTCTAGGACAGAGTCAAAGACAATGGTTGCTTCCTCCAGTGATGGAGAGAGAGCCCTTGATTTTTTTGTTTTTTGTTTTTTGTTTTTTTTTTGGTTTTTCGAGACAGGGTTTCTCTGTGTAGCCCTGGCTGTCCTGGCACTCACTCACTTTGTAGACCAGGCTGGCCTCGAACTCAGAAATCCGCCTGCCTCTGCCTCCTGAGTGCTGGGATTAAAGGCGTGCGTGCGCCACCACCGCCGTACCACTGGTCTTTTAATTCTCCATTACTAGCACATCTTGCTGTTAGCTGCTGATCTGCAGGTTGTGAGTTGAAACAACCCTAAGTGGTAACCTGCCTTAGTTTCTGTGTCATCTATGGCCACTGCTTATTTGGGCAGAGTTCAAACCCTGGACCTCAAGAAAGACAGAAGGCTAAGGAGAATTGGAAGTTGGAAATTATTAGCCTTGGCTATGTAGTGAGTTAAAGGCCAGCATAGGCTATGTGATAAGACTCTGACTCAAAAGAAAGGAAAAGGAAAAGAAATAATGCCATATCTTTGTATTTCTTTAATCAGTGTCCTCTTCTATGATATACATTTCTTTGTAGATTACTGTATCACTATGTTGAAATGTATTGTGTATTCTACTTACAAATACACAAAAGTAAAATCTGTAGCCTTTGCCTTTTCTGTGTCCATTGTAGGAAGTTTTGAGCAGTGAAGCCGCAAATAGAAGTAAAGAATAAAAACATATTCAAGAATTAAAAAAATAAATCCTGTCCAGTGACTTAGTTCTAGAGTGCAGCCTGAGGCAGCCTCCAGAAAAGGATGTTGGCTCTGCAGATGGCTGGTGTGTGACACTGGCTTCTCTTCCTGGAAGCAGTGTGGGGTTTACTGGTACTGTGTTCTGTCTGTTCCTCCCCGGCTTTGTAGTTATTGTTTGGCTCCTTTGCTCAACAGACAGGATTCCAGGGGCTTCCACTGAACTGTGTCGCAAGGTCTCAATTTTGGTTTCAGACAGTGCCTAACTTAGTGCGTGGTTTTTCAGTCAAGGGTTTGGACATCCTGGTTCCCCGACAACCACAAACACTCCTGACGTCCCACCCTGAGTATGGCTCTGCAGTACAATGCAGGGAAGCGCTGGGATGAGCTGGGGCGGACTCCGGCACTCGAGGAGTGCCCACCTCTGAGTGGGGCTCTGAATTTTGGAACCTGGCTCAGTTTGTGCTGGATTACTGTAAACCTGAGGAGCTGGGGGCTCATTTCTCACCCATCTGGGAAATGAGAGCTCCAGGCTTTAACCTTGGGAGGTTCTCTGCAGGCTGCTGCATGAGAGACCAAGAGTGACTTATTCCAAGGGCTTCATGGCTCCCTAGTCCTCAGCCTAGGGTTTTCTGAAGGGTTTTTGTTGGAGTAGATGCATGTGTGATTCTGACCTCAGTCTTGTCATTTGAGAGTTCACAGAGCACAGAATCCGTAAGCCAATCAGAGAATGAGACTTCACAGAACACAGTTATGTGATTTTTGTCTAGAACAGTGCATTAAAACTAGGGGCAGTTTGGCGTGTGCGGTGCCCCTCCCCCCTGCCCCCCCATGTCTAAACACGATTGGCTGACTATGGGCTCATGGCTGACTAAATGCAAAACCCTAGGCTAGAAGCTCCTGACAGCAGTCTGTTGCTGTTCTGAGAGGGAGTCATGGGCCTTAAAGAGGAGAGCTTGCTATGTAGCTAAGGCTGGCTTTGAACTCATGACTCTCCTGCCTCGGCCTCCCCAGAGCTGGGATGGTAGGTGTGTATCACTATGCATGGAATGGCTGATGTAATAAAGGGAAGGTAGATGCACCTTTTCCTTGTTTTCCTAAGCCTCCTGCATTTGTGACCCTCCCAAAGACTTGTGGGCCTTTACGGCCAGTTGCCCCCTTAGTCAGCAAGGACTATGTCTAATCAAGGGCAGACAAGTTATTTTCTGTGTGTGCAGAGCAAATAATGCCAAGCCCTTGTAGACCTGAAATCTCATCTCTTACCCCGTGTGAGCTAGGTATCTACCCCCCAGCAGGGCCAGACGGAAATCTTACTCAGATAACTCGACACAGCTTACACAATCAGGCAGCAGTTACTTTAATATTAGGCCATATTTCGAGCTCCATATCTATGACAGCATCCTACATCCATTGTAGTCTTGATTCTCATAACAGACCAACCCTCCACCCTTTCCTAAACCATCGGGTCTGTTTCAATCTCTAAATGTAGGCATGGAGTGTTAGAAAGTCCTTGATTCTTTGAAGTTTTTCAGTCCTACAGGCAGCTCCTCGGTGACCCAGGGTTTCTTTATCTGTTCGCGGAGAGAGCAGTTTTAATGTCACTCTCTAGCCAAGGTAGGAGCAAACAGGCGTCTTGAACACTGTGGACTGGAAGGGACAGCCACGTGAGGTGAGCCCTATGGCCTGTGCATTTTGCTGCTAGTGAAACTGGTACTCACCAGTTTTCTCTTAAAGCAGTCCAGTGACTCGGCCTTGATAGCTCAGGTCCCTCTGAAAACTATACCTTTTCTTTCTGGTCAAAGAAATGGGTATTTCCTCACATAAACAAACAGACATGTGCGCAAAACACCAATTCACATAAAAAAACAATAAATAAAATTTTAAAAAGGAAGAAAGAAAAGCCCTTCAGCACTTGACACGGGCGGCCTGGTTCTCTTCCCATTTGCTGAGGTGGTGGGGATTCCTGAGTACCAGGAGGACTGGCCCTCAAGCAGCAGAGGGGGCTCTGTCTGGCATGGGACATGTGACGCACAGCTTTGAGCATGTGCGTCACTGTAGAAAACCGAGGGGTGTTGCTGATACTCAGGCCTCCCCAGCCTGCCTTACCTCCAGTGACCAAGAAGCAGGGGGGGATAATCAGCCGCAGTCAGGGATCAGCCCAGCCCAGTGTGACTAAGTCAAACAGAGGAGATGGCCGGACCGTCGGCATGAGGGGAGGATGGATAGAGCCAAGCAGGGACGGAGCCAGGTCAGTCTGTGCTTTTGGTTGGTTACTTTGGCGATTATGGGCCACTTGATGAAGGGGCTGAGAACTGAACCCTGCTCCTTCTAGAAGAGCAGCAAGCACTCTTACCTGCTGCAACATCTCTCTAACCCCTGTATTTATGTTCTTATATGTTGGTACTTCCCTCCCTCCCCTCCTTCCTCTCCCTCCCTCCCCTCCCTCTCCTTTTAATGAACAGTGGCTCAGTCAGTAAAGTTCCCTAACACCTATGTAAAGAGCTGGATCAGAGACGGGAGAGATGGCTTAGCCGTTAAGAACGCTGGTTGCTCTTCCACAGGATCCAGGTTCTGTTCCCAGCACCTACATGGCAGCTTACAACTCTAGCTCCTGGAGATCAGACAACTTCCTCTGACCTCTGTGGGCACCAGGCGCATGGTGCACATACCTACTTGTAGGCAAAACACTCATATCCGTAAAATGTAAGCAACTTAAGAAGAAAAAGATAAAGTGTCTCGTACTTTCAAAAGTACACAGTAAGCAGCTGCCCTGCCTGTACCCAGCCTGTGCCCTGCCTGCACCCAGCCTGTACCCTGCATGCACCCAGCCTGTGCCCTGCCTGCACCCAGCCTGTACCCTGCATGCACCCAGCCTGTGCCCTGCCTGCACCCAGCCTGTGCCCTGCCTGCACCCAGCCTGTGCCCTGCCTGCACCCAGCCTGTGCCCTGCCTACACCGTTTCAGCCCTCTGCTCTCTAAGTCCTTATTAAAAGGAGTCACACTTCATAGAGTCCTGCGGAAGAGGAGGCTAGTGAGGTGAGGTCACTGGGGCCGCCTTGTCTTCTAGGGGTGTCCAGGGATGGAAGAATGATCCTATGGTATGGTATCTTATACACCTTGGCCAGCCGGAACCCATAGGGCTGTAGCGCCATGGCCTTACCAAGTGGGCCTTAGGAAAACCTTGAGGTGTGTTGCAGCTTTGGGTTTTCAACTCTGGGATTTTCCTATAGGGTCAGGTGGCTCTTGGTGAGGTTGTTGTCCGCGTTCCTAATAGCAACACAGGAAATGGGTTTTCATCTCTGCTGCTCTGTTTGGGGGCAGTTTAATGAGGTCTCAGTCACGAGGCAGCTTCACAAGCAGCAGGACTGCCAGGCGGCGGCTGCCTGGCGAGGTGTCACTTGTTTTTAGAATATATGTTTATGATTTACTGCGTCTTTTTTTTGGGGGGGGGGGTGTTGGAGACAGGGTTTCTCTGTATAGCCCTGACTGTCCTGGAACTCACTCTGTAGACCAGGCTGGCCTCGAACCTAGAAATCCGCCTGCCTCTGCCTCCCAAGTGCTGGAATTAAAGGCGTGCGCCACCACGACCGGCTTTTCTACATCTTTTATGGAATGGGATGTAGGGCAAATAATTTAATACGCCCTGATTCTGAGTCGATGCTTTTGTGACTAACTGTTGGGACATGTTTGGGATTCTAGAAATGACCATTAGCCCTCATCTGTTCTAGAAAGCACAGAATGTTGCTTTTATACACATTGCACGTCCAAATCAGGGAGTGCTTTTAGCTTTTATTTGCTTTTTTGTTGTTGTTTATTTTTAAATTTTGTGTGTATAAGTGCTTTGCCTACATATATGTTTGATCATCACATATGTGCCTAGTACCCCCTCAGGTCAGAAGAGGGCATCCGATCCGTGGGACTAGACTCAGCAGACAGTTGTAAGCTGTCATGTAGGTGCAGGGAATCTAACCCAGGTCATCTTCTAGAGCAGCCAGTGCTATTAACAGCCGAGCCCATCTTTCCAGCCCCTAGTTTTCATTTTTAAGTGTGTGTGTGTGTGTGTGTGTGTGTGTAGACAGTTTCATGTAGCCCAGGCCAGCCTCAAGTTTGCTATGTTGCTAAGAATGGCCTGGAACTCCTCATCCCCCTGCCTCTGCCTCCCAAGTCGTAGGATTGCACTCCAGTGCCACCATTCCTGCTCAGGGAACGTTTTTGCAAGGAGAATTTTCAGTCAGTGACGCCAGAGTTCTGGCTGTACCTTAATAAATACCTCGGGTAGTTCTGCTCATCAGCACTTAAGGGAAGGCTAGCATGAACCTGTTTCCTCGCTGCTTTCTAGAGCATTGCTGGCTCCAGGCTCTGGACCTTGTATCTAGAGAATGAATGGGAGAGGGGGCAGAGCCCTTAAGGGGTGAACCACACAGCCCAGCCACGAGCTGTGAGGCTGACTCTTTATCAGGCTGGTCTGTTGCTTCTGTCAGCAGAACTTGCAGATTTAGCTCAGACTGTTCTTTTGGGAAACTGCTGAATTTCTACCAAACAGCTTAAAAATCCTGCCCAGTGCCTCTGCACATGTCTGACTCTTGGTTAACATCTTAGCAGTAGCCTGCTCTTTCAGAAAGGATGCACTGCGCCTTTCGCTAGCAAGGCTTAAAGAGTAATGGCCAGGCACAATATACATTATGGGGGATACAAAATTAGTATATGATAACCTCACTGTGGGAGAAAGGAAGGTTAGACTAATGTGGGAATCAACAGCCCTGTTTGGTCCTTCCTCCTACCTTGTTCAGCGTCCCCTGGGCAATCGAATGCTCCCTCTCCCTTAGCTTTGCGCATAGCTGAGAAAATCAATAATACTAGGGATGATGGCGTTGTCTTAACTTTCTGGTTGTTAAAAACACAGGTAGCAGTGGTGGCGCACGCCTTTAATCCCAGCACTCGGGAGGCAGAGGCAGGAGGATTTCTGAGTTCGAGGCCAGCCTGGTCTACAAAGTGAGTTCCAGGACAGCCAGGGCTACACAGAGAAACCCTGTCTCGAAACAAACAAACACAAAAAACACAGGTAGCTGGGCATGGTGGCTCACATCTTTAATCCCAGCAATTGGGAGGGAGAGTAAGAGGGTTCTGTGAGTTCAAGGCCAGCCTGGTCTACATAGTCCCAGGACTAGAGAAAGACAGGCTGTCTCGATCTCTACCCCACCCTCGTCTTCCCCCCAAAACCCACTAAGTAAATCCATTTAGCTTTGGAGAATATTTTTATAACCACCCATGGATCTTTTTCTGAGGACTTAAAGAGCTGGTCCTGAAGGTCCTGACCTTTCAGGATTTGGAGATTCTGTTTGCTGCCTCTCCTTGACTCCCATCTGTCTTGTGAAAGCTTTGTTCTCTTTTGGCTTCAGTCCCTAAATCAGGAAAACTCTGTCCCAGTGGATGTGCAGTGCAAGAACTTGTCTGTTTTCTGGAGAGCCATTCCCAGGTTCAAGAATGGAAGAAAATTATCTTCCATACTGTTTACCTTGCAGTTGGAAAGTAATTGTGAGAGTTTCAAAATGATCGTTAAATCTATCAAAGTCGCTGTGATCTAAGGAGGGACTCGCAGAGGCCAGGCTTCTTGCTGAGCCCCTGAGATCCGCTGGGCCGACCGATACCAGCTTCCCTCTGCTCCTTGTTCTCCTTGTTCTCTTCTCTTGCGGTCCCCAGCTTGGAGCAGCGTCCCGCATCTTCCTGTCCTTCAAGCTTAATTCCGATACTACCCTCTCAGGCGTTCCCCGCGCCCACCTAAACCTTGGTCCTCTTCTTTTCTGTTCTGTTGTCCTGTAGATACAGATGATTAGTCTTTAAACTCTGATTTTATTTGATAATGAGGCCATATCTAGAATCTTCTTAGTTCTGTTTCATAAAGTATACTAGATATATTCATTTCCACCCCAAGATTCCACATTGTAAACGTTCTGGATTCCTTTCTTCAGCTACCGCTGAAGAAATTCTGGATTGCCTTTCTTCCACTCTCCTCTCTCCTTGAGAACTTTCCATTTCCGCATGTTTTTCTCACTGAGGAAGGCGCATTTGTTAGGTAATTTCCTCAGGTCTGCTCTCAGGGTTATTACTTGTTTTTTTTTTTTTTTTTTACTTTGTCAAATCTCTGTATAACCTGTCTACTGAAGTTTTTAAATTTGACTTATTTTATGTGGGTAGGCAGTCTGCATGTAGAGGTCAGAGGTCAGCTTGCAGGCGTTCCGCCCTCTGCGCTGTGGGTCCTGGGGGTGGAACTGGGATTGCCAAGCTTAGTGACAAGGGTCTTATCTGTTGAGCCATTGCCTCTGCGTGCATTTTTATCATAGATGACTTTTCCAAGTTTGTCTGCCCGCTCTTGCTCTGACTCCCCACCCCCACCCGCTCCGCCATTCCCGCAGAAGACCTGGGATGCTTTAGGACTGCATGGCACGGTTGCCTGGGGCCACTCTGATCTCTGCAGTTTCTACTTTCTACTGCTGAATCAAGCATTGGCCACTATCTGTCCTTTGATAATTTCTGTTTCTCACGGCCTGCTCTTTCTTTTGGGCTTTAATTATTTGAAACCTCTTCCTTTTGTTTATGTGTGTTTATGTTCAAGAGTATGCCTGTGTGTGTGCGCGCATGCCTGCCTGCGTGTGTGCATGCTTGTGTGTGTGTGTGTGTGTGTGTGTGTGTGTGTGTGTAGGCCAGAGGACAACCTTAGATAGTCTTCTTCAGAGTCCATTGTCCCTTCTGTTTGAGATAAAGTCTCTCTAGCCTAGAACCCCCAAGTAGGCTAAGCAGCATGAGCCTGAGGGACCCACTTGTCTCTAGATTTCCAGCACTGAGATTTCAAGTGCACAGCATGCAAACTTGCCATGTCTTACCCAGGTTCAGACCTGCTGTGCTGTACCCAGGTTCTGGGACTGCACTCAGGCTTCATTCTTCCAAGGTAAGTACTTTACCAGTGAGCCATCTCCCTGGACTACTTCCTTCCTTCCTTCCTTCCTTCCTTCCTTCCTTCCTTCCATTCTTCCTTTCTTTCTTCCTTCCTTCCATTCTTCCTTGCTTCCTTCCTTCCATTCTTTCTTCCTTTCTACCTTCCTTGCTTCCCCCTATCCTTCCACCTTTCCTCCCTTCCTTGTTCCTTCCTGCCCCTCCTTTCATGTTTTCTTTATGTCTTTTTCCTGGATGGGGTACCCTGCACCTCAGACTAACTCCTGCTGCTGCTCCTGCCTGAGCCTGCCGAGTGCTGTAATTATATATCAGTAGCCACACCTGGCTGAACCCTCTTACGTCTCCTCTGGCCACTATCACATAAGCTCATTTTCCTTCTAGCTGGGATTAGCCTATTATTTGTTGAACTTCCCAAGTCTTGTTTATGATAAATCCTGCTTTTATATGTTTTGTATTTTACTTGCAAACTCGTCTTCAGTAGAGCCTCGTTTGTGGGACTCCTTACTGTGTGTCTTAGCATTTGCATTGCTGTGATTAAAACACCATCACTAAAGGCAGCCTGGGGAGGAACCTGGAGACAGGAGTAGAGGCAGAAATTGTGGAGGGGTTCCACTGGCTCACTCTCTCGGGTTGCTCAGCCTGCTTGCTTATAGCACCCAGGACCACCAGCCCAGGGGTTGGGCTCACAGTGAGTTGCACACGTCGGCCTCAGTTAAGAAAATGCCATAGTCTTGCCCCAGGCCAATCTGGCAGCGAAATTTTCTGAACTGCCTTGCAGAATGACTCCAGCCCGTGTCAAATGGACATAAAACGAGCCAGCACCGTTGATCCCTGTCAGCCCGACACATAAAAGCGTCACTGTTCAACCAGAACCCGTCGGTCCCAAGATGGCATGTCAGCATCGCATCCTAAAACACGGGGCTCCTGGCTAGATTGCTTTGGTGTTTATATTTCTTTTGCAGGCTGTCACGAGGCTGTCGCTCCCCTGGGAACTGCCTCCACCCCTCACCCCGCAATTCTTCCAGAAGTCAGTTCTCTCTTCCCACCGAGTAGGTCCTTGGGGGGGGGTCCCTCAGGTTGTCAGGCCCAGCCGCAAGCACCTTCACCCACTCAGCCATCTCACAGGCCCAAGTCTCAGCCCCTCCTTCCACACGCTCCTGACTGCTGAGATAAGGCAGGCACCCCATGCTCTGCTCTGGACCATTTTTTTATTACACTTTTAGCCTGAAGACTTTCAGGCTGTGTAATGTCTTAGGGTTTCTTTTCTGTGAAGAGACACCATGACCAAGGCAACTCTTTGTTTGTTTTGTTTTTCTTTTTTTTTCTTTTGTTTTTGTTTTTGTTTTATTTTTTCTTTTTTTGTTTTTGTTTTCTTTTCTGTTTGTTTGTTTGTTTGTTTGTTTTTCGAAGACTGGGTTTCTCTGTATAGCCCTGGCTCTCCTGGAACTCAACTCTGTAGACCAGGCTGGCCTTGAACTCAGAAATCCTCCTGCCTTTGCCTCCCAAGTGCTGGGACTAAAGGTGTGGGCCACCACTGCCCACCAAGGCAACTCTTATAAAGAAAACATTTCACTGGGGCTGGCTTACAAGGTCAAGAGGTTCAGTCTGTTATCATCAAGGTGAGAACATGGCAGTGTCTAGGAAGGCACAGTACAGGAGGAGCTGAGAGCTCTACATCTTGTTCAGAAGGCAGCTGGGAGAAGACTGGCTTCCAGGCAGTTAGGACGAGGGTCTACACCCACAGTGACACACTTCCTCCACACCTACTCCAACAAGGCCACACCACCTAATAGTGCCACTCCTTGGACTAAGTGTAGTCAAACCACCACAATGACCAAGGCAACTTTTTTTTTTTTTAATTATATATATATGAGAACATTGTCACTGTCTTGGAAGGCGTCGGAACCCATTACAGATGGTTGTGAGTCACCATGTGGTTGCTGGGAATTGAACTCAGGACCTCTGGAAGAGCAGTCAATGCTCTTAACCTCTGAGCTCTCCAGCTCAAAGGCAACTCTTACTTTTAATTAGAGCTGGCTTACAGTTTCAGAAGTTCAGCCGTTATCATCATGGTGTGGCAGCACGGCAGCATCCAGGCAAACTTGGTGCTGGAAAGGAGCTGAGAGTTCTACTTGCTGATCTGAAGGCAGTCAGAAGACACTCACTCTTCTTCAGGCAGCCAGGAGGCGGGTCTCTTCAGCACTGGGTGAGACTTGAGCACTAGGAGACCTCCCTTCCTCCCACAAGGCCATGTATCCTAATAGTGCCACTTCCCATGGGCCAAACATACTCAAACCACCACAGTGGGTATTCCAGACAAGTCTCATGTTAGTTTGAGGGAAGGCCCCTCTCCACTCCATTCATATCTTCTTCATTACTACTTTGTACTATGGGCTTTTTTTTTTTAAATCTGTATTTTCCCTTTGAGGGTCCCATATTCTTGTATGCTTATTTTGTTTGAAACAGTGTCTTACTATGTAGCCTTGCCTGTCCTGGAACTTGCTATGTAGCCCAGACTGGCTTTGAATACACAGGTTCACCTGCTTGTGCCCCTGAAGGCAGCACACCCAGAGGGCCCCATCTCTGTGTACTGGGTTTTGGCTCCACCCCTCCTGTTTCAGACTGATCCCAGGTCATGTAACTAGCCCACTGTGCAGGGCACCTAGAAAAGTCTGGCCTCACTTCTGAGTGTAGTTTCTAGTTCCCATCTACAATTTTTGTTTCCTGGGGAAGCTTCCTTGCAAGCCCAGCTGTCTAACTAAAACATTGTTGTGTCACTAGTATTTCAGAGTCCAACTGGTGCCTGTCTGTCTGTCCTTCCTGGGAGCAGTGGAAACTTGCCCCCTTTGCCGGTTGCCTTTTCATGGCTGTAGCATCCTACATGTTGTCTGGCATATGACTGATGTAAGGGGCATTCAGGGCGTAGCTCAGTGCCCGTGGTGAGGGTGGCGGCGAATATTTCCACTAGAAATTTGTCCTCTCTGCAGAGAGAGCCGGAAGTGGGTACTCCCGGGCCGGAAGTGGGTGCTCCCGGGGCCGTTCATATGGAGCAGCTGAGAGCTGGTGTCCTGTATACTTTGAGCATCAGTGATGGATTTCAGTTTTCCTGTTTTTCACGCTTAACCTTTAAAACTTGAGCGCCTGCCTAAGGTTGCGAGGATGACGTTGGCTCCAGCCAGCTGCTCCCAGGGTTTTCCAGCCCCATAAATTGGCAAATTAAAACCATGCCTGAAGAACTGTTGCTGCCCAGCGTCTCTTTCTATGCTGGCACCGAGAAAGTTCTCGTGTTGATTAAATTGACCTTTACAGTGGTTCTGCTAAGAATAGCAAGTACAAGATGTGGAAAGCGTTGAAGAGGGCCTGGTTAGCCCCAGAGCCTTTGCTGCCACCAAAAAAAGGAGATAATCTTTTGCATCTGTGCAAAAGATGTACCACTCCTCAGCCGTCATAAGAGCAAGCCCCACAGGTCCCGTGTCAGCCTTGACTGCTGCTTCTCTGTGCCATTGTTTTGTTTGGTGTCTCATGGAGCTTGTCACCGTGTGTGGTACTGGGGGTCTATGGTAGCCCTGGCAATAGACCCACTCGCCACCATTGCCGTTCTTAAGGTGAAGGCTTTGGTGCAGTAGCACTTTTAAGAAGTGTGGGCATTCTCCTCCATGGCTGCCTGGGCGCCATATGTCTGCAGTGCGAGGTAAGGCTAGAAGAGGGTGTTGGCTCTTCCTCCTGGCGCTGGAGATACGGATGGTTGTGAGCCACCGTATGGATACTGGGAATGGAACTTCTGTCCTGTGGAAGAGTAGCCAGTGCTCTTAACCATAGAGCCATCTATCTCTTCAGCCCCGAGAGCACTTAGATTTTACAGTTCCTTTTTGAAGTGCGCTCTCTCTCACTCTCTTTCTCTCTCTCTCTCTTTCTTTCTTCCCTACATAGACTTTTAGATGCTTTTCGAATAACTACATATTCTTTTCTTTTTTTTTTAAGATTTTATTTTTATTTTATGTGTATGGGTTTTTTAATCTCCTAGCCAACGAAGTTGCCCGACAGCATTTTTGTACTGAAACATTCTTCCTGTGCCTTCCCTGCAGTTACAGACTCTCTAGCCATCCTCTTCCTCCCTCCCAGAAGCCCCTTTGGCAGTCTTGGTGTGGCCTTCCTTCTGCGAGTGTGTATGGGTTTGTGTATGGGTTCGAGTGCCATTGCTGTTAGCCCTGCGTGGTTAGTCCTCTGCCTTCTCCCAGACTGCACTGCCATGTGAGGGCAGTGCTCAGTTGCCCTTTTTGTTTCCCACCGCAGCTCAAGGCTGTCAGGAAACGTTACAGAAAGGCCCAAAGGCCTTGGGCTCCTTCCGTTCCTCACTGGCAGCATCCACACCTCAGCTGTTGGCTTGAGAGAAAGGAGTCATGGGTTGTATGGGCTGTACACTGGCTGGAGGCTGCTGTGTCAGAGCTGGGATGGATGAAGCAGTGGGTTTGATGGAAACCGTAGGCAGAGCCTGCATGTTAGCATACGCAAGACCTTGAGCACTGAACCAACCAAACAAACAAACAAGAACCCCTACAGGTTGAAGATGTTACACATTGTGTTAACTAGCCCTAGGGCCATCCCTGTCCCTTGCCCAGAGTCTTGTTCCTCTGAAGTGTCAGAGATGAGATGGACCCCGAGCCTGCCAGCTCTCTCTCCTATGGCAGGTCTGGCTTGAGGAGCCCACATCTCATCCCCTGATTCTCCTTCACATTGTTTCTGCTAACACCCTGAGCTCTCTCCCTGGCTCCATCACTGCCTGCCCCCTTTCCTTTCCCATGCTAGGTGGCAGTTCCCACCACCAAGACCAGAACCAACCGACCGACCGCAGGCATCCTGCACTCGGGGAGGCAGAGCGGGGAAGGGTGGGTAGCTGGACAGTCCGAGTCAAAGTGGGTTTGAGGAACTGGGCTAAGGGCTGCCAGGACAGCTCTGTCTGGAGGCAGGGCAGATCAGCAAGGCAGAATGGGGTTCTGTTTATGACAGGCCTCTTGCCAGGAGCAAAGCTGACACCCGTAGGTCACGAGGATGCCACTTGTTTAGATTTCAAGTGTCTTCATTGCGTGCCTCACGTAGGACCAGTTGGCTGCCTAGGCCACCTCTGCTGGATTCATTTGCTGGGGTAGAGGAAGCGTGGTGTGGTTTAAAGCTACGTGAATACTTTGAACTTGCTTTTGCAAACTAGCGCCAAGAGAGACCGGGCTCTGGCGGGCGGGGCTTGGTGACCTTGGAGACTCTGGTGTCCAGAGGAAAGGAGTGGTTTTCTCTGAGGCCAGAGTGGCTAGCTTGGTTCTGGAGAGCATAGCAGACGCAGCTCTGCTTTCTCTGCACATACCATGTGTCTGAAGGGGCCTCCAGCCAGCCAGCCGCCTGCTACGTAGCTTTTTGTTTTCAGTGGGCTGGGGAAAGCAAGAATAAAGAACTCTGCAATATTGTGAGACTCTCATTGTAAGCTTTGACTGCCCTTTCCTGCGTTTCCTCCTGAACTGGTTTATCCTGAAGTGTAAGAGTTTGTTTCTTTAAATCAATTTTGTGTTTTATTACTGTGCGTGTGCGTGCAGCTACGCTCACAGCACGCCATACATACAGAAGTCAAGATGTCCTCTGACACCAGGGAGCTGGCGCTCTCCTTCGTCAAGCCTTTGGGGCTCAAACTCGGGTTGTCGGGTTTGTGTGACAAGCATTTTTTCCCACTGAGTCATCCCACTGGCCTGAATATAAGACTTTGAAGGGCCATGAAAGCCCTGAAGGTAGAAACTTGCGCTGAGGAGGGATTTGGTGTAAGCTCTGCCCTGTCTCCTGCCTTCTCTCTGTAGCTACAGGCACCTCCTGTAACTAACTGCCCGGCCTCCAGCCGGAGACACTCACCAGAGGGCTTTGTTTATGGCTGTGGCTGGTGTAGTAAAGCTGGAGCCGCCATGTGACTTAACTTTCCCCTGGCAGCCGACCTCTGGGATGTCACCCATGGGCCGGGGCGGTAGCAAATGCCGTCCTTCGGGGTTGCGTTTCTTTGCTTGAGCAGGGTTTTCGTTCATAACTGAGGTTTGTGACGCAGGGAACAGGGTTTTCTCTGTCTTTGTGTCCGATTTACCCAAGGTGGTGCTTGGCACACACTGGTTGTAGTAAAAGAAATGTCGAAAGCCAGATATGGCAGGTGACTTTGTGTGTGCACGCACACTAGTGTGTCCGTGCACATGTGTGCATGTGAAGGCCAGAGGCTATTAAGCGTCTTTCTCAGTTGCAATCCACTTTGTTTTTTTTTTGAGATGGCCTCTCTCTGAACCTGGGGTTGACTCCATCAGCTAGCCAGCCGGCCCTAGGCATCCTCCTGTCTCAAGTCCTTGTGTTTGGATGTGAGCCTCCCTCATCCTCTACTCCCTCCTGTGTTGCTGGAATTACAGATGACCCCAACTCTACCCAGCTTCTTGTGCGGGTTCTAGGGATCCCACCTTAGGTCTCAGTGCTTACACAGCAGGCACATTACCAACTGAGCTGTCTCCAGCCCCTGCCTCCTCTCTGAGACATATCCTCACCCTGTGTCCTAGGATGGCTTGGACTCCATTCATTGTGCAGCCCAGGCTGGTCTCGAGCTCAAAGCAGTCCTCCTGCCTCGTCCTCCTGAGTTTTAGGCTTACATATGCAGCCCCCATGCCTGATTGGTATTCCATGTCCTATGTGTGAAATATATTTTCAAAATGTGCACACACATACACTCACACACACATCCCTCATCCACTAGTGCTATGAATAGAATTTGGCAGAGTGCTCCGTGGTTACTCAGCAGTGCCCTTTACGTTGGTGCCCTGATGAGGGACAATATGAGTCCTGGATCAAGTCAAGACTCTCGAGAGTAATAAGTAAAAGTGATCTAGTAAATTGAAATTGGACCAGGCCAACTGAGTAGGTTCACCATCTGTTTCTAAAGAGGGAGAACTCTGAGGAGAAGGTTTTGTGGTTTGTTTATCTGTTTATTCCGGGTTTTGTTTGTTTGTGACAGGGTCTCCTGTAGCCCAGGGTGATCTTGACTTCCGATCCTCCTGCCTCCAGCCTCTAAGTGCTGGGATGATAGGTGTGCAGCATTGTGTGCAGTTCCTGCGGCAATGGCATTGAACACATGGTTTCCCGTGTCCTAGGCAAGCATTCTGCCAGCGGGGCTGCGTTCCCAGCCGAAGTTTTGCTTTTAAACCATCTTTTGAATCTTATTGTTGACAATCTGGGAGGGAGTTTGGAAGGGAGACCGGACTGACTGACTGGATGGTGATTCTAGAGTCCTGTTTGCATCCAGCTTTCTAGAAAAACTCACAGGAAAGTGACTTCATCGCTGTTAGCCACGGGAGAGCTATTATCTTCCTAGCAACTGAGTTTAACAGTGCACATGGACTAGTTCTCCTAGGACGGAGATCATGGGGCACCCTTCCCTGTCCTGTCTGAGGAGAGCCTTACTTTTTACCAAGTGGCTTTCTGTGTTAAGACCTTTCCCTAAGGGGGAGGGGGGGAACCTTTGTTTTTTTTTTAAATTCTGCTGTGATCTGGTATTTCTCGTTATCCTGTTTCCTTAATGGGATGAATGCTGGCGATGTTTGGGGGACAGACAGACAGATAGATGACCAGGTGTGGGTAGATGAGGATGGGCAGTGGGTACAAGCTGTGGTGTAACATGCTCCTTTGCATCTTGATTTTGTAGGATAAGGAAGCCTGTGTGGGTACCAACAATCAAAGCTACATCTGTGACACAGGACACTGCTGTGGACAGTCTCAGTGCTGCAACTACTACTATGAACTCTGGTGTAAGTCCTTGTCCAGGGGGTTCTTGGCATCCCAGGGTCCCGGTTACTGCCTCTGCTCCTTGGGAAACCGCGGGCTGGCCAGCCTTTTCTGATTCTCTTGGGGACAGTGTTGGTGAGTAGAACCGGGTTCCGGGTCCCGGAAGTGATTTCCTTTCTAGAGCAGGAGGGCTTAGGCCCCCTCTGGGCACCGTGGGCTGAGGACCAGGGGATGTAGCCCGTGCCTCTTTGGAGGCCAGGGTCCTTGGGCAGTGCTTCTGCCTAACACACTTTGTGCCTTGACCTTTTTAGAGCTCAGATGAGACGGTGCTGAGCGCCAGACAGAGTAGGAGGATGGCAGTCCGGAGGGCCGGGCAGTCCCAGGTGACTGACTCTGTAGTGCTTCCCACAGCTGTTTGTCAAAAGCAGCAACTGTGGGCCGTTTCCCCGGATGACTCTGATCCCTAGCTTGCCTGCCTTAACTCTCACAGTCCTCTAGGCTTCCCCTCCCTGTCTCTCTGCACCCCCTCCCCCCAATCAGTGATATGGTAGGAAAACAGCTAGGACCAGTATTTAATCTGGCAAGGAAATTGGACTCCTAGCTGGGAAGTCTCTCTCCCTGTGATATGCAGCGAGCCAGCATGGGTGGGTCCTTCAAACAGGACCTCTTCCTCACCCTCAGCCTTCCAGGACCGAGGCCACCGAGCTACAGGAATTCAGTGCAGGAAAGGACAGAGCTCTGAGATCCTGAGTCTTCCATGTACAGAAGCAGTGGCAAAAGGAGGGTCCAGAGCTGCTATTTTAGTCAGTGTGGGGCTGAGAAACTGATTAGGGAACACCAAGTGCCAAGCAGGTGGACTGGCTGTGTTTAAATGTTTTAAAATGCAGATAACCACAGGGTTCAAATTCTCCCTCCCACCCCTTGTCAAAACAAAAGGCCAAGTCAGGCTGCCAAAAAAGCCACAGAGCTCCAGTTTGTTTTCCTGGGGCTGGGCCCAGCCGGCATCACTTATGGAAAAGACCCGGAGTTGCTGAGGTCCCGGCTCAGATTGACAGAGCCTCCTGGGTCGTGGGGGGAGAGCAGACCGACTCAGCTAGTAGCCATCAGAATTGGGTCACCAAAGCCAGGGCCAAGAGGTGGGCCAGTGGGAAGGACTGGTGAAGCATGGCAGGGAGATTGTCTGAGAGGCTTCTGCTTTTTACCTTCCAGTAACGGTCAACTGGGAAAGGTGGAAGCCCAACAGAGAGCATAAACTCCATTGTACAAGGATCAGGGCTTCTCATGTTTTGGGGGGTGGGGGGAGGGCATGCGCGCCCGGGGTGGGAGGGGGAGGAGACCACAGACTGAGCCATTAGGAGGCCTATGTCCAGCAGTGGCCTCTTGATCAGGAGGTGCCCAGTGCATACCTCTCTGTCCCTCTCAGGAACCCCTTCTGTAAGAAGTGTATTGGAGGGGACTTGAGGGCTGGGGCAAGCTGTGACTGTTCTCAGCAAAACTGCACTTGCTGTTTTGTTTTTTCTTTTGGTTTCGGTTTGTTTCTTTAAGACACGTTCTCTGTATACACTTGGTCTGGAAATTGCAGTGTAGCCCAGGCTGGCCGTGAGCTCTGGGTTCTGCTACCTCTGCCTCCCAAGAGCTGAGAAATACACTTCTCGTGGTTTTTTTAAGCCGTGCTCCCTCTAACAGCCTTTCAATTTTGCCAGAAATGCAAAAGTAATTGGCCTTGAGTGGTTTCCCGTCTCCTGCCCCTGCTTTCTATGGGAGAGCACACTGAGCCAGGAATCATTGGCAGGGTCAGACGAGGCGCCTCTTCATTTCACAAGAAAGGCCCTGGGGGAAATGCCGTTCCCCCAGCCCTTTTACCTGTACTAAACTAAATTGACCTGCGTCCTAAGGACTGACCTGAACACAGTGTACAGACCCACAGGCACACGCTGACCTTGAGTTCTCTTCAAGTTTTCAGTGTGCTGTAACCTGAACCAGTGCCTGGGCCTGTGTGAGGTGAGAACGCACGCTCCTGCTCTACCGTCGCAGGCAGTGGCTGAGACCGCAGAAACCTGCACCTGTGCCTGGGGTCACTGTTCAGTCAGTCATTCAGCAAACCCGATTCCTCGGGTCTTCCTCCTCAGTGCCCTCGCAGAGGCTTATTTAAACACAGATTTCCAGGCCCTGCACCCTTCAGATCTGAGCTAGACTGGAGAGTTTGCAGTTCTAGCAAGCTCTTAATCGATGCTGAGGCCTCTCGTGTTTTGGAAGCAGCGTGAGGCCTTCATTCGTGCATCGGGCAGTGGTCAAGCAGAAAGGAGATGCAGCGCGAACTATCAGCAGGGAAGCATGGAGGGTAGATAGGAGATGTCCACTCAGACAGGAGGCTGCCGTTAGCCAACACACCGTAGCAAAGAGCCACTGTCCCGAGACTGCAGGGTACCCTGGGAGAGCTGGGATACAGGATGCTTTTATGGCGGGCTAAGCTGAGAGAAGGAGAGACACAGATCATAGGGCCTCAAAGGGCTTCTGTGCGTGTCTAATTTCCCTGAAACAGGTGGAGCAAGGAGACCCCAGAAACCCAGGAGTACCCTCAAAGGCAAAAAGCCCGAAGCTGGGGTTCCCGGTTCTTGTCTGAGGCTCTTTTCCATTCTCCAGACCACATTTCCCAGGGAGGAGTCAAAGTTGGATTTTCTGTCCCTAAGATAAAATCTGGAGGAATTTTACTCAAGTGTCAGGTTTCCCTGCTTTGAGTTTCAGCTGAGAGGAAAGCCACCGGTGGGATTTCCTGAGATGACATGAAAGAGGCACAGCCAATCCACTGAATGCCAGCCCCCTGATACTTACTCCATGATTTTAATTAATATATGAGAAACTGCCCTTACTTATGGGATGCTCTGTGACTGATGTTTCAACACACTTGAGCTGATATTAAGTCGTTTAGCTCTTGAGCACACTGGCTGGCAGGAAGCCTCCTTCAAGCCCTTGTTGAAGCACAGTTCCCTAGTGGTCCAAGTCCCTGGGTGGGGCCAGGATGGTCAGCCAGGCAGCCCATATCAGTGGACACAGCATCTTGTTCATGGCAGGGCCTCAATAAATAGGAGTTGCCTGATTTTTCCCCAGAATTTTGCCAAGAACAGAACCTAGAGGCAGACCCTGGACTTGATCCTAACCCACGTTTTTTATGGAATAATTCTAGAGGAGGGGTCAAAGGAGGGTTTCAAGGAAATCCGTCCCATCTGTGCTTATGCCTGTAAATTCAACAGCTATAACAACAAGCCAGAGACAGCACGGTACACGGACAGTCACGGCGGGGAGTGTTCCACGTGTGTGTTAACTTGGGTGAGACCATTGTTCTCCCCGTCTTACATACACGGGGAATAGCAACAGAATCCCAAAGATCACGGGTTATCTGGAGTTTGAACCTGCGTAGCCGTGGTCACCCTATAGGCAAGTTTGTCGCCTTATAGTTCAGATGACACTATAAAAATTCGTTTTCCAAATTCAAAGATTTTTAAACAGCATCAGGGCAGGAGTTCCTGATGGGAACTGTCGGGGCCATGGGAACAAGGGGGGCTAAGTCTCTGCAGTGTGAGCCTGCTCCCTGGTGGGGAGTTTCTTGCCAGCCGAGGAGTGACATTTTCCCAAGTCTGTCCTGAACTCTAGGGCACATGACTCAGTTCCTACATGGGACTGTGATTGTTTTTAAAAACATGTTTTTCATTTAGCTTAGCATGACAAATGCTCCACACCACGAGGTCATAACTTGGGCGGGAAGTGTGGTGGGCGTTATCTAGGTTGGTGTGTGTGTGTTTGGGGAACATAAGAGTAGAGAATTGCCCCAAGTTTGAGGCCAGCCACAGTTGTATAGCAACACCTGTCTCAAAGACAAAAATAATAGAACCTATCTCTGTATTTCTGAAATGTAGCTAAAATATTAAAATTTGGTCCAACCTCACTGAGACTAATCAATACCCCACCCCTGCTCACAGCCAGTTTATAGCCTTGCCTGGCATAATTCCCGGGACAGCCCCGTTTGTGTAGGCCATATCAGACTGTCATCTGTCTGCCTTCCCACCAGACGGGACCAGGTTGTTGTCCGTTTTCCCATCCCTAGATTGACACCCAGTGTGCTACAAGACCTTGTATTTTTCCTTGTGTAGATCCACACAGATGACTCTCCTGTGGTCTTATGTTTGAGACTGAGAGGTGCTTACCCAGTTAGAGTCACATGTGACATCACACAGCTGGTGTGCAGTAGAGAAGGTTTTCCTTCTCATATCAAGTGGGAGAATGTGGGCCAGGGCATGGGAACGTCTTCCGGGCACTTTCGGGCATGCACGTGCGTCCCAGCATGCACGAGGCCCTGGATTTTGCGGCCTGCTGTTCTTCCTCATTTGTCGAATTTGTGGTTTTTGAAAAAACAGGAAGCCTTTCCTACGGTACTTGAGCGAAGTGGACCTCAGTCTTGTTTTAGGTGAAGAATCTCTTTAAGCTTGCTCGCTCCTGAGTTCTAGGAGACGGTTTCGGTGGTAACTTCTGATCCGGACTGTCCTGGTGGCAGGAGAGACTCAACTCCACTAAGTTGTCCTCTGACTTTATACATGTACTGTGTGTGAGCACAGAATAAACAACAGTGAGAACAATTCCTGATAAATCCTTAGATCGCACATGGAAAACCCTGTAGTGCGTACTGTGGCAGTCAGGATGGGCTAGGTTTTGCTGCAGGAACAAACATGTCCAGAATCCTAGCAGCCGAAACCAACGGGCTTCTTCCTCACTTTTGCTGTGTCCGATGAAGGTGGAATGGGGGCTTTGTTACCACGGGGGCATGTCTCATAGTCTAGAGCCAGAAATGACTGTCTGGAATACCAGTGGGGGCTGATGGAAGGTTTCACACAAGAAGCATGCTTGTCACTAAACGACACGCTGCTTTTAAGTTCTGTCAATAGGTAGCTTTAGTTAGCCTCCCCCAAGCATATAGAGGCCAGGAAGTTCAGACCTACCCATGCACCCAAAGCGAGAGAATCAGGAATTTTTGGTGTACATGAAAGCAGCACGTGGCGTTTCTCTTGTCTGACACGGCAGGGTTTCCCTATACAGCTCAGGTTGATTCTGAGCTCTGGAGGTCTTGCCTCTGTCCTGCAGGCCTGTGTCATTACAGCTGGCTGAGATTTTCTTTACGTAACAGTTATGTTTAAAGCAATAGCTGAGAATAGTGCCTTGGATCACATATATTAGAGCACAGAAAATACAGAGAATGAGGAAATACTGGGGAAATGATTCAAGAAAAAAAATAACATTAATGTTGATTTTCTAGAGAAGGAAGGGATATACTTTTCATGTTGACCTGTAAGGTGGGGGTGAAGAACAAGAGCAGAGAGCTTCGGGGTGTCTGCTCACTTAGCAATTATGAAGTACCAAGTTGAATCCCCAGGGGCACAGTGATGGCCTAGAGAGATTGCTCAGTTACTGAGAACACTGCTCTTGCAGTACTGGGGTTGAGGTCACAGCTGTAACTCCTGCTCCTGGGGACCCAGTGCCCCCTTGTATGTCAGTGAAATCTCAGTAGGTAAAGGTGCAAGGTTCCAGGGCTGGAGGCCTAGGACTGACGCCCCAAAGCCACACACATTCGCATGCACGCGAGTGTACCCAGACACACACGCAGAAGCTACACCTCTGTCTGCATATCCATAGCTATATAATAATTTAAAAACACAAATGTAATCCCAGTATTTGGGATGTAGAGACGGAAGTATGGCCAACTTGGGCTGTGACCCTGTCTCAAAACAAACGCAACAATAAGCAGACAGAGAGCAAAAATCTCTCTTCTCAGTCAATAGCAGCTAAGAAGTCCTTTCTACTATAAAGAAGTATGCACACATTTGGGAAAACAAACTAGGATCAGAAAGCTGTTTTTCCGCCAGAGCGGCTTCCAGATGCCCACCCTCAGGCCCGCACACTCCTTTATTTTTGTTCATAGAGCCTGTATTTTATTACTTCATTTCATTTCCAGGTTTGTGGTGCTAGGGACCTAGAAGCCACCTCACCCATGCCAAGCAGGCATGAGTTCTACTGCCAAACTTCACCCCAATTCTAAGTGTGTGTGTGTGTGTGTGTGTGTGTGTGTGTGTGGTTGTGTGCACATGAGTGTGGGTTCTCCAGGAGCTAGAATTACAGGCAGTTGTGGAGTTACGGGCAATGTGGGTCCTTGGAACCGAACTTGGGTCTTTTAAAAGAGTAGCAAGTCCTTTCTCCTGAGTTACTCTAGCATAACCACTGCCACAGCCGCCACCTCCCTTTTTAAAAAAATAAGCATCTCTCAATGTATCTCAGGCTAGTCTCATGAATGCTTGAATTATATGTGTGCACCAACACAAACACACACACATACACAGAGAGAGGCTACTATTTTAAATTTATCATTTGGAAAAAAAAAAAAAAAGCCAGCTGGGAGGTGGTGATGCACGCCTTTAATCGTAGCACTCGGGAGACAAAGGCAGGTGGGTGTCTGAGTTGGAGGCCAGCCTGGTGTACAGAGTGAATTCTAGGACAGCCAGGGCTACACAGGAGAAACCTAAGAAAAGAAAAAAAAGAGGCCAGTAAAAATAAAATTAGTCATGGGTAATTTTTTTAAAGATTTATTTATTTATTTATTTTATGTATATGAGTACACTGTCTCTGTCTTCAGACACCCCAGAAGAGAGCATCAGATCCCATTACAGATGGTTGTGAGCCACCATGTGGTTGCTGGGAATTGAACTCAGGACCTCTAGAAGAGCAGTCAGTGCTCTTACCCGCTGAGCCATCTCTCCAGCCCCTAGTCAAGGGTACTTTTAAAATTGAATTTTTTTCTCTAATTTCATAACTAAAAAGAATAAAACAATTGGGAAAAAAAAGAAAACAAAACAGAACCTAGGTTCTGTTCCTTTCCTAACCCTACATGGACTCTCACACTCATGCATGTGTAACTGTGGTTCCAGGAGAGCCCGCGCCCTCTGAACGCCGGGCCACCAGCACAGACGCGCACACACATACATTCTTTTTTTTTTTTTTTTTTAAAGATTTATTTATTTATTTATTTATTTATTTATTATATGTAAGTACACTGTAGCTGTCTTCAGACACTCTAGAAGAGGGAGTCAGATGGTTGTGAGCCACCATGTGGTTGCTGGGATTTGAACTCCGGACCTTTGGAAGAGCAGTCGGGTGCTTTTACCCACTGAGCCATCTCACCAGCCCACATACATTCTTTAAAAGTCATTCTTTTGTGTTTTTCCTTTCGGTGTTTCTCCCATGTATGTCTGAATATATTTAAGCAAAACTGGAGCATTAATTTTTTTTTTAAAGTGTTTAAAAGCCTTCTCTATCTACATTTCAAAATCGAGAAGGTGTTCTCATGTGGGGGTTCATCAAGAAAGTGGGAAACGAGAATGCATGCTCTGGGGTGGAGAAAGAAGAGGAGGCTGCCAGGCCCCTCCGCCACCCAGGCTTAAGGGATACGGGGATGGACTGTCCAGGCAGTGCGAGATGGAATTGTACCGGATTAGAGAGCGCCGGAGGTCATTTACACTCTCCAGGGAAGAGCGGGTGGCCTGAGGCAATTAAAACTTTTCCATTTCTCTGTTTAAGGACTGCACTTTACAGAGGCACACGCATGGGGAAAAGCCCCCCTCTTCCTCATCAGGAGAACCCTAAGAATTCTTATGTGAGGGGCCTCTCTGAAGTCCTCTGCAATTGCTGCTCTTCCAGGTTGGGGTAGGAAGGGCAAAGATAGGTACCAAGAAAACCTGAAGGATTTTGTCCAAGATGCCCTCCACATGGAAATCACAGAGCCAGCAGTGTGCTGAAGTGACAGCTTGGTCCCCCTCACCTGGCCACTCCCTTCCTTCTGTCCCAAGCATCTTCCCCCATAGTAGAAACATTTTGAATGTATGGCTTTGACCTAAGTGACTGTCTGTGACGAGGACACTGTCTAGACCTTGTTTGCGAGCTGGCCCCTCTCACTGGTCCTCACTGTGTGTGTGCCTCTCTGTCTTGCCTCCCCATGCCCCAGGGTTCTGGCTGGTGTGGACCGTCGTCATCATTCTGAGCTGCTGCTGTGTCTGCCACCACCGCCGAGCCAAGCACCGCCTTCAGGCTCAGCAGCGGCAACATGAAATCAACCTGATCGCTTACCGGGAAGCCCACAACTACTCAGCGTTGCCGTTTTACTTCAGTGCGTACCCACATTGCCCAACCTGCCTCCCTGAAGTAGGGAATCACATAGTGGGTCAGACTACAACAATTAAGGTCCTCAAGCCCCAAGGGCCGTTTCCATACATACATATACATATATACATAATACATACATACATACATACACACACATACACACATATACATATACATACATACATACATACATACATACACACACATACATATACACACATACACACATATACATATACATACATACATACACACACATACATACATATACATATACATACATACATACACACACATACACACATATACATATACATACATACATACATACATACACACACATACATACATACACATACATACATACATACACATACACACATACATACATACACACAAACACACATACATACATACATACACACACACATACACACATACATACACACATACACACATGCATGCACACACATACATACATACATACACATACACACATACATACACACATATGCACACACACACATACATACATACGTACGTACATACAGGCTCTCATGTAGCTCAGACTTGCCCCACATTCTCTGTGGGTGGCCTTGAACTAGTTTTTTTTTTTAATTTAAAGGCATATAGTCAATGGATGTATAACGTTGGTGTCTTGGGCTCTGGCACTGGCTAGATCTAGCTCTCAACAACCTGAATTCCTCCTATTTGGCTTGCTGCCATGTTCTGTGCCTTGTAGAGTCATCACGAAAAGGACAGATAAGAAGGGTAGTGTCTGGACTGTCTGAGAACCAAGAAACTTGGTGACTTAGTGGAAATCCGTACACTGGAATTCCCTCCCCTGTCCTCTCAGGAGATCCAGGGATGCCCAACCAGGCATCTCGTCTTAAGCCATCTGTCACATTGTACAGATTGTGATGTGACAAGCGTTTGCCCTTCCCTAGCTGGAAGGCTTTGTAGTAAATGCTCAATAAACGTTAGCAGCTGCTGCACAGCTCTAAGCGAGGTGATCCGCCCCAAGGTACTGAGCGCATGCAGTCAGGAGGGGTCTCACCTGGCATGTTTTCAGTGAACCTTGGTGTCACAGGCTCCTCACTCCTCCTTGACTGGTGATCAAAGCTCACCACAGCATGAGGAACTGTGTTGAGGGCTCACAGCATAAGGAAGGTTGAGAACCGCTGCTCTAAGCTGTTGCAGTCCCCTTACCTGCCCACAGCTAAGAAGCATAGCCACCATGGCTCTGGGGTGGGAGGGGACAGTGTCACCTTTCATGAGCTTTGTTAGAGTGCTGACCCATGTGGTAATTTCTTCTCCCACCTGCCTGTTTTAGGGTTTTTGCCAAACTCTTTGCTACCTCCTTATGAGGAAGTGGTGAACCGACCTCCAACTCCTCCCCCACCGTACAGTGCCTTCCAGCTCCAACAGCAGCAGCAGCTGCTGCCACCTCCTCCTCAGGGTGGCCCTCCAGGTGGCAGCCCCCCAGGCGCTGACCCGCCGCCCCAGGGCTCCCAGGGAGCGCAGAGCAGTCCTTTGTCCGGACCGAGCCGAAGCAGCACAAGACCTCCAAGTGTCGCAGATCCTCAGTCCCCTGAAGTGCCCACTGACCGGGAAGCCACCAAAGCCTCTGGGACGGAGTCTGGTAGCCCCATGGCCGGCCACGGGGAGCTGGACCCGGGCGCCTTCCTGGACCAGGATTCCGAGTGCAAGGAGGAGCTACTGAAAGATTCGCGTTCTGAGCGTGGCGGCGTGTCCCCTGACAGTGAAGACAAGACCCCCGGCAGGCATCGCCGCTTCACAGGTGACTCAGGCATTGAGGTGTGTGTGTGCAACCGGGGCCACCATGACGATGACCTCAAAGAGTTTAACACGCTCATAGATGATGCTCTGGACGGGCCCCTGGACTTCTGTGACAGCTGTCATGTACGGCCTCCTGTTGATGAAGAGGAAGGTCTCTGCCTGTCCTCGGAGGGTCAGGCTCGGGAGCATGGGCACCCCCACCTGCCACGGCCGCCTGCGTGTCTGCTGCTAAACACCATCAATGAGCAGGACTCTCCAAATTCCCAGCACAGTGGCTCCCCGAGCTAGGACACGCCCTGCCTGCACCTAGGAGCTCAACGACAACCAGGGTCAGGGACACCCACGAGAGAAGCATTAAGTAACATGGACATGTGGCCCGGCCACTTTGTCCTCTTATATTTTTTCCCCCTCCTATCCCACCTTGCCCACATCTCCAGGTACAAATTCAGGGTGTGGATGCCTCCTCTCCCCACAAAAGCACAGTGTTCTAGAAGACGGAGAAGCTGCTTCTGTGACTCCCGCACCCCCCTTTCAGAGCTGTGTCCCACCTACCTGCCTGGCTGAGAAACACAAGTTTGCAAAGCCCCCCCGAGGACTGGGGCTGGACTGTGCCCTAAGGTGGTGCTCAGCGGTGACAGAGTGGATTCACGAGAGAACCGTGTCTCAGTCTAGGAGACACCACTTCTCAGAGAGAAGAAGAAAACCCTCAGAGGCCAGTGGATTGTCACTGTGGCTGCCAGTGGCTGCAGAGCACTGGTCTAACCCTGTGGGAGGGTGACAGCTAGTCAGGGTGGTGAGGGACTTGCTGAGCTGACAAGGCCCAGGCAGAAAGTACACATCTGTGCGTTGTAGAGGGGACCCTTCCCAGCCTGGTTCAGGTGTAGATGATACTACGTTCTCTGGGTTTTCCTTTAAAAACAAGCAACAAAGGCTGGCAGGAAACAGCCAGACCAGTGGGCAGGCAGGGACTCTTTGTTACAAGGGAATTCTGCTGCTTCTCCCCAGGCTGAGTTCCCAAGAGTCTGACTACCATTGGGCCAGGAGGAGAGAGCCTGAACAGGCCCGGTGGTGGGAGCCTTGGGCCTTCTGTTGAGTGGAGACCCAAGTCTGAAGGCTGGGAGAGCTAAGAGCTTCCTTCAGTTCCGCCCTTTGTCCGTGCCCACAGGTGGTCAGTGGTCCTCGCCCCTCCTGAACACAGCCTGCGGTCTCTGTCTCCCTGTCCTCTGTAAGCAGATGGACTGAGGAAGTTGTGTGTTCAGGGCAAGGTGGCCTCATAGCCTGGTTCTCACACAGTATTTCCTGTTGCGTTTGACTTAAGTCTGTTGTTTTGTGTCCTTGTTTGTTTTAAACTGACCACTTAGAAGGAGCGCCTTGGTTACCTGTGGTTCTCGTGGCTGCTCTGCCCCAGCCTTGTGGAGAAACATGACTCACTTTCCTGTACAGCCTGTGTAAAAGAGTCACCTGGGTAGGAGGTGACCACTGCCTCCAGCAGACCTCGGGGCCTGGTTACTGTCGTCTGGCTCCGGAGACCCGGTCATGCTTTGTCAGGAAAGAGGAGCAGAGACGCCGCTGAGAGGAACATTCCCCACCCAGCCCTGCTCATGCAAAGAGTTTGGTTCCTACCCTGCTCTTGAACGATGATGCATAGACTAGACTTGGCGCCACCATTATGGTGAGAAAGGAATAAAAAGGCAGAAAACCCAAGTCCACATGTAAACACACAGACCCGAGGCTGTAAGGTGAACGCGTGTCTGCATTTGGATACCACAAACCAAAATCTTTGTCGAACAAAAGTGAAGTCTACACAGTGATGTTGGATGGCGTGTGTGTGTGTGTGTGTGTGTGTGTGTGTGTGTGTGTGTGTGTGTGTGTGTGTGGTATGTGTGGTATGTGTGGTACGTGTGGTATGTGGCCCCGAGCCCTGTGTTTTCTGTGAAGATACTTTGAATGGCCATTCTGCTCACACATTAACCACATGCCTGGAGCACGTATGGCCCTCTCAAAGTAATTTATTTTACACATTTACTGTTTACCGAACAATAGTCTGACCGTACTCGGGTGTATGCAGCGATCTCCCCGACGGCATGGCCTGTGTTTGCCAGCGACACTGCCCTTCAGAGAGGCTGCTTCCTCAGCTCACCACTGCGATTTGCACACTG
Source organism: Mus musculus (assembly GCF_000001635.26). Lineage (NCBI taxonomy): Eukaryota > Metazoa > Chordata > Mammalia > Rodentia > Muridae > Mus > Mus musculus. The sequence goes on from NC_000085.6 coordinate 46,656,591, forward strand.
CTCCATGGGCACTCAGAGGCCTCCATTCTGTTCCCTGTGCGTGGAAACATCCGGACCCAGCCCCCCTCCCGCTGGCTTCAGACAGGAGCTTGATTGGGTCTTGAGTTACAAGCATGAAGTGGTTGTGGCCCAGACATCGGCCTGTCCTGGATCAACAGGAGTCTCTGGCCACATGCACAGCTCATCCCCCAAGATCCAGAGAGAGAGAGAGAGGGCTGGTGTGTGGTCAGAGGGGCCCGAGCTGCAGCCCTCCTGCACTTCCCAGCTGATAGCTTGTTAAAATCCCAGACACCTCACTGCAGTGTCTCAGAGGAGAGTTCAGTTTCCCAAAATGAACCCCTCGTTAGTTAACTGTTGGTGAGATGGGACCCTCTCAAGTTTTGTTCCCCTGGCAGAGTGAGGGGCTGGCCTGAGTGCCGACTAGCTTTACTGAAGCACCCACCATGATGCCCGAGCCACAGTCTGGCCCTGCTGCTGTAGGCCACCCTGATGCTCAGAGAGAGGACAGGAAAAGTGAGTTAGAGGCCAGGGAGACTTGACTGAGTTGGGTTTCTAGGTAGGAAGGGTTAGGCAGAGGGCTTGGTGCTACGGTCAGATTTGCAGCCGCTAACACATTCCTGTGTGAGGCCACCACCGTCTGCCAGTTATTGTGAATATGTGTATTTTAAGCAATAAGATTCAGTTGCTCAGACTGCCCTGAGCGGTCTGGGTGACGATATCCTGTGATTGTCCGGAAGACAGAGTGGCTCCAACCACTGTGAGAAACCCCAATAAAATCAGTCTCAAGTGTTCTACACAATCTCCTGCCGCTCCTTGTTCCCTTTCCTTCCTTCTCAGACTTTCAGGTCACAAACCTCAAGCACCTTTGCCTTCTCCCTACCAAGACCTAATGGTGTCACACAGCAGTTAAGAACGGGGTCCTGGGCCAGCAGGAGGCTGCTGCTGAGTCAGCACTTGGTCCTGAGGAATTTCCCTCAAAATCCATTTCTATTAAGTACTTTGTGATATTCCAGAAATACATTGGAAAAGGAAAAAAAAAAAAAGGCCCCAGGAAGCAGAGACAAGTTTGTTTGTTTGTTTGTTTTTTTACCCCTCCCAGTTTCCCCAAATCAGGATTGGTTTTAGAGCTTTTTAAATTTTTTATTTTTTTTTTTATTTTTTTATTATTAGTGTGGGTGTTTTTGCCTGCATGTGACTGTGTAACATGTGCATGCAGTACTCATGAGGGCCAGCAGAGGGCATCATCTGGAACTGAAGTTACAGAGAGCTATCATGTGGGTGCTGGGGATTGAACCCAGGTCCTCTGCAAAAACAAGTGCTCTGGCCCCGATTTTAGGAACTTTTCAGATAGGGTCTCACTCTAGCCCTGACTTTCCAGGAACTTAACTAGCCCTAGCTCATAGTCATCCTCCTGTCTAAGTTTACTAATGCTAGAATTACAGGAGTGAGCCACCACGCTCTGCCTTAAAATTTGATATTCTCAGTATGCGCTGAAGTGCCTGCTTTGTGCCCAGCATACGGCGGAAGTTAAGGAAATGTGACATAAGCAAGAACCAAGTACCCTGTTCTCTGGGTCTTAGAGGTAAGATGGCCAAGTGTTCCCACGTAGAACGGTCAGCACACAAGTAAAATGTGAGTGGCTCAGGCTCAGAGACCACAGGAGTCACCTGAGGCCTTAAACGCTGAGTTGCAGAACCCTGAAGAACGACAACCTTGCTGCCTTTGCTGAGGAAGGATGCCCTTGCCCACCGTGGCTTCTCATTAGGCAATTGCCAGTGTCAGGGCATATAGCCGCCATAGCTGCCCACAAAAGGTAGTCCTGGTCCCCAGGTGTGCTCACCGTGGGCTGGGCTCCCTGGGTAGTGGCTCTAAGTGTTGTTGTAAGCCTGTAGTCCACTCCGTTATATTGGAAAGTTTAAGTTAGCTAGGCATGGCCTTTGTCCCTGTTATTGATCCTGGGTCAAAGGATCATGTCCAGGCTTCTAGGTCACTCCATTGAGCTAGCTTCTGTCTCCTTACTGCTAAGCTGCCAGGCTCTGGGCAGTGCTGATGGATCCATTTTAGCATGTAGAGACGGTTCCAAAATGGGGTGCATGCCTACAGCCCAACACGCAAGGAAAGGCAAGAGGTTCATGGTGGCGCACGCCTTTAATCCCAGCACTCGGGAGGCAGAGACAGGTGGATCTCTGAGTTCGAGGCCAGCCTGGTCTACAAAGTGAGTTCCAGGACAGCCAGGGCTATACAGAGAAACCCTGTCTCAGAAAAAAAACAAAAACAAAAAAAACAAAAACCCAGAGGAAAGAACCCTAGGTGTCTCAGAACCCGAGTTCCTGTCTTCCTAAAGATAATGTCTGAGTTGGCCCCACTAGAGAATGTCTCAACTCTCCCGGGCCTGTTGCCGACGGCTGTTCATGTCCACTTACTCAGTTGCCGGCCAGGCTCCTGGAACACTGGGTCACGGGAGTTCACGTTTCTGAGGTAATAAGATTGTCTCCATTGCCTCAAGTGAGCAAGTTCAGGTAAAGATTATATTTGCCCAGAAGCCCAAGACAACCCCAGCTTCCTGGTTTAGCCTTTTTTCTTTTCCAGTTTCCTGGTTTCATACATTGAGCAGAAACACCCAGGCTTTGACTCTGGCTTGGCTGAGCTCCGGCGGGAGCTGTGGGTTGGAAGGTGTTTGGGTCTCAGGCTCCCCCCAGCCTGGGAGCGAGTATCTGAGCCTTGACCAAGTGTTGTGGCCTGATCAGCAAACCCAGCATTTGGGAGGTGAAACCAGACATGCATTTTAAAAAGTAAAAAGGAGGATGCGGTGGTTCGGAGGAATGCTGGAGGAAAAGCTTTATTGTAGATAAAAGGGTAGGCATAGCCAGACTCGAGAGAGCCAGGAGGCCAGTATAGCAAGAGACCAAAAGGGAAAAAGGACTGGGGTAGCCAAAATGGCTGGATCATGTAGGCAAGAGCTAAATAGGGACCTCAGCCACTTGTCCCCCGTTAGAGACCTAACAGGGAGGACCAGGAGCCCAAGGTTATCCTTGGCAATGCAGGTTTTAAAGCTATCCTGTACTCTCAATGAGGCTGCTTTAGGGTGCATGTATATATGTGTGTACACACCCGTAGAGCTGCAGAGTCTTCATGAGCACCTGCCATGTGCTAGGTCGTCAGAATGGAGACCCGGAGGGGACGAGGGACACCAACGGGGACTTCCAGGCAGGCTCCCTGGCAGAAGCAACTCCGTGGTATGAAAGACAACACTAGGTGCATGTTGGTCCCATGGGTCACCAAGTCCTAAGATTATTGTGGGCCACATGCTGAAAAGGCATAGGAAAAGGCCCAAGAGGCCCTCCTGGGGGCCACGTGGGGTGTGGTGTGGAAATCGGCAAGCCCTTTAAACCTAGGTCTCTGCATCTGGGAAGTAGCAAGAGATGAAGTCGGAAGGTAAGTAAATAATAAAATGTTGGGATTGAATCTGTGTTCTGTTATTTGTTGGCTGTTGACATGAGGTGAGTCTTGTTTAAGCGTCTTCATAGGTACATTTTCTTAACCTTAAAATGGCTCCTCGAGGTACAAGTTACAGTCTTCCAGATTGTAACTGACCCTGCTGTCAGTGGTCAGGAGCAGGAGATGCTCAGGAAGGAACTAACCTGTCCAAGGTCACAGCTGATAAAAAGCAGAGCCAGGAATTGAAAAGCCAGACCCGTTCGTTGATCCCAAGGACTATTTAGTTAACCAGAAGGCCAGGCCCTGAAGAGCTGAAATGTGTCTAGAAGCCACGTGGCTTTGACTTCCCAAAGGTGAGAGGAGACCAGAGAAGGATGTGTTGAGCGGAAAACTTGCTGAAACATGAGGCAAATGACATTCCGTCAGTCCCACATCCAGGCGCCTTGCCTTCCAGCCTGCCCCAGGGATGCCTGCTGCAAGTTAGCTCCTACTGTGTCTGAGTATGGTGGTGCTTACCTCTAGTCCCAGCACTCAGAGGCAAGTGGGTAGCAGTGAGTTCAAGGCCAGTCTAGTCTACATAGTTCTAGGCCACCTGAGACTACACGGTGAAACCCTGTCTCAGAAAACCAAATCAACCAACAATATAAACCCCACGACAGCTGGACAGGGGGTGGTGCATACCTTTTATTCCAACATTCTGTGCAACTCTGTGAGTTCGAGGTCAGCCTGATCTCACAGAGTGAGTTCCAGGACAGCCAGGGCTACACAGAGAACCCTGTCTCAGAAGACAAGACAAAACAAACCCACAACAAACGTTAGCTTCCACAGGGGGATATGACTCTTGGAAATGTTCAGAATCCTGGGAAGCTGTGTGTGTTTCTCCTGAGAAGATGAAAATAGAAATGTCAGGATTCGTGGGGGCGCGAACATGTTGTTTGGTTAGAAATATCTCTTCTATAAGCCTGTCACTCCCACTAGAAAATGTTACTAAACATCAGTGCAGGAGTAGGAGGAGTTGTCTGTCCTTGTGCTCTCTGCCTACTTTTTGACTATCAGCACTGCCTGGCCCTTACATGCAGGTGGATTCTGGAAGACTCCGTGACAAACCTCCCAACCTAGCCTACTTGTGAGAAATCTGTGTAAAACCCTCAGGGGAAGAGTTATTCTCTGGTTTTTGTTTTTGTTTTGAAGTATCGATAATGCAGATGTTTGATGAGGAACCAGACATGTTGTAGAGGTCCACACTTAGAGCAATGTTGAGGAGCCTCAGTCCACACACACCTCAGCCTCCCCAGTCCACCTGCGTATATGACAGACGGGAAGTCTGGGGTCCACGAAAGCCAAGTAAGTTGTCTGTGTCACTTGGTCTCTAAACAAAAACCAAATTTGTCTCCATGGGCTGGCCTTGTCACATATAAGGGCCTTACCTGCCCTCCCGAGTCTTGCTGTTTTATCCCCACCAAGGCCTCAGAATGGGCAGCATTTGTGGAGTGACCCTTCTTTACATACGAGGACATGGTAGTTCAGGAAGTCTGCAGTAGGAATGGGATGCCAGACTTGGGCTGGGAGGCCAGGGGCTATCACGTGAATGTTCCCAGTCTTCCTCACCCAGTGTCCCTGACTCTGCAGTCTCTGATTGGTCCCCTGCCATCCACAGATGGACACCTATCTGTGTCTGCAGAGAGCAGCCTTTACTTTGGGTTTTATGGCCACCAGGGGCCTTAGGAAACACGCGCTTGCACACAAGACACATCCCTCTCTGGGAAGACACCTCCCCCTACAGAGGGCCCCTGTGGGAGCTGTTTTTCTGAAGGATAGGAACCAGGGTGGAGGAGTGAAGTAGTGGAGGCAGTAGCTGTTTTAGCTCACAAGATTAATTACTATTAAAGGTTCAAAGATTTTATGAGTTGCTTACTAAATAGCCAATTAAAAAAAAAAACCTAAACCACAACTGAATATATATTGAAAACAGGTAATGAGTATGCAAGGTGGATCATTTCCTGGTATTTCTTGTTAATATTATCAATGGCCCTGAACATACACGGGGACATTTACTATTTGCACCCATGCACCCATAATAATGTTTCTGTCAATGACAGACACCATATATAGCAGAGATTACAGTAGAGCTAAAAGCTTTCTATCTCCTAGTGACACTGTGGTTGTCATTTCTCATGTGCTTATAGTGACGCCTATGGGAACAAACCCATTTGGATAGACAAATGACCACCACATTGCCACTGCCTGTAGTGTTCAGCGAGGCAGCATGTTAAATAGCATGTCTGCCTGCTGTGCCATAGGCTTCCCACCTATTAGGTTGTACAAATACATTGATGTTTACACATGAGGAAACCACCCAGCGATGTGTTTCTCAATGATGCCTTCCCCCGTGTAATGATAAGATCTGTAGTATGACTGGGTTACTTTTGCCTCATAGTTCATAGAGGTCACACTGGCAAGCGCTAAAAATTGGATGCTGCTCCCGAACTAGCGTTAAACGGTGATTTGCCATCACCCTACTGATTAAGAGCAGACTGAAGAGCAAAGGATAAGTACAGAGGGGCTGAGGTGTGTGTAACACAGTGGTAGAACACGTACCTAGCAAGCCGAAAGGCCTGGGTCTGATACCCAGCCCTGAAGGGAGAAAAGAAAGACAGGCATGGTGGTGCATGCTTGTAATTCCAGCATTTTCAGCTCTGTAGAGAATTTGAGGCCAGCCTGTGTTACAGGAGACTCTCAAAACAAACAAATGGAAACCTAAAAAGTGTGCTTCCTTCCACATACTTCCTGATAGTCAGCACTGGTCCTAAGATGTGGGCCTAAGACTCCCGGTTTGGCAATTTAAGACATATGATCGAGTCCTCTGGTGCACGTAACCTCTTTGTTGTATACTAATGTGCAAGAAAATGAGAAGACTCGGTCTTGCACTCTGAGAAGAGAACCGTGTCCTTGAGCTATTAGCAGTTAGGACAAAATGCTGGGCCCTGGCAGCCCTAAGAAGCCAGGCTCAGCCACGTGTCTTCAACTAGCAACTTAAATAGACCAGAAATAGTGGTGCAAAGCAGAAAAAAGAGATTATTTTGCTGTATGCAACAAAGAGATTCTCTGATGCCTTCCCACCAAGTCCATCTTTGGGGTTCTAAGGTTTAGATTTTTTATTTATTTAATGTTATGTTATTATCTCCTTATTTTATGTTATTATTTATTTATTTTACATATGCGAGTACACTGAATCTATCTTCAGACACACCAGAAGAGAGCATTGGATCCTATGGTTGTGAACCACCGTGTGGTTGCTGGGAATTGAACTCAGAACCTCTGAAAGAGCAGTCAGGGCTCTTAACTGCTGATCCATCTCTCCAGCCCACCAGATTTAGCTTTAAATAGGGAGCAAGAGATCTGCATGACTAAGCTGTCATCATCAAGTTCTGCACTCCTTTCATGGCCTTGGTTTCAGTCCCTCCTGCTAGGTGGTGGACCAGTCAGAGTCTGTGAAATCTCCTGACAAATTCCTGCTCTGGCTGGCACCAGGCTTCATCCATCCCCTACTTTCTCCCAGCCTGAGAAATTTCTTGGGAGAAATTTGAATTTCTTGGGAGCCATTATTTCAATGTCTGGACGCCAAAGGGAGGAATTCCATTATAGTAGTCTGAGATAAGTCTTGGAGAGAGGCGTTTACTTTGAGCCTCAAAGAGGCCTGGAGATTTGGTGATTTAGGCCAGTGGGGAATAGTCTACCATTCCAGGCAGGTGCAAGTTTGGCAGCAATCAGAGTTCATGAGATTATTTTCTCAAAGGACACAGGTTTTCAATATGGAGCGCTCCACGACCCATCATCCCGCAATGATCGAGCCCCTGCGTGATTTCTGCAGACAGGTGGGGGAGCTGATTCCTCCGTGTCTCTGATTCATGGGGTCTGGACTCAGCCCTTATGCTGTGTAGCTGTGTGCTTTGAGGAACCCTTCCCACCCTGTCCTCACACTGCCCCTTGATGGTTGATGGCCATCAGTTGCCTCTCATTGGGTTAAACTTCCCTTCTACCATTATGGAAGACACAGATTTCCTGCTTATTTGATCTGATCATTGCTAGTTCATAAAATGTCTTTCGCATTCTGAGCATTTGTGAAGTATGTGACTTCTCCATCCAACCCTGCTCCCTCTGCCTTGACCTGAGTGAAGTTTGGCTCGCTCTCAGCAGCCAGCTCAGAGAGAGCAGGGAGAGGGAAGGGGTGGTCTCCAGCTTAACCTCTCTCTTCGGCTTGATATGGTCTCTACGTGTCCCTCAAGCCTCCTATGAGTGTCAGACACACATCTCCACCTACTCTCCTCTGGGCTGTTGAGCAAGATCAGGGGGCCACTGTTTCTTGAAAAGTAAGACTGATTTGGGGGTAGTCTAGGGGAGAGCCCACTACTACTACTGGGTTAAAAGCTCTTTTAAGGAAGAGCATGGGGCTGTGATCTGACTTTTTGTCTCTTTGTTGGAGTTCCCTCAACTTTCCTCTGGAAATTTGGCCAGACAAGGTCTTAGCTTTGCCCGGTGACTTTTCTTAGTGTCCCATCCATCAGAAGGGGAAGGACCTGACTGTTGACCAGTTGACGCTGGCCTGACTGGCACTAGGAATCTAGGGATTTGACCTCTTTATAGGCTAAGAATCAAAGGTAAGTTTTTTCCCCCAAGATGTTTGGAATTTCACATGTCAGCTGGTCACTGGCAAGGTTTAAAGATCCTGGATTCCAGCCGGGCAGTGGTGGCGCACGCCTTTGATCCCAGCATTCAGGAGGCAGAGGCAGGCAGATTTCTGAGTTTGAGGCCAGCCTGGTCTACAGAGTGAGTTCCAGGACAGCCAGGGCTACACAAAGAAAACCCTGTCTCGAAAACAAACAAACAAACAAACAAACAAACAGCTCCTGGATTCCAGCTGGGGAGATGAAGCCGTGTACTTCCTGTACAAAACTTGATGACCTGAGTTTGAAGCTCCAGAACCCACATAAAAGCCAGAAACAGTAGCACAAGTCTCTACTTGTAGTGATACCAAGAGATAGGAGGCAGGGAAATTTACCTGAAGTAGCATTACTGACAGAGTAGTGAACAGAGGAAAATACCCTGCCCCAAACAGGATGGCTACAACATGCTTGCCACAGCATGTGTATGCCTGCACTCACATGCACATGAAACACACACACACACACACACACACACACACACACACACAATGTTAGTTTCAGGGCTTAAAGGGATTAGCTCCATCTTCTAGTGAAGAGGCATTTCTGATTCTTGGGGTGTTTTGAATGGGGAAGAGAGAAAATCCAGGTGTGAACACTGCAGGTACCTGTTTAGAAGTCTTCTCCTAGAGATGTCTTCCTGAAGGAAAGGGGGAGAAGGAGGACATGACCCATCCTTGTGGACTAAGATGGCACCCAGTCTGGGCTATATTATACACGGTCATAAAGCCAAACCTACAAGGTATGTGCAGCCAAAGGCATGGGTTAGAGTCAACGAGACAAGCCGGTCCACTTTCAAACAAAGGCTTGATCCTGCCAGAACTCACCACCTTCCCCTCTGTGGCCAACTTTCCAGACTCTCCATTCCCTCTCCCAGGCTGGCTCAAAAGCTTTCTTCCTAATTGTTCTCCATGGAGCATCTAGGGGGTTTCCATAACAACCGTTAAGCTGGGGGTGATGACGTGGGTGAGCCTGGAATCTCAGTGTATGTGAACTGAAAGGAGGAGAATCAAGTCCAGACTCAGCCATATGGCAAGTCTGAGGACAGCCTGAGCTACATGAGACCCTGTCTCGACGCAAACCACAGTCACATTACTTCACTCATCCGTTTATAATCTGCTAGTGACTTCCTAGGTATTTAGGATGGAAACCAAACTCCCTGCTTCTTACAAAGACCTCATGGGAGCTGGCCTTTCTTCACTCTGACACCCCCACACACACACCGTTTCCTATCATGGTGACCTTGAGACCGTTCTGTTACTTCTCCTTCAGTTCTTGTCACTTTCCCCCACACCCTCACACTCATCTCCAGGACTCGTTGTTTTAAGTGGCCACTCTCTCCTGTACCATTCTGTTATAACATTTCCAGCATCATTGGCTCCAAAGCATTTACGAGTCTGAAATTCTCACTTATCTGTCAGTCTTCACTAGAATGTTCCCAGGCGTGTGGAACTTCTCTGCAATCTGCAGGAGGCAAGAAAGTAATTTGGTTCATCACAACAAAGTAGCTGGTGTTGGGTCAAACTTGGGGAGTCTGACCGCAAGTAGTTTATTTTAGATGTATTTAAGCACAGCACAATTTGGTGAAAACTTTTCTGGTAGTAGTGAACCAATCTCACACACGCAATAAAGCTTTAAGACATGACTACATCACCGGGCAGTGGTGGCTCATGCTTTGAATCCCAACACTCAGAAGGAAGAGACAGGCAGATCTCTGTGAGTTCAAGGCCAGCCAGGTCTACAGAGTGAGTTCCAGGACAGCCAGGGCTACACAGAGAAACTGAAACACTGTCTCAAACAAAACAAAACAAAAACTAGACATGACCACATGGAAACTCTTTGTGACTCTTCGTGAAGTACACTGTGACGTCTCCCATAAAGATGGGTCTATAGAGGGAAAGATCAGGTACATTCTTGGTCACACAGATCTTAGAAAGTTCGCCAGACTATTAACTGTCTCTCCCAGCCTTCTGGACAGAAAACAGGTTATATGTATCCCTCCCTTTGAAGGGAGACTCCTCCCTTCCTCTGTGTGTTTAACATTCCTAGTTCCCCTGTGCCTCCCACACAGGCTGAGTGTCCTGAGCTAGCAAGTGGTATACAGTAGGTACTCAACAAAATGGTGTGTTTGTTTGTTTGTTCGTTTGTTTTTGAGAGGTGGGAAAGATGGCTCATCAGGTAAAGGTTCTTGTTGCAAAGCCTAATGCCCTCACTTCTGTCTCTAAAATCTACATGGTAAAAGCAGAGGATCAACTCCTATGAGTTTGTTCTTTCACACACACACACACACACACACACACACACACACACACACACACACACACACACATCTTTCTCTACCACACAAAATAAACAGTGCTTTTTTTCAGTGAACATACTTGTTGACTGAATAAGTAAGCCAATGAGTAAATGACGGACAGCTCAGAGATGTTTATTGGAAAACCTTTAATATGTGTCTCACCCTTCATTGCTGCCAAGTAGAAAACGGGATAGGAGTGAGGAGGATTGTTGGAGGCACCTCTAAGATTGGGCTGTGGGTGTCAAGGCATGGGATCCGGGACGTTAGATTCGGCCTCTAGGTGCTAACCTCAACCTGTGCATCCTTCCATGCTTGTCGCACTGTGATTTTCACTTTGAAAGGGTCGATCAGAAAGACCACCTTGGGGTCACCCACCAGACAGGGCAGCTGTTTGTCATCTGACACATCAAAGTCAAACCTCTGCAGCAGCAAGGCCATGAAGATAAAGAGCTCCTGCCGGGCCAGAGCCTCTCCAATGCACGATCGGGGACCAGCTCCGAAGGGCAAATAACTGGGTGTGGGTGTAATGAGATGGCTTCCTGTTGGATCTAAGAAGCGCTCTGGGGACAAATGGGAAGCATCAGCCAGGGGGGCCAACCTTTTGCCCAGGGAATCTCGACTTGCTTTTGGGGCATGAGGAAATAAATGTTCAGGAAGAATAGTGAGGGAGGAAGCGGTGTCCCCAGGAGAAAATGCCCCATCCAAGAGAAGAGGGACAGGCCTCTTGGGAGACAGATGCCTACATAATCCCTACAGAAGTTATTTGAAGAGGAAGTTGAAACCCCCATCTGTGAAGAGTCTGGGGCAATCTCCAGTAGGATGGGAACAGTAACAGGCTTATGGGGGTGCAGCCAAGAGGTTTCTAGTAACAAGCTTAGTGGGCAGGAAAAAGTGCTGTCCTTGAAGAGCAGAATCCAGGCTGGCTGTGTGGCGCAGGAGCCAGCATGGAATGGACAAGAACTCACCAGGCATAAACCGATCTGGCTGGTCCCATTCATTTTTATCGTGATGCAGTGCCCAGAGATTGATGATCACATGTGTGTCCTTCGGGATGGCAAACTCTCCAATGCTAACCCAGACGAGGAGACGAGAAAGGGAGATGGTCAGCCCCACAGCTCCACTTGGGAGCGGGGAGAACCCTCCCCCATTCTCAATCATTCCTTTCCCTCATCTTCTGGTTTCTGCCAGGATTACATCTAGATCCAGCCTTATCCACTATCTATCAACAACATGGACACGTGTGCTAGTCAGCACGCGGGTGTCTGTCTCAGAAGCTGGTGTGTGTGTGTGTGTGTGTGTGTGTGCATGTACGTGAGAGAGGGGGGTGGGTATGTACTACCACCATCTGATGAAATCGGAATATTGATCACCCTGTCCTTTAGCCCAGACCTGTGTCACCAAGGGTTGCAGAAAGTTTGGAGGGAAGCCAGATGCCTACGCAACTCAGTCAGTGGATCTCAGTGGAGGTGGATGGAGTGACTAGGGCAGGGTGATTGGCAGCAGGAGTCTCTGTTTGACTATAGATTCAACAGCAACTAAGGCCAGCTGGAACATGCCCGAGGCACAGAACGGGCTACCTAGCGGCTGCATCCTAGGCTGAGTATCTCGGGAAGAAAGGCTTACCTGGAGTCAATGTTAGCCTTGTGTGGGATGAGCAAGGGGGCCACCGGCCTGATACGAAGCACTTCTCGGATAGTGGCCTCCAGCATGAGGAGGTGAGTCCGGTCATTGAAAGACGGTGTTCGACTGAAGCCTACATACTGGTCAATCTCCTTTTGGATCTTCCTCTTCACCTGAGGGCCAGAACAAGGCCATATGACCAGCTTGTTCAAGTCTAAGAGAGACATGGGCATAGCAGAGACCAGTGGTCATACCCAGAACAGCCTGAATGATTCTATCCAGTGATGGCTCTGTAGCCTAGGCCTGGTTTCTAGAAGACAGGAAAACTTTAACCCAGAGCCAGAGTCAGCCTCTGCTTGTGTGAGAGGCAGAGTGGGGCTATAGTTATCTGTACAGAAGGCTCCAGGCATTGCCTGCCCCCCATAATGGTTGGCTGGTTGGATTCTATAGGAAGACAAGAGTTGGGGAGACACTCACCTCAGGATTGTGCACCAGGAAAGCCAGGATCCAGTTCAGCACAGAGCTAGTTGTCTCTATGCCTGCCCCAAAGATGTCTCCCACCGTGACAAGGATATGCTTATCTGAGAACACACTTGGGTCCTGGCCTTCCCCAGTGTTATTATTTTCTGCATTCATCTTGGCTTGTATCAGAATGTCTGTCAGGCTGGAGAGAGATTCACTATTGAATTTCTCCTGGGGTGAGAGACAGTGAGAGAAGAGGATGAGGAGGGAGCCTCACTTCCAACATCCCTGCCACACTCCACCCTATACCAGAGACACAGCAAGGTGTGTGAGAGTGGAGAGGGACTGGGCAGGACCTGTGAGGTGGTAGAGGTAGGGAATAGCCCTGTGCCTCCCTCTATGTCCCTCTAAGAACTGTTTCAGTTACTCACTCCCCCCTCCCATTTATTAATAGGTCAGTTTCTAGCAGTTAACCCATTATGTGCCAGCCCCCCTGCTAGGCTCTGGGGAATCTCACAGTGTCCAAAATGCATCACAGCCTTGCTCTCAAGATACCTCCAGCCTCACAGTCGCCTCTTCTTGATCACTTACCTTGCATTTTTCAAACATTTCAACCAGTGTTTTTTCTCGAATTTTAGTGTGTTCCTTTATCATTTCCAAGTTTTTATTGGGAAAAATCTGGAAAGAGAAGGAAATGTCAAATCCATCCACGCAATTAGGAAAATCCTTGGCGAGAGGCAGACTTTAGCTTTCGGTTTAAGAAAGTCTCCACGCCAGTCTGGACCTTTATCAAGAAAGGCAAGAAGATAGCGGAATGTGGTTACCAGAGACAGGAAGGACAACTTTAAACAGTGGAGTACAGGGTAGAGTCCTCATGTTCTCAATTCAATCCATCACCAAGCCCTGACAGTGTTGTGCTCTCCCTTATCATAAGTCAGACTTGAGACTAAGGACTTGGGCATGTTCCTCAAATAGGTTAAGCCTGTGTCTGTCTCTCCTCAGCACTGAGGATAACTGGGTATACCTCCTGGGGGAAGCTTCCAGTGACTAACACTTACCAGGTGCTCACTGCTGACAAATGGCAACTAGAGAATAATAGCCCTGAGTAGGAAGATACAGGACATAAAAAAAAGAGAGACACAGCAAAGTACTATAGTACATGTTTGTAGTCCTAGTACTTGGGACTTGGAGGCAGGAGGATCAAAATTTCAGAGTCATTCTCAGCTGCTTAGGTTGTTCGAGGCCAGTGTGAGCTATATGAGAGTCGGCCTGGAGGATAAAAATGCCGACCAAGTGTCTGGGGTTGTATGAGGCAGAGCAGATGACTGTGGGAAGAGTTGGAAGAGAAAGATGGTCATGGAAACTGAAAGTACTGGGGACACTGTCGCAGTGGGATCTCCTTCTCACCTTCAACCACGGGAATATGTCCACCAGATCGCTGTGGCCCAGGACATCCACAATACCCTCTGTAAAGGTCTGTATGGTAGTCAGTATCGGATCCTTGTTCTCAAAAGAGATGTTGAAGCAGATGGTACAGATGATATTGATTACTGACTTGAAGATGAGCGTAGACAGATCTCGGGACTCCCCGTCGTATGTAAGTATCAAGTCACACAGTGAGTTGGCTTCCTGACATACTGACAAGAGGGAGGAAAGTGAAGAGGAGGGATCAGTCAACGCTGTCGCCTCTGGCCAAGGTCTTATCCAGGGATAGGCATAGAGAGCTGATGGCCACTTGATGGCAGCAGCCGCTAAGAAATGGCTGCACCCAGCCGCCCAGCATCCTTCCCCAGCCCCCTAGCCCTAAGGGTTAGCCTTTCACTCACTCATCTTCTCCAGTTTCTGGTCATCCCTGAACAGGGAAAAGGTGCTGAATACCAGCTTCCGGTGCAGCTGCCAGGAGCTACTACTATCCGCAAAGGCGACGCCTTTTCCTTGGTCCGACAAGAGGCCTAGAGTCACCTTTGGAGAGCAGGCAAGGCTGTAGGCATTATCAGGCAAACTCCCGGAACTCTCAGGCTTCTCCATCTATCTATCTGCAGTCCTGATGAGTGCTGTGAGATCCCTATGCCTCTCTTACTTAGTAGGACGCCCCAAAGTCCTCACTAAAGTTCCATGAAAGGCAGTAGAGCGAGGAGACAGAAAGAACCCTGGATTTGAATGCAAGAGCCCTGGGGTTCAGGTCATTAGTAGGGTGCCCTCTGGGACTCTCTAGTTCAATTTTTGACCTGGAGAGTCAGCTATGGGTGGGATGAGCTAGGTGAGTCTGTCCTAGGGACGAGGAGACTGAGAGACTTCCAAGACAGCTCTATTTTTGTCCCCAACCACCAGGCTGCTAAAGCCATACTTGCTGGCCTGTGCACCCAGCCTCAGATCCTCATTTGGAGACAGCAGATGTTTGATCCTCCCAGGTTGGACTTAAGCTTGAGCTATCATCTCTAAAAGATGCCATCTACAAAACACAAGGGTCTAAGTCTTCATTCTCCATCCCCGACTCTCCCCAAAACCCACCAGGCTAGTCTCTTATTCACAGGGTGGTGGTGATGGTTTTATTCCCTTCCTTCCTTCCTTCCTTCCTTCCTTCCTTCCTTCCTTCCTTCTCCCCGTATAGCATTGGCAAGACCAGGCTGCCCTCAAACCCAGAGATTTACCTGCCTCTGCCTCTGCCTCCCAAGTGCTAGCCTTAAAGGCGTGTGCTGCCGTCACCTGGCCCAGTTTATTCCTTTGCTTCTGAGAGGAACCCAAACCTGAGAGAGCCTGGCAGTTGGGCAGCCACGCTGGCTGACCAGCGCATGGAAAAGGAATTTGTTTTGGCCTGTTAAAAGCTGAGGCTGGTCGTCCTCTATCGGGGTACCCAGGGGAACACTTGCAACAGGGTCATGGGAGCACAGGTGGTGTTTGTAGGATGGCTACTCAACAGTCAGCACAAATGAGAACAGATGCCCCAAGATACTACTGTATGTCCCTGTCCCTTGTCCCCTCTCCCCCTGTAATATTCCCCCAGCTATCTGTGAGCCAAAGCCATATAAGAGAAACTGCAGTCCTAGCCCTCCATGATGCCAGCCGCTTCTCCAAGCATCTTCTGGTGGAGGATGCAATCACTGCCCTATTTCCCAACAATGTCACACTTATAGAGAACTTTAGCTCTGGGTCTGGGCTAAAGGCTTTGCCTGGATATTCTAGAATGATTATCGTATCATAGAGGGGAAGGTGAGTGGCATACAGGCTTCTCAGCTCTGCAGGTCCCTGCACCATCTTGCTAGACAAGCCATTCAAGGGTTTTCCCGTTAATTCCTCCTTCCCAGTTTAGAGGTTCGGTAGGGTCTTGAGGGAGCAGTCCCACAAGTCTGATTTTGAAAGAAATAAGAACTGTACAACCCCAGGGACCGAGGAAGAGGAGGGTTGGCACTGCTTACCATCTGGGGCCGACCAGAGAATTCTTTCCCCTTCTTCACGAGCACTTCTCTGGCCAGCTGATAGTGACCGACAATCACTGCAGTTGTGGTACCCAGGCGAAGAGAATAGATGGGACCATACTTTTCCTGCAGCTTGAAGAAGTTGGCATGCATATGACCACGTCTGGGGAGAAACGGTAGACTACCCACCAGGGGCAGGAATGGAAGGCTCCTGGGGAACTTGGCATTAGGTGTCTTTGACTTGGGCCAAAAGAAATAGGCCAGGATGAGCAGCAAGAGACCCACAAGTTCCCACATGGCAGCCAGGTGTAGGCAGATGGCCAGCTGTGGAGTGGAGAAGCTACAGCAATTTCAGCAGAGAAGGAGAACTTTTAAAAGGCGTTTCTGATTGTCACCTTGAAGACGTGTTATCTCTTGGCCTGCAGAAGTTTATCCTGGAGTGTCTCCAAGCCTGAGTCCTCACCCAGAAAAGGGAGAGGAGAGGGAATTTGGCCTCCACAAGGGCTGGCTCAGATTAAGGACGAACTCCTGGAGGAGGAGCTGGCTAAAGAGCAGAGAGTTGGTCATCTCCCTGGGGCTTCTGCGCTATGGATCCTCCCAGAGGCAAATGCTATCAGATTAAGATCAAGGTTTCAGAGTGCGTGCTGTAATGTCAAAAGTGCTGCACAGTTAATAATTAATGTCATCAGGTTGCAGCTAGCCAAAGCTGTCAAAGAGACTTCAGTCTTATTATCTGATAGTTGAGGAGAGAGAGGTCTTTTAGGGTTAGTTTGCATAAGGTCACACAAGGCAGTGATGATAAGAATCCAGAAGTCATAGGCTTTCAGGTACACAGAACATCAGCTCAAGGGCCATTGCAGGTCTCTGTTCAAATAGCTTGGTTACTTTCTAGGTACATTCTCTTGAATGGGCTATTTAATATTTTCTGGAAATAAATGATTTTGTCATGTTACTATGTATAAAACGTAAAATGCATCATTTAAAATACTTTAACTAAGAGCTGGAGAGATGGCTCAGCAGTCAAGATGCCTCGTTGCTCTTCCAGAAGACCCAGGTTAGATTCCCAGCACTGACATGGTAGCTCACAACTTTCTGTACCTCTGGTTCCAGGAAAGCACCTTCTGGCCCCTGAAAGCACCCCCAACACACACGGTCTGCATACATACATGCAGGTAAAACACTCATGCCTATAAAATAATAAAACACTAGTTAAAAATCATATAAAATATCTAACTAGTATCTTAAACACAAAAATTACAGAGTAACATTTTAATTGTCATTTTAAAAATTTATTACATTTGAGCCATCTCTCTGCCTCTTTAATCATTTTTAAAGGTACATTTTAGGGACGGCAATGCCAATACTCAGCTGTAATCCCAGCAGACACAGGAGGGTTGGGCCAGCCTCAGTTTCATAGGAAGTCTGAAGTCACCCTGGGCTATAAAACACTATGGCCCACTCAAGATCAACAGCAAAAGTTTACATTTTAGGCGTATATATATATATATATATATATATATATATATATATATATGTATTGTGCAGCGAATTTTATTGATGGTATTCAAGAGGGTAGGGAGGGCTCCCTAGGCCCCTCCTGTTATTATGGGGGTCTGGGATGGAAATTGTGAGGGAGATGCTCAGAGTTGGGCTAGGGACTCCTCAGCAACCGAGGGCCTCTCTCTTGCTCTCAGTGTCCTTGCTGGGGTGGGTGGTCCAGGGTTTCTTACTCCTTGAAGGCCATGTAGGCCATGAGGTCCACCACCCTGTTGCTGTAGCCATATTCATTTTCTTACCAGGAAATGACCTTTACAAAGTTGTCATTGAGAGCAATGCCAGCCCCAACACCAAAGGTGGAAGAGTGGGAGTTGCTATTGAAGTGGCAGGAGACAACCTGGTCCTCAGTGTAGCCCAGGATGCCCTTCAGTGGGCCCTCAGATGCCTCCTTCAGCATCTTCTTGATGTCATCATACTTGGCAGGTTTCTCCAGGCGGCATGTCAGATCCACAATGGATACATTGGGGGTAGGAACACGGAAGGCCATGCCAGAGAGCTTCCCATTCAGCTCTGGGATGACCTTACCCACAGCCTTGGCAGCACCAGTGGATGCAGGGATAATATTCTGAGCAGCCCCATTGCCATCATGCCACAGCTTTCCAGAGGGGCCATCCACAGTTTTCTGAGTGGCATGGTGGCATGGACCGTGGTCATGAGCCCTTCCACAATGTCAAAGTTGTCATGGATGAATTTGACCAGGGGGGCTAAGCAGTTGGTGGTGCAGGATGCATTGCTGACAATCTTGAGTTAGTTGTCATATTTCTCATGGTTCACACCCATCACAAACATGGGGGTATCTGCAGAAGGGGCAGAAATGATGACCTTTGGGCCCCACCCTTCAAATGGGCCCCAGCCTTCTCCATGGTGGTGAAGATGCCAATAGACTCCTCGACATACTCAGCACCAGCATCACCCCCATTTGCTGTTAGCAGGGTCTTGCTCCTGGAAGATGGTGATGGGCTTCCCGTTGATGACAAACTTCCCATTCTCGGCCTTGACTGTGCCGTTGAATTTGCCATGGGTGGAGTCGTTCTGGAACATGTAGACCATGTAGTTGAGGTCAATGAAGGGGTCATTGATGGCAACAACCTCCACTTTGCAAAGTGGAGAGCAGATGGCAGTCCTGGTAACCAGGTGCCTAATACAGCCAAATCCGTTCACACCGACTTTCACTATTTTTGTCTACAGGATGAGACTGGCACTGCACAAGAAGATGCGGCTGTCTCTGGAGCAGGGAGGAGCAGAGCTAGGACACAACGTTACCCATAAGCATGAACCACTTCCAACGCTTTCCCCACTCCAGGCAGACACTGGAGCCATTAAGCAATAACTCCCCAACCTTCCCCTCCAGATCTGGATGCTTCTAAACTACTTTCTGTCTATGATGAACCTGCTACTTGTCCTCATTTTAGTTCAGTTGCTACTGCTGTCAGAAAGGCCGTGACCAAAGGCAACTTGAAGAGGAACGGAGTTATTTGGTGCACACATTTCAGGTCACGGTCACGGTCACGGTCACGGTCAGAGAAGCCAAGGCAGCAACCTGGAGGCAGCGACTGAAGCAGAGATCATGGAGCAGGGATGCTTGCCGGCTTGCTCCTTTTGCCTTCCTACATAACCCATACCACTTATCCATGGGTGGTACACCTGAGTGAGCTGTGCCCTCCCACGAAATGATTAATCAAGAAAATGTTGCTACACACTTGCCTCCTGGCCAATCTGATGAGGCAATTTCTTAGCTGGGGTTCCTTGTTTTCCAGATATGTCCATGTTTGTGTCAAGTTGGCAAGAACCAACAAGCACAATTGACCTCTTGACAACTTGACACACAAACAAACACATCACTATGTAAACATATTTTTTCCTTTCTTGCTCATCCCCAAGATCTCATCACAATATCACCAATTAATATAAAGCTGATATAACTTTAAAAGTTCCACAGTCTTTGAAAAATTGACATTAAAATTCCACAGTGTCAGCTCAGGCTTGGTGGCACACATCTTTAATCCCAGCACTCAGGAGGTGGAGACCAGTGGATTGCTATGAGTTTCAAGCCAGCTTGGTTTGCACAGTGAGAGTTCTGGGGCAACCAAGGTTACACAATGAGACTGTCTCAAAGGAGAAAAAAGAAAAAAAAAACCGAACTTTCTTTAAATGTTTCTTTAAAAGACAAATTCTCATAAGTGTGAAATCTGTAAAATCAGACATAAGTTATATACTTTCTTCTTACTCCAAGAGAGAAGAAACAGGGCAGTCATAATGAAATCAAATCAAACTCCAAGTCCAGAAGCGTAAATACGTCTGACACCTGGCACTCACCATATTTTGGGCTCCAGGGAGTTCCATTTCTCCAGCTCTGCCATTTACAGCACACACATCTCCTGTCTTACACTCAGGCCAGCTCCATTCAACAGCTGCTGTTGTGCTTGGTGGTCATGCCACGGTACTGGTATCTCCACTATGCTGGGGTCTCCACTGGAGCCGAGGCAGCACCATCGCCAGCAGCCTCTTCCAGCCCTTCTTTAGGGCTGCTGCATAGTGCCAAACCTTAGCTGTTCTCCCCAACTCCTCCATGGCTTCAAAACCAGTACCAGCTAGGGATCTTTTGCATATTATCAAGTCTGGCTGTTGGCAACTTTGGCCTCTCTGGACCACAGCTTCTCTGTGCTGAACCTGATGAGATACTCCCAGAAGATTTCACCTCAACAATGCTGATCTCTTTTTAATTACAGCAAAGGTTTCACTTCAGTGAAACTACTCTCTCTCTCACTCTCTCTCTCTCTCTAAAAAGTTTGGGGTTTTAAAAAGATGCATTTATTTTTATTTTATTAATCTGAGTGTTTTACAGCATAAGTGTAAGCACAGAAGGTATGTATTGCACTTCTGCCCACAGAAACCAGAATAGAGTGTCAGACCCCATGGACCTGGACTTACAGATGGCTGTAAATTGCTATGTGGGTTCTGAGAATTGAACCTAGTTCTCTGTTAGAACAGAGAGCATTTTTAACTTTGGAGCCATCTCTCCAACCCCAAGGATCTCCTGTTAATCCCAACTGATTCTTTAGCTCCAGTTGACCAGACATCACATATTCTTAATTCAGAATACCACACAAATGGGTCCCCTAGAGTCTTTACTTCCATCTGAAACTTCACAAGCCAGGCCTTCACCAACTGCATTGCTCTCCTGCTGAACAGAACATTGAATTCTAAGCACTTACTATCTTCTCTAGCCCAATGTTCAACACTGTCACAATCCTCCCAAAAGTACAGGGTCAAGACTGGGAAATTCATACCCCACTCCTAGTAACCAATCTTGTCTTCGTTTGGCTTTTACCGTTGTGATAAAGACCATGACCAAAATAAACTTGTGAAGGAAAGGCTTTATCCAGTGTACAGATCCCAGGTCACAGTCCACTGAGGGAAGCCAGGATAAGAACCCGGAGATAGGAAGTGAAGCAGAGGCTTAGAAGAGTGTTGCTTACTATCTTACTCTTCATGACTTACTCAACTTACTCTTGTTCGTTTTGTTTGTTTGTTTGTTTGTTTGTTTTTCAAAAGAGGATTTCCCTGTGTAGCTTTGGCTGTCCTGGTACTCATTTTGTAGACTAGGCTGGCCTCGAACTCAGAGATGCACCTGTCTCTGCCTCTAGAGTGATGGGATTAAAGATGTGTTTACGTTTGGCCACAGTATTCTGCATTTCTATAGAAAATGTTCAATAACTTACTTTTCAAAACACATGCTGTTTTTTTTTTCTTTATATATGCCCTTTGAAGCAATTACTCCAATTCCGGGGACTTTTCTTGCAGAAGTCACATAGTGTAAGTGCAACATCAGTTATATAATCTGTGTCTGCCCTTCGTCAGTGTAGTGGCTATTCCTGGTTGTCAACTTGACTATATTTGGAATGAACTGCAACTCAGAATTGGAAGGCTCACCAGTGACCCTTATCCTGGAGGCTAGGAGATAGAAGTTTCTGATCTGGATCTTGGTATGGAGATCTTGAGGCATAGTGGCTATGGATTCCAGAAGATTAAGACAGGGAGATCTTTGAGTTCAAGGTCATCTGGGATTAAAGGTGTGGTGGAACACACCTTTAATCTGGGCTACACCTTCTGCTGGAGACCATATAAGGACATTGGAAGAAGGGAGTCTTGCTCTTGCTCCTTCGCCTGCTTGCCGTGTGCACTGAGTAACTGCTAGATCCTTGGACTTCCATTCACAGCTACTACTGAACCATTGTTGGGAATTGGACTGCAGACTGTAAGTCATCAATAAATTCCTTTACTATATAGAGACTATCCATATTCTGTGACTGTAGAGAACCCTGATTAATACAATCAGCAATACACTTCCCACTCGAAGGAGCTGGAGTCTAGTGCAGCCAGAATCAGTAGAAAGAAATACTGTATATGCTTATCTGAAAATATTTCCAACACACACACACACACACACACACCATAAAAATTGAGCCCTCCCCCATCCCCTTGAGCCTACTTCTTCCCATCTCTCCCTTTGTCATAATGTCTCTTTTGTCACTTTTCTCCCACACCTCCTTTGTCACTTTTCTCCGACAACTCCTACTTACTCTCTCTGCTTTCCTCCCCTCAGTTGGTAGAAATACTCAAAAGCCCCTCCTCCCCATTTGTGTTAAATTGACTTGGACAAATTATAAGTCAAACAATATTTTCTAAGGATAACAATTGTGGACTTCAAACGCTTAACATTAAGTTAGTTCCTTTAAAGGCATTAGTTGTATTCTGCATCGGCGGTATGAGAAAAGAATCCATCTAGAAACACGACCAGCTGAAAATTTGAAAACCTGTTAGCCCAGTGTCCTCATTGTGTAAAAACAAACAAACAAACAAACAAAAGTAGACTCAAAGATTAAGCACTTTGCACAAACTCACTATCAATAAAGCTAGAAATTGAAGGCATTTTTTTTCTACTTTACTGGGTTCTTTCATCTACCACCCTTCTCTATCCCAGTCCCTTCTAAACCACAACAGTAGGTGGGAAAAGAAAGGCTAGAGGGGAAAGGGCATAGACCTCTTTAGACTACTTCCTGCTGATTAGGGGCACCGAGTTCCTTGGGGACAGTCTGATCTTTGATGTCAAGATATCCAGTTTCTTCGTCTGGTCTCCTTGCTCATGATCACTTGACAAGCCATAGCAGTGGCTTTGGTCTTTCTTGGGGCTCTGGCATTTATACACCTTCTGAAGCATCCCCAGGGAGCCAAACATAAACTAACTTCATCTAGCAAAAGTCACACCCCTCCTAGAGCACAAGACAAATCATGATTAGTGGCTCTGGACAGTCTGAAGCAGCCCCATAGCCCACACCTGGGATTAAAACAAAAACATATTCAAATAACATTACTGGGTTTTTTAAAGAAATCCAAATTCCCACTATGAGAAATCAAAGCGTTTTCTCCCTAAAATGAAGATCTTATCAATGATATTTCCACTGACTTCCTGCTGACAAAATGCCCATGCTCTTCTCTTATGCTCTGTGCTATGGTCACTTGGCAATGGTAAGACACCACAGCGAGTTGCCACATTGGCTCTGAGGCCGCAGAGGGGCTTAGGTGTTAGTCAGGGCCCTCTGTGGAGATGGGGGTGAGTAGGGATGTCAGGCTTGAGGTTCTCACGCAGTGTCTGCTTAACATTCACGATGACAGGATCACTCCAAACCCCACCTCAGGAAGCCACCACGCCTGTCACTGCTTCAGCTCCACAGAAGGCAGCTTATGAGGGCTCGTGGGAACAAGGCTGAGAAAGGGAGGCTCTCTGTCCTTATCTTTAGGGACTTTGGTCTTTGACTTCCTCTGTGTGAGTTTTAATTCCAGTCAGCAGATGCAACAGAGCAGATCCCTGAAACTGGCTTAGCACCTCACGTCTCTGAACACCCCTCTCCTGTTCCCACCCCTCCAGCATCTGGGCTGTGGGCCAGGGGCCTCCTCTCACTGGTAGCTGCCTCTCCTGTCTCCATTAAAGATGAAAAGGGTATGGCGCTTTAGCAATACATGCTGCTGCCCAGAAAGAACAGGTACGTAATACACGGTGATGACTAACAGGGTTCATCTCCGTGACTCCCTTCCCCACCTCTTGGGGAACTGTGCTGTGCTTCATAGCGAAGGCACACACTTCCATTCGGAGTCCATGCTTTTCATGTAAGCCTCCTGGAAAGCTCCCTGAGAGCCAGGCAGCTCCCAGGAAGTTCTGGGACTTCCAAGGTTATTGATTCAACTCGGACATAACATTCCTTATGTCCTGTCATTACTGATTCCCCTTTACCATGTCCTCAGAGTACTCATAAATGCTCACCGCTTCCAGACAGCACAAAATACCATCTCTTATTTTAAAAGAATCTGAATTATCTACTCAGCTGATTGTAAAGTCATTGAGAGTCCTAAATGCCCCAGAAATTAATTGTCTTTAGTTTGTAGACTCTGCTAATCATTGCATCTCTAAGTTGGATCTATTTTCTAGTGATTACATCATGCACTTTTAACCAGAAAGGAAAAAACAAAAACAAAAAAAACAACAACAACAAAAAACAAGAACAAACACATCGTTGGAGGACTAGTTGGACATGAGTGGAAGGGAGGCAGAAGCTTGAAGTGTGAGCTTGCATCCCTGGAGAGAGGTCCTCTCCCCACCGTCTGCAACATACAGATGGAGCGACTCAAAGGCTGAGCACAGCTCCTAGGTTTTCAGTGGCATGTCAACTACTGCATCCTGGTGCTAGAATTCAGGAACTACCATACCTGTAGCTGGGACCTGATGCCCCATCTTGGGCATGTACACTGAAAGATTCCATACTCAGAATCAAGTTGTGGGACAGTCCTGACCTGAACTGATGGGTGGAAACACAGCCTCTTCCAAGTCTCTTTAGAAAGAGAGAGAGAGAGGGAGAGAGAGAGAGAGAGAGAGAGAGAGAGAGAGAGAGAGCCGAGAGAGGCTGAGAGAGGCTGAGAGGGTGCCCTGAGGTCGGTCAGGTGG
This sequence comes from Mus musculus, assembly GCF_000001635.26. Lineage (NCBI taxonomy): Eukaryota > Metazoa > Chordata > Mammalia > Rodentia > Muridae > Mus > Mus musculus. The sequence continues at coordinate 46,681,104 of NC_000085.6, forward strand.
ATGGTGGGCTTTCTTCCTTGTGGCACAACTGGTTTTAAGATTTTTTAACTCGTAGGAAAACAGCTCACAGAGCTGATGTTTTGAAGAGTCTCTCTCTTTGGTGTGTGCTTTCTGGTGGATGCAAAGGCTAGAGTGCCAGCTGACGGTTTTTACTTCATTCCTCATTCATTGTGTGCTTTTCTTTTTGGCCTTTCAGCCCACCACACTAATGGATCTGCTGTTAATAAGGTCAGCAGTGACCTCCTGGTTGCCAAGTTCTTTGGCTCTCCTTCAGAGCTTTCGTAAAACACTCCACTGAGATCACCCACTGTTTGCTTTGCCCCTGCCCTCTCCTGTGACACGCTGTACCATGTTCTTTGGATTCTTTTTGATCTTCTTCTCTGCCCCACAGCTGTCTAATGTATGTCAAGTTTCCTTAGTTTGGCCTCTGGCCCTTCTCCATCAGCATCCTCTTTGGATGATCTTACCCCATCAAGGTCTTAACCCTCACCAATATTCGACACTTATCAGATAGGAGCTGCTACTGACCTTCACCAGATTGGAGATCCTTAAACTAGAGATGTCAGCTGTTGGCTCTCAACATTCATCTTTGCCAATAGCTTCTGCTCGTGTGCCCTGTTGGCCTTACTGAAGCAGGAGAATTTAGCCTGAGGAGAATCAGTCCTCAGAATAGGGAAGGAGGGGACGTGAGATACAGCGAAGCAGGTAAAGGCGTCTGCTGCAAACCTTGATAGCCTGAGCTCAATCCCAGAACCTTGAAGAGACTGACTCTTGAAAACTGTCCTCTGACAGGTGCCATGATACATGTATGTACACACACACACACATTAAATATATAAGTATAGCAAATAGTAAGGCTATTCAAATTTTCTGTTTTAAGAGCTTGACTTTAGACTGTCCTTAGAGATGTAGGCAGTTGTCTCAGATGCTGATAGACACATGAAATAGAAACTTATTTTCCATTAAAACCAAAAGCAGATTTAAAAATTATTGTTGTTTGTGGTTTGTGTGTTTTTGCGATAGGGTCTCACAATGTAGGTCGTGCTGGGTTGGAACTCATTATGTTGACCAGGATGGCCTTGAAGTCACAGAGAAATGCCTGCCTCTGCTTCCTGAATGCTGGAATTAAAGGCATTCGTACCATTCCAAGCAAAAACAGGCTCTTTAAATGACCAATGCAACTGCTAAATCTGTAGCTAGACTAATCTACCTATTTTAACAATCATGACAAGTCACCAAAATCTGAAATAACATGGGGTGAAACACCCACTGGTGTCTGCCTCCCTAGTTTGCTGAGCTGTGGGCAAGCAGCCGTTCCAGGCTCCCAGGGCTGCTGTGCCTTCAACACCAGGATAACTGAATCCACTCAAAACACTGGAGAGACGCAGTCAGACACTACCGTGGGCAAGGGAGTGAAGCTCATACAAACCCATTATTGTAAAGTAGCATGCAACATGCTTGGTCAGAGAGGCTCTCTCACATGTCATGAGCCTGGCCAATTCTACTACGTGGGAATGAAACTGTAAATTCTTTTTGAGTGAAAAGTTCTAACACAAGGCTGGGCTTGGAGGCACAAGCCTGTAGTCCCGGAAGTAGAGGCAGGAAGATTGGGAGTTCAAGGCCACCTTCTGCTATAAAGTTAAAGCTAGCCTGCCTCAAAACACACACACACAAAACTAAAAACCTCCCTCAAGATATCATCACCAAGTAGCGAACAAAATATGTCCCAATCTTTTTGTATTTGTTATTAAGAAAGAGGTCACCACAGCAAGATATTAAGAGCAAAAACAAAACAACAAAACAAAACAGAAAAGTTCCAACAGTTAGCATTGATGCCGGGATTTTGTTCAGTCCTAAATTTTACCCCCAATTTCACTATGAAGTTAGCACTCTTGTTATTAAAAACAAGCTAGTTTCCTCCTCCTCCCCCATTTCCCTCCTCCCCTCTCCCTCCACTCCCTCCGCCCCCTCCTCCCCTCTCGCCCTCCCCCTTTTGGTTTTTCAAGACAGGTTTCTCTGTGTAGCCCCAGCTGTCCTGAAACGCTGTCTGTAACCAGGCTGTCCTTGAACTCCCAGCGCTTTTGTCTCCCAAGTGCTAGGATTAAAGGCATGTGCTACTACAGCCCAGCCACGAATTACTTTCTTAAATAGGTAAAATGACCTTTTAAAATGATAATAAAGGAATCCTATAAATCATGATATCTCTGCATATAATGTTTAAAAACAATATTTATTGAAACTCATATAGAAAGAAAAAAATAGTTTAAACTGATCTTTGTCTAAGATGTCGAATCAATAATTCTCCCACAGAAAGAACCAGGAAAATAGAATACTGTTTTCTGATTATTTTTTTTAACATTTATTTTATTTTATTTTGAACTATGAGTCTGTTACGGTGTCTGTGTCTATGCATGTGAGTTCAGGTGCCAGAGGCCCTGGATGCTCCTGCAGCTGGAGTTACAGGTTTTGGGAGCTGCCTGATGTGGGAGCCAGGAAGGCCACTCAGGTCCTCTGAAAACATAGTGTGTGCTTTTAACCACTGAGTCACCTCTCTAGCCACCGCCTGGATCCTTTTTCGTCTTATGTGTTGGAAATGTGCTCTTCATTGATGAAAGGTTCTTAGGTCAGTCAGGGGAGTATATTTGGAAGGGATTATGGGACCCTAGTCAACCTCTGGCTTCCTCCTTTGAGAAGTGCCTGAGAGTCCACGCCAGAACCTTACAATTCGATTTGAACTTTTGGCCTCCAAAGCTGTGAGCGAAAGAAATCTCTTTACTTTACAGGTTATCCTACTTCAAATATTTTGTTATAACATTGAAAATAAGAGTAAAGGAGATATAGTGGTACAAGCTTGTAATCTCAGCAATTAGGAGGCTGAGGCAGGAGGATCATGAGTTTGAGACCAGGCTAAGCTAAATAGTGATATCCTTTCTCAACAAATGAACAAAAATAACTAAATTAGTCCCCCAAATAAGTTCCCAACAACAAAAAGACTAATGCAGATGATGTCACTAATGATTCATACCAAACATTTAAGGGAAATGATGCTGATTGTCCATAATTTTTTAAGAAAATAGACCGGGCAGTGGCTACGTGCTTTTAATCTCAGCACCTAGGAGGCAGAAGCAGGAGGATCTCTGTGAGTTTGAAGCCAGCCTGGTTTACAGATGGAATTCCAGGACAGCCAGGGCTACAGAGCGAAACTCTGTCTCAAAAAGCCAAAAGTAGATAGATAGATAGATAGATAGATAGATAGATAGATAGATAGATAGATAGATAGATAGGAACCTTTCCTGACTAATTGTATAAGGGGAGCCACATCTTAATGCCAAAAGCAAATAAAGATATCCCCTTCTTTAAAAGATGTATTTTTTATGTATATGAATATTTTGTCTGAATGTATATCTGCCTGTGGAAGTCAGAAAAGGGACTGACACACTCTCTCAGGAAGTAAAGATTCAGGCCACTCTGTGGATCTCTGGATGTCCCCTTAGTAGCCAAGGAAGTGTGGAAGCTTGACAGGATCCCAGACATTGCTCTTGTGTGCCCTGTATAGCTTACAAATGTCATTGTATCCTGACAACTACAACTGTACTCATCCTGACAACTGCCATTATATTCTGTTTCTGATAAAGGTATAGAGTCTGATTGCTCTCAATAGAATTGTCACAGCCTCAGTCTTGTTGCTGTGGTCCCTCCTGGAAGGCAGATCTAGGCCAGCCTTGTCTACATTACTGAGCTCCAGGGCAGCCAGAGCTGTGTAGAGAGACCCTGCCTTGAAAAAAAGAAAATGCAAATAAAACACACACACACACACAAATCAAAACAAAGGCATACAACATCATATACTATATAGAATTGTATGTAGTATGTTCGTGTGACTGGTAGTAATATATTATTAGTTAATATCACCGTTACCATAAACACACGAGTATGGTGACAACATTTTTAGGGATGGTGTGATGGTTTGTATATGCTCAGCCAAGGGAGTGGTACTATTAGAAGGTGTGGCCCTGTTAGAGTAGATATGGCCTTGTTGGAGTAGGTGTGTCACTGTGGGTGTGGGCTTTAAGACTATTATCCTAGCCACCTGGAAGTCAGTCTTCCACTAGCAGCCTTCCGATGAAGATGTAGAACTCTCAGCTCCTCCTGTAATATGCCTGCCTGGATGCTGCCATGTTCTCACCTTGATGATAATGGACTGAACCTCAAAGCCTGTAAGCCAGCCCCAATTAAAGGTGTATGCTAGAGCTGAGCCGTACCTCGACTAGAAACAGGTTTTTCCAGTAAACAACACAATCTCAGTGTTCGTAGTGTGGTCAAATACCCTGTAACAAGAATAAATCTTTTAGGGCTCTAGAGAGATGGCTCAGCAGTTAAGTCAGTTCCAAACATCCACATGATGGTTCCTAACCATCCATGACTTCATTTCTGGAAATCAAGGCCCTCTTCTGACTCCTTGGCACCAGTTACTCATGTGGCACGCATGCATACATGCAGGTAAAACATACATCAAATAAAATTATACCCACCCCCACTTCCACCCCTGCCTGTAATGGGTAAAACCTCGTTGTTAGTGATGTTTTTTTTTTTTAATTACGAATTTTCCTCAATTACATTTCCAATGCTATCCCAAAAGTCCCCCACACCCTCCCCCTCCCACTCCCCTACCCACCCATTCCCATTTTTTGGCCCTGGCATTCCCCTGTAATGGGGCATATAAAGTTTGCCTGTCCAATGGGCCTCTCTTTCCAGTGATGACTAGGCCATCTTTTGATACATATGCAGCTAGAGACAAGAGCTCCGGGGTACTGGTTAGTTCATAATGTTGCACCTATAGGGTTGCAGATCTCTTCAGCTCCTTGGGTACTTTCTCTAGCTCCTCCATTGGGGGCCCTGTGATCCATCCAATAGTTGACTGTGAGCATCCACTTCTGTGTTTGCTAGGCCCCGGCCTAGTCTCACAAGAGACAGCTATATCACGGTCCTTGCATCAAACGCTTGCTAGTGTATGCAATGGTGTCATCATTGGGAGGCTAATTATGGGATGGATCCCTGGATATGGCAGTCTCTAGATGGTCCATCCTTTTGTCTCAGCTCCAAACTTTGTCTCTGTAACTCCTTCCATGGGTGATTGTTTCCAATTCTAAGTTAGTGATGTTTTTAATATCAGTTAGGGGCAGAGCGGATGGAAATCCTTTGTTCACCCTAGCTTGATGCCTGGCTTGGTTGCCAAAGCTGTTTTATCCCTAGGACACAAAAAACAAATCAATTCATATTCAGTCAGCACAGCATGGGAGGAGGAAGACAGACAGAGACCTACACTCTGCCAATGCCCTGAGTGTATATTTATAATAATTGCATATATGATCGTAGTAGCCTTTGAAATCTCAAAAGGTTGCTGTCGTAGTTACTGGTCTCACTGCTGTGATGAAATGCCTGACAAGCAAACTAGGGGTTTATTTTAGTTCATAGTTCAAAAGTGTCCATCACAGTGTGGAAGTTAGGACAGCCAGATCTTAAAGCAACCAATCAGCTTATCCAAAATCAAGAAGCAGAGAGCAGTGGAGGCTCACATTCAACTATTCTCTCCTTACACAGTCCTGGCCCTCAGCCCATGGAACGGAGCTACCAACAGTTCAGGGATGTCTTCTCATGTCACTGTGTAGACTAACCTAATATAGATAACCCCTCATAGACATGTCCAGAGACTAACCTAATCTAGACAATCCCTTATAGATGTGTCCAGAGGCTAACCTAATCTAGATAATCCCTCATAGACACATCTAGAGGCTAACCTAATATAATCCCTCATAGGCTAACCTAATATAGAGAATCCCTCATAGGCATGTCTGGAAGCTAACTGTCTTAGTTAGGGTTTTACTGCTGTGAGCAGGCACCATGACCAAGGCAACTCTTATAAGGACATTTAATTGGGGTTGGCTTACAGGTTCAGAGGTTCAGTCCATTATCATCAAGGCAGGAGCATGGCAGCATCCAGGCAGGTGTGGTGCAGGAGGAACCGAGAGTTCTACAACTTCATCTAAAGGCTGCCAGCAGAATACTGGCTTCCAGGTAGCTAGAGTGAGGGTCTTAAACCCATGCCCACAGTGACACACCTAGTCCATCAGGGCCACACCTTCTAATAGTGCCACTTCCTGGGCCGAGCTACACTAACCTAATCTAGATAATCCCTCAGAGACACATCAGAAGCTAACCTAATATAATCCTTTATAGGCTAACTTAATCTAGATAATCCTTCATAGACTTGTCCAGAGGCTAACCCTAGCTACATAATCCCTTAGAGATGTGTCCAGCGGTTGACCTAATCTAGTTAAAACTTCATATACAAATCAGAGGCTAACCTGATTTAGGTAATCCCTTGCAGCCAAGTTAGGCTTATCTTCTAGGTAATTCTAGGCCCTGTCCAATTGACAATGCTAACCATCACAGTTGCCAAGGAACCTTTCTTTCTTCCAGTAAATGAGAGCATTTACCTATGATTACAGTGGCTATCGTAAGACCACGGGACACAACTGTGGTACCCGGAAGTTAAGACACATTTTAATGATCTTATTTGTTAGAGTCCTAGAAAACTGCAGGTTTATAGCTGGGAAAGGAGAAAGTCCACAGCTGTAATAAATTTAGGCTTTAAACATGGCTTATTGGGATTTTAACATTTTTATCTGAAATAACTCTGTTGTCATGATGCATGATTTTAAACACACACCACTCAGGAGGAAAGGGCAGGTAGATCTCTGTAAGCTGGAGGCTAGCCTGAGCTACATACTTGTCTTAAAAACTAACGAAGAGACATCTTATTCAGCGGTACTAACAATAGCCTGGGAGAATTAAAATATGAAGTTAGTGTTAAGCTATGACATTAAAGCCAGCAAGTTAGTAATACTAGATAAAGGACTGTGCATAACGAGGTAAATCATGTGTCAAGTTTTTTAAAAAGAATAAACAGTAGCTGGAAAGATGGCTCAATGGATAAGAGCAAACATTGCTGTTGCAGAAGCCCAGAGTTTGATTCCCAGCACCCAACCCTTTATGAATAGCTTGCAACCACCTGAGCTCCAGGGTATCTGATGCTGCCTTGGGACCTCTGAGGGCACCTGCAGGCATGTGCACAAACCACTCCCCCTCCCCCAACACACACATAAAAATGCACACAAGTAAAAATAAATTGCCAGGTGGTGGTGGCAAATGCCTTTAATCCTAACACTTAAGAGGCAGAGGCAAGAGGATCTCTATGAGTTCAAGGCCAGCCTGGTCTAGAGAGTGAGTTCCAGGATAGCCAGGGCTACATAGAGAGACTCTGTTTTGAACATAAATAAATAAAAGTAAAAAATTGAAGATGGAGACATGACTCAGTGGTTAAGAGCACTGACAGCTCTTCTAGAGGTCCTGGGTTCACTTTCTTGCACCCACACTGGAGAGCTCACATAGGTCTGTAACTTTGATTGCACAGATCAAACACCCTCTTCTGGCCTTCAAAGGCACACGCGTCCACATGGTACACAAACAGATAGGCAGGCACATACTTATAAATAAAATAAAAATAAGAAATAAACTATAAGTAAACAAATGTACAGAAAGCAGAGCTGACCTACAGTAAAATTTTGTTTGAATTTTTTTTCTTTTTCCTCTTTTTTAAAGATTTATTTATTTTATTTAGGTGAGTACACGGTAGCTGCCTTCAGATGCACCAGAAGAGGACATCAGATCCCATTACAGATGGTTGTGAGCCACCATGTGGTTGCTGGGAATTGAACTCAGGACCTCTGGAAGTGCAGTCAGTGAGCCATCCTCCAGCCCAAGAATTTTCTTGGATGAACTTTTTTTTTTTAACCAACCTCTACAGACTCTCAATTTAGGATTTTCAAGTTCCTATTGCTATCCACTTCTTTCAGAGGTCCCAGTGTACATCATTTGACTCCATTGCTTTGGGATTATGGCACCACAGTGCACCATGTGGTGGAGGGTTGTTCACTCCAAGGTCGGGATGGAAAGAGAGACAAAAAGGGACCAGGATCACAATATCCCTTCAAAGGGTATACTCCAGGGACCTAACATCATAGTAGGACTTGCTTCCAAAGTAATTATAAGCAGAGTTTTAATTAAAAGGCTATTCATAAATACAAACTACTAATGATTAAAAAAAAAAAAAAAAGCCAGGTGGTGGTGGCACACATAGATGGATCTCCGTGAGTTTGAGGCCAGCCTAGTCTACAGTCAGGACTACACAGAGAAACCCTGTCTTGAAAACACATACGCACACACACACAGAATTTAATGATGTTGACATTTCTTTACCTTAGTCATTTGAATTTCATTTTCTTTGGCCTGTGCCCTTTGCTAATTTCAATAAAATATGTTAGAATTGAACAGGGTCTCTATTTTATTTTATAGATATTTTATTTTATAGATGTGGTCTCATGTATCACAGGTCGGCCTCCACTTGCTATACAGCCAAGAAAGACCCTGAACTTCTGACAGAGTTGTATTAATGTGCCTAGGTAACGCAGTGCTGGCCCTAAAACAGATAACAGAAGACACAGGGGTTGAGTAATTTGTAGCCACATCACTCCTTGGGATGCTATCCAGATCTTCTGACTCTAAACTAGAGATTCACCTAAATTATATTCTATCCCCTCCAGGGTAGCCTGCCTAAACGGTATCCTCCTTCCATGTCCATCAACTGAACATTTTAAGTAATTTTAGTAAGCAGTTTGAGCTAAGCGCATGCGGTCCTTCCTCTTCGCACGATTGGACGGTTGCGTCTCTTTTGGCCCCAGGGACTCGCCGTCGTCCGGCTGCGGGTGATCGCTAGTTGAGGTGATGGCGACTGGGACGCCGGATTCGCAAGCCCGATTTGGTCAGTCCGTGAAGGGGCTTCTCACGGAGAAGGTGAACACCTGTGGCACCGATGTAATCGCGCTCACCAAGCAGGTGCTGAAAGGCTCGCGGAGCTCCGAGGTGAGCGGGGCGTGGGCTCCCCGGGCCCAGTCCTCCTCCCAGCGCTGGCTCCGGGAGAGGCGGCGCATTGCATCCTGGGGAGTGTAGGCTTTTGGCCCAGGCGCGTGTTGCATTCTGGGTGAGTTTCTTCAGTTTAGGTTGAATGCTTGTAGTTGGAAGAGATGATGGGTGGGAAGGGGAGAAGCACAGGCGGGCAGATGAGCTGCGGCTCCTACACAGTGCCTGTTTGTGTTCATGGGCGTCTGTAGTGAACATCAGTCGCTTTTCGAATCTCGGCTTGGCGATGGCCTCAACTTCCAAGATTTCTTACACCTCTCTCTTTGTGGGTTTATTCTTTATATTTCTGGCCAAGCTCTTCACTGTTTCCTAGACAAGCTTTTTCTTTTGCCCTACCATCTCCTCCCCCTTTCTCCATCCTCCATCCGATTCTATGAATGGAATGATTTGATGACACGTACACGCTGCTTGTTGAGGTCGTTATCTGCCCTAGAGAAACCGTGTGCCCACACAAAGACACGTACATGTTCATACACTTTTCCTCATGAGACAACTCACACGCTCATGGACAGGTAAACGGGCATATGAGATGCAATGACCTCGTCTTTGGTATGTATTTACTAATGGAAAATTAAACGTATGGCGGTGCCTAATGGGCACACCTTAGTCTGAGCTCTCAAGAGACCTGGGATACAGAAGGGACTGCTTAGAAAACTTCCAATTTCACCTTCCTTAGTAACCCCTACCTTAGTAACCCTTCGGCAAGTGGTTACCGTTTCCAACTTAGTTTTCATAGGAACGGCACCTGCTTTCCTATGTAGTTGCAATAATGACACACTATGTTCTCAGGCCTTTGGATCTGTGCATGGATGTTCACAACATCTGACTTATATTACTTTAAACCTGCAGTGTAGCAAGAGCTGGCTTTCACTGACAGTGGCTGCAAAACAAAATAAAAATCCCATTACAAGAAGTGCTCGCCCTTACTGTATAACAGCTGTTGACATTGCTGACCTGATGATCTCTGGTGACATGTTTTGCATGTGGTCCCATCTGACACGTTGCTTTTAGGAATCTGTGTCAGGGGAAAGTTTGAAGAAATTAAAGAATTGTTATATTGCTTTTTTTTTTGCAGATATAAATTATGCAAATCATGGTTTCACCATTTGACACTTTATCATGGTTGCACAGAGTTCCTGGGTCGTTTTTTGTTGGCAGTCAAGTTGACTTTCCTTTCTTTTTTTTTTTTTTTTTTTTTTTGCTATTTCTAGATTCTGTTTCTTTTGTAGAAAGTGTATGTGTATGTAAAATGTTGCATACATCATACAAATGTGCACACACATTCTTCTAGATAAACAAATTGGGGGAAGAAATGCTATAAATAGGCTTAAACTTTTTAAAGGTGGGTTTGGGGCCAGCAAAATAGCTCAGCAAGACAAAGTGTGTGCTACCAAGCTGGACCATCCAAGTTTCTGTCCGAAACTGGGACCCATATGGTGGAAAGAAAAAAAAAACCAAACTTTGAAAAGTTATCATCAAGCTTCCACAAGTGTGGAAGCCATGGTACACACATCCTTTTCTCTCCTCCACAGATTAAGTAAATAAATGCAATTAAACTTTTTTTTTTTAAAGCCAAGTATAGTAGCACATGTCCTTAATCCCCGCAATTGGGAGGAAGAAGCAGGCAGAGCTCTGTGAGTTTGGTCTACAGAGTGAGTTCTAGCTTAGCCAGCCTGGCTGTCCTGAAACTCACTCTGTAGACCAGGCTGGCCTCAAACTCAGAAATCTGCCTGCCTCTGCCTCCCGAGTGCTGGGATTAAAGGTGTGCGCCACCACGCCTGGCAAGAGATGGTATTATATTTAAATCTAGTATATATTGAACATCATAATGAATTTACCTTTGCATGGTACTAGTTGGACACGCTACCAAAAAAATCACTGCCACCATTGGTTGCCCCTGAAGTAGCCCATTCCTTCCCGTTCCTCATCGTTCTATGTGTCTCTCACACAGGCATCTTCTCCTATCGGAGAGTTTGAGTGTGAGCCCATTAAACAGCATGGATTAAACCAAACTGAAGTTAACCTGATTTCTGAGACAGGCTCGACCCACGATTTCACAGCTCTCCAGACTTTGCCTTACTGGATTTCTTCCACAGCACCTGTAGCACATTACCTCAGCCATTTCCTGTCCTAGTTTGTGAGGTGGCTGTGTATCATAGTGACTCTCTGTTTACAGCTTTCATTTAACAAATAATTTCAAATGTCTGCTGTGTTCCAGGAACTGTTCCAGTTTCCAGGGGTCAAATAAATCTAAGTACTGGGGAAGCTTGGTATTTTTGGTGGTCATAGTGTTGGTCGTGATGATTGAACACAGAGCCTACTCGGTGGGAGGCAGACGCTCTATCACTGAGCTAAGTAGCCCAGTCGTGAAGCTTATATAGAAAAGGCAGTGGAAGCCGGGCGTGGTGGCGCACGCCTTTAATCCCAGCACTCGGGAGGCAGAGGCAGGCGGATTTCTGAGTTCAAGGCCAGCCTGGTCGACAGAGTGAGTTCCAGGACAGCCAGGGCTACAGAAAATCCCTGTCTCGAAAAACCAAAAAAAAAGAAAGAAAGAAAGAAAGAAAAGGCAGTGGATTTATGCGGTCTGAAAGGAGCACAGAGCGGAAAGCTTACAGTGAAGGGAGGAGACGGAAAATCAGTCAGCGAACACCACACCTCAGTGCAGACTAAACCCTGTGAGGAGTAGGGATCTCAGAGCAGAGAGTGGGAAGGTTTACTTTAAACAGGGACGGGTCTGTAGGAAAGTGACATTTGCACAGAAAGAGGAGTGAGATGTAGAGCGAGCCCTGCGGGTATCTGGAGCCAGAGCAGAGAGTTGCGGGTAGAGCTGTGGACTGGAAAGACCTTAGATGAGGGTGTGTACAAGGACTGGGTTGCAGTCTGGCTGGTGCCGAAAGTGAGGGGAGATGTGCTTGCTTCCACAGCCAGTCACTCACCTTAACACTGCTGCCTGCCTATTCTCTTGCACACCAGCCACTCCATCTGAGTCTTGTGCCTAGTGAGAGTCATTGTAGTTTTGTAATTGTCAATGTTTTTGCAACACTGATCTACAGATTGAGTTCCAGGACAGCCAGGGCTGTTACACAAGAAAACTCTGTCTGGAAAAAGAATGGAGACTAGGTCTCCTGGGCGTGGGACTTACTAAGTAAGTGAAGGATGCAAACCATTGAGCCCCTGGGATTTGTCTGATTGGCTGGCATGAGCTGCCCACTTGGCTTTCCTCCAGGTAGCAAACTCAGGTCCTTGTCATTGCAAGCACTTCACTGAGCTACGCCCCTAGCTCCCCCAGCTGTATAATGAAATAATATGGGAACTGATGAAATGGGGGCGGGGGGGGGGGTGAACACTACCTAAATAAGACACTTGGTGAAGTGTGGGTGAGAAAAACTCACTGAGCGAATTATGAGCAAGTCAATGGTAAAAACAGGAGGGAAGTTTGTGGAATCTAGAAAGACGCTGTACTAAGATGGCTTCTATGACATTCCATGTTAAAAAGGTAAAACTGGAAGTGTGAGTGTACGTGCGGTTGGCTTATCTGAACAAACAGTGCCAAGTGTCTGTGAGTACATCTGTCCCCTGGCACTGTGACACCCATGTGTCCCCAGGCAGGCACAAGTCCCATCAAGTCTTTTGTTTCTGTTTCTCAAACGCCCTTTCCAACCCCGCACTGCTACCTCTGTTCATCACCTGCCTCCTAACCAGTCTCTGCCCTCCTCCCAGCTCAGCCCATTGTAATTACCACAGCTCTGAAGCAGCAGATCCGCTCAGGCCACTTCATGCGTGAGATGAATTCTAGACCCCAGCTCCTCAGCAGAATTCCCTTCTCCAGGAAGCCCCCCCCCCCCAGTACCTATCCCTGGCGTGGATTCACCGCTCTCACTCCCTCTACCCCCGGGACCCCACAGTGGGGCTGCTCCATTCACCCACACTTGCCATAAGGGATTTTAGTGCCTATGTCCTATGTAACCCCTCCAGACTATGAGCCCCATTATTTATCTCTCTATCCCTTCCTCTCTCAAGTTTATTTGTTTCTTTGTTTGTTTGTTGTTTTGAGACAGGATCTCTCTGTAGCACTGGCTGTCCTTGAATCTGCTATGTAGACCAGGCTGTCCTCGAACCTACAGAGATCCACCTGCCTTCGCTTCCTGAGTGCTGGGGTCAAAGGTGTGCACCACCTCTCCCAGCCCCATTCTTACTTTTATCTGGAGTACCGGCTGTTAAAGAGCACTTGGTAAGCGTTTGCCGGATGAGGAAATGGGTGGACAAGACAGAGGCCTTTTCTGCTATTGAGTTGCTGGTCCCCTTCTCTCCTGTGTATGAATTTGAATCCGCTACTTAGAAGTGGCCGAAGGGGCTGGGGAGATGACTCGGTTGGTGAAATATCTCCCACACAAGCGCAAGGATCTGATTTCAGATCCTCAGAACCCATGAGGAAAAAAGCTGGGTACGGCAGAATTTGCCTGCATGCCTGTGACGCTAGCTTTGGCGCAGAAGTGGGAACAGAGACAAGTAGATTCCTGACGTTCCCTGCCAACCAACCTGGACTGATTGGTGAGCTCAGATTTAGCAAGAGACCTTATCTTAAAAAACAAATGCAGGGGCTAGATCCATGATCAGCAGTTAAGAGCACTGACTGCTCTTGCAGAGGTCCTGAGTTCAAATCTCAGCAACTACATGGTGGCTCACAGCCATCTGCAATGGGATCCGATGCCCTCTCCCGGTGTGTCTGAAGAGAGCGACAGTGTACCCACACACATAAAATAAATAAATCATTAAAAACAAAACAAATGCAGATAGCGTGTGAGAAAAGCTAACCTAATGTCGATTCTCCCTACACACAATACATACACTACACATTCACACAGCTCACACACATACCTCACTCACAACTCATAACACACTCACACAACTCATACAAGCACAGATGCATGCACACTCATACAGCTCACCCCCACACAAACACACACATGCTCACTCACACACAAAGCTGGCTACAGGTACTGAGGATGCAGCTCCATGGTTGAGTGCTAGTAAAGGCCTCCTCGGCTGGATGTCTGTCTATGTGGTATAGTATTTGTGTATCTGGAGTTGTAAAGGAATGGTGGAGGAAACTCTTGTGCTGGTTTGAAGGTGAATGCCCCCATAGGCTCATATGTTTGAATGTTTAGTTCCCTGGGGGTGGACTGTTTAGGAGCAGTTAGGAGGTGTGGTCTTGTTGGAGGAGGTGTGTCTCTGGGGATGGACTTTGAGGGTTCAAAGCCCACACCATGCCGAGTCTTTCTACCTCCAACTTGTGGGTAAGATGTAAGCTCTCAGCTACTGTCCTAGCGCCATGCCTGCCTGCTGCCATGCTCTGCCATGATGGCCATGGAATTGTCTTCTAACACTAGAGAAATGCTTTCATAAATTGTCTTGGTCATAGTGTCTCTTCCCATGGCCTCTCCCTCTCCCCCTCCCGCTCTCCCTTCCCTCCTCCTCCCCCTCCCTGTCTGTCTGTCTATCTATCTATCTATCTATCTATCTATCTATCTATCTATCTATCTATCTACATACACACACACATACACACTCACACAATATATATGTATATACACACATATATATCTATATGTATATATTATATTGCTAATATTCATTTACTTCAAGGTTATATTATAAACTAGAAAATTACAAGATATGAAGCAGTATCTATATATGGTTTAAGTATAAGTTCTTATAAGTTCTTGTGGGCTGTCTTAGGGTTTTATTGCTGTGAAGAGACATCATGACCATGATAACTCTTATAAAGGGCGACATTTAATTGAGGCTGGCTTGCAGTTTTAGAGGTTTAGTCCGTCAGCATCGTCCTCAGGCAGCAGAAGGAGACTGTGTATCACACTGCACGTAGCTTGAGCATATATAACCTCAAAGCCCTCCCCCACAGTGACACACTTCCTCCAACAAGGCCACACCTCCTAATAGCGCCACTCCCTGTGACCAAGCATTCAAACCTAGGAGTCTATGAGGGCTATATCTGTTCCCACCACCACAAGTGGGTATGCAATTGGCTTTGGCTATCCCTGAGCTTCATAGCCAGTTGCAGACTGAAAATGTAGTCAGTATCTACATCTGTACAGAACATGTATAGTGTTTTTCTGCTCATTTCCCCCTGGGTACTGTATAACAGTTATACAGCACTTATGTTGTATTGAGTAGTACATGTGATCTAGAGGCTGGGCACGGTATCATACACCTCCTACCTGTGATCCCAGCTTGCTCAGGATGGAGGCAGGAGACAAGTTCAAGATCACCCTCAGTTGCACAGTGAATCTAAAGCTAGCCTGAGGCATGTAAGACCCTGCTTATTAAACAAGACACAGGACTTGCCTATGGCAGAACTGCGAGGCTCTGCCAATCCTCCTGAGTCTGCAGAAGCCGCCAGAAGCCGCCAGAAGCTGCCCGAAGATTACGAGAAGTTCTTTGGCAAGTTACTCTTTGGCCAACAGTGCTCGTTCTGCAAGTACCAGGACCCAAGTCTTAGTTCCCAGCACCAATTTCAAAAGCCTGGCATGGCTGGGCATGCTTGTAACCTTGGTCTTAGGAAACGTAGACAGGTAGAGCCTGACAGTGTGCTAGAGCACCAGCCTAGCCAAGCAGGGAGCTTCCAGTTCTGTGAAAGACCCTGTTTCAGGCAGTCAGGCAGAGAGCGAGAGAGGGGAGGGGGCATTTCAAGACCTTCTGTTGGCTTAAATTTTTCAAAACCTACTTTAATAAGGGTTCGTAAATGCTTCGGCCTCCCTTCTAGCGCACTACCCACCAGAGGTGGTGGGAAAGAAAGGTTAAAGGAAATGGGGTTTGTTGACCTGTTTAGAAATAGTTCTTTGGGGTGATTCCAAACACCAACATGAATTAGCAGCGGTAGTCCGGTCCATTAGGCAATCACCGCACATGAATCAACAATGGCAGAACCGCTAGGCTCTACCAATCCTCCTGGGTCTGTAGAAGCCGCCAGAAGCTGCCAGAAGATCATTCTGGTTCTTTGGCAAGTTGCTCTAAGATCAGTAATCCGTGCAAGGCCAACCAATGCCAGAACCATTGCCACTGCCTGTGGGGTCATATTTGTAATCTTCCTAAACGTCACATGTCCTCTCACTTGTCTGCCTCAGCAAAGCATCCTTTCACCTGTCTGCCACAGCAAAGTATCACATAACTAACAGAGTTTCCAAAGAAACCACACATTTCCATGGCAACCTTTCCTGGCTTCCCTATATACGTACCTGGGTGTGTGAACCTGCACAGTCATGTACATACAACACACACACACACACACACACATACACACCACAGACACACACACACACACCACAGACACACACACACACACACACCACAGACACACACACACACACACTCTCTCACACACACACACTCTCACACACACACACACACACACACTCACACACTGTCACACACACACGCACACACTCACACACACACACACGCACACACACACACCACAGACACAGCAAAAGCAATAGTGAGGGAGGCTTGGAAGGCAGAGGCAAGCAGGTCTCTTTGAGTTTGAGGCAGTCTGGTCTGCATAGTGAGTTCCAAGATAACCAGGGCTTCATAGAGAGACCCCATATCAAAATGAACAAAAAGCTACAATAACAAGAGCAAAACAAAAGAAGGCCACACCAGAATTTTCAAGAGTAATCAAGAGATGGTCTAAAACACAGGCAAATACTGCTCCACCGTAAATAATGGGCTTGAGCACCTACACATTCCAAGACTGGACAGAAAACACAAGCTAAGGAACCTGTTCCGCATGGCAGGGAACAGGGCAGGAAGGAGCAGAGGTGGGGGCGCTTCTCTGTGTTCAGGCCTCAGAAGCACACGAGGTTTACAAGTTTGAAATTTTAGAGCGCAAAATGAACTACGCCAGTGCTGACGTCCTGGCTACTTTGGGGTCGTCAGCTGCTAGAGATTTCCTAGCCAAGGTGAGCCCGGAGAATTTGATGTGTTGGTGGGATGCACAGAACTGCCTCCGCGGGGTTCCCTTGTGAGCCAGGGCCACACACAGCTGCAGGAAGCCTGCAGTCGCAGTCTCACTGGGTCTCACTGGTCTCCCTCGCCTTCACACAGCTATAGCTTTGCTTGGAGGTCAGGTCACCGTGCTGAATCGGAGTTCCCCATTGCTCTTTTGGTCTCAGGGCCCAGCTGACACCAAATTCAAAAGTTGGCCTTCACATTTCCTCTTTTTTTCTCTTTCTCAGCTCCATCTGGCTGCCTCCCATGACGCGATTACCTGCTCTAAGCCTTGAATAGTGGCAACAATGGCGGCCGCTGCTGCTTCCCCTCTTCTTTTCCTCCTCCCCCTCTTCTCTTCCTCCTTTTCTCTTCCTCCTCCTCTTCCTCTGCTTCCTTCTCTTCCTCCTCCCTCCCCCTTCTCCTCTTTCTCCTTCTCCTGTTCCTTCTCCTCCTTCTCTTCTTCCTCCTTTTCCTCCCCCTTCTCTTCCTCCTCCTCTTCCTTCTCCTCTCCCTTCTCCTCTTCTTCCTCCTCTTTTCTCCTCTCTCTTTTCTCCTTTCTTTTGTGTTGAGGATAAGCTCAGGGCCTTGTCATGTCACATCAGATAGTCACCCACCACTCCAATACAACCCCAGTCCGTGAGCTTCTTCGCATGCCTTTTTTTCTTCCTCCTTTCTCTCCTTAAACCTTCAGATTCCGTCTCCCCCTCTCCCCCTCCCCCTCTCCTTTCCCTCTCCCCCCTCCTTCCCCTCTCCCCCTCTCCATAAGGTTTCTCTGTATTGCCCTGGCTGTCCTGGAACTCACTCTGTAGACCAGGCTGGCCTCAAACTCAGAGATCCACCTGCCTCTGCCTCCCCAGTGCTGGGATTAAAGTCCCGCACCAGGAATAGCTGTGATACATGGTGTGGGGGCTGGGAACTGAAGCTGTTGTCCTGTGCAGGAGAGGCACATGTTCTTAGGTCCTGAGCCGTTGCTCCAGCTCCCTGAAGCTTGCTTTTAAAGCATCAGAAATTAGTGGTCCAGCCAAAGCAGTTTTGCCGACTTCTCCCGGTACCTGATGAGCGGGCTGTGTTCATCAGAGCCGCATCCAACTGAGCTCAGTAGCTCTGGGGCCCTGGTTCTTTAAGAGGGTGTAGGTGTGGAGCCCAGCTGTGTCAGAACTGCCTCTGTGCCAGCGAGACGGAGTTTCTCTCTAGGACCTGCCAGGCTGAGTCACCATCCCTTTTTGTACTTCCTTGTTTTGAGACAGGGTCTTACTAAGTTAGCCATCCTTACTGTGTCGTCCAGACAGGCCTTGAACTCGTGACCCCCAGCTTTCCTAGCATCTGGTATTACAAGCCTGCACTACTGGGCCCGCCTCAGAGGTGGGAGCTTTGATCATTACTGTTTTATTTTTGTTTTCTAGCTGCTGGGGCAGGCAGCTCGAAACATGGTACTACAGGAAGATGCCATCTTACACTCGGAAGATGTAAGAAGCATTTGTGTCATGGTGTGTGTGTGTGTGTGTGTGTGTGTGTGTGTGTGTGTGTGTGCTTTGTGTGACCATAGGAAAGTGGACTATTCTGTTTCTCTCTCTGTGTTGTGCAGAGTTTAAGGAAGATGGCAATAATAACAACACACCTTCAGTACCAGTGAGTATGCCTTACCAGCAGTCACAATCCTCATCCTTACCCTGGTCATTTCTTTTGTGCTAAAGCACACCTTCCTATGGAGGTGGGAGGAGGATGGGAGTGGGAGGGGGATGGGAGTGGGAGGGGGATGGAGGTGGGAGGGGGATGGAGGTGGGAGGGGGATGGAGGTGGGAGGGGGATGGGAGTGGGAGGGGGATGGGAGTGGGAGGGGGATGGAGGTGGGAGGGGGATGGGAGGGGAGGGGGATGGAGGTGGGAGGGGGATGGGAGTGGGAGGGGGATGGGAGTGGGGGGGATGGAGGTGAGAGGGGGTGGGAGTGGGAGGGGGATGGGAATGGGAGGGGGATGGAGGTGGGAGGAGGATGGGAGTAGGAGGGAATTGGAGGTAGGAGGGTTGATGAGCGATGCAGTCTCCAGGGAAAGACACCTTCAAGGGGAAGTTGGGCTGCAGGAGAGTGGGAGCCGGGGCCACTTTTTTGACCTCCCTGTGTTAACTCAGGGCTCTACAAGGGAAGAAGGCATAGGAGCAGAGCCTGCCAGGACCGTGTTGCCACTGTGTGGCACCTGGGAAACACTCCACTCTGTGCCAGTGTTGCTCCTGCCCTGAAGAACAGAGCGGGGTAGTAGCTGGCATCCTGCATCTAACACAGCATCAGCAACACAGGAATCATTCAGATCTTGAAATACACAGTGCCTTCACTGTAGTTTTGAAGAAAACTATAGTTGAATTTGCCTTTGATTGTATTTTTTTCTTGTCCCATATTTTACGTAGTTGATAAGATGCTTGCCTTCCTGTTGGGATTGTATGGCTGAGAGTCCAGGTCCTGATAGCTAATGTTAAGGCTGTGTTTTAGGGCTGTGCATATTCACGACGTGGCTCTTTGGCCCCCCACAGGATTACACTAAGTGTAAGCCTCTTGTATTTGTTCTGCCTGTGTGATCTGTTGATGCTGACTTCTCTCTGTTTCTTTCCTTCTTTCCCTTCCTGATTTAGGCAAGAAGCTATTCAGAAGAAGTAAGTGGACCTCAGAGATGGTGGGTGGGGCCGACTGAAGCATGCTGGGAGCGACTGCTGGGCCCAGGATCGATGAAAAAGTGGTTGCCATACCTTTAAATGGCCATGCGCAGGATGGTCTGTTTAGAGTGTAAAAGAACACTGTGTATTTTCAGTTCGAGCCAGAGCTGGGGCCACTGCCTTCTCTTTCTAGAAGATACAGGGTACAGAGGCTGCCCTTGCTTATGATAAATAGGTGATATTCATAAATAGAGCAGACAGACTAACGCCACTAAATGGTCTCACTTTCCTAACTGCATGAAGTTTCTCTAAGCCTTTTTTCTTTTTAATGTAAGGTCTCTCACTGTGTAGCCCAGTCTAACCTGAAACTCACACTCCTGTCTCCACTTCCTGAGTGGTGGGGTTACAGGTGTGTGCCCCATACCCATCTATCTGCACAGACCTTCTCCACAGTTTGCTTTCCCCCCACCCTTGAGACGGAATCTTACCGTGTTTCCATGGTGCCCTCCAACACTTGGGTACAAACGGTCCTCTCTCCGCCTCAGCTCCTAGTAACAGATTAACACTCGGGCCCCAGTGCCAGACTCTGGGTTTAAGCACTTGGGCGGAGGTAAATTCTGACTTAGGTGTGACCAGACTGATGCATTAAAGGATAGATGGCACGGAGAGATGTCTTTTCCTGCTCGTCTCAGACAGTCCTGTTGTGTTTTGATTTCTAGTGTGGAACAGTCGCCTGACCTGCAGGACCAGTTGAGTCACTTACTGAAGTAGCACATCAGATGCTAAGGAGGGCCTGTCCTACACAACCATCAGGCCGTGGCCTTGGTCTCCATCTTCATCTCCAGAGAATCATCTAGAAAAGACTTGTGAAGCCAGGCGTGGTGGTGCACACCTTTAATCCCAGCTTTTCTGAGTTCAAGGCCAGCCTGGTCTACAGAGTGAGTTCCAGGACAGCCAGAGCTACAAAAAAAAAAAAAAAAAAAAAAAAAAAAGACTCGTGAAAAGAAGAAGCCAAGTGACTGAGCATGGAAGCAGTTCTTAAATTGATGAACTCATCTTCAAGTTGGTTTATATTGAAATAAATAGGTTGAATCATTAGCACTAAAAAAAGAAAGGTACCTCAGCTTGTTAAAAGCTGTATTGTCTGTGATTCTATGTCTCTCTCTCTCTCTCTCTCTCTCTCTCTCTCTCTCTCTCTCTCTCTCTCTCTCCCTCTCGCGCTCGCTCTTGTATGTCTTCCCCCCCTCCCCGCCCCCGTGTAGCTTGTGTGGCTTTGAACTCATAATCCCCCTGCTGTAGCCTCTCAACTATTGGGATTACAAATCACCCCCCCCTGGTCACTGAGTAACACATAGTCTCCGATACTTGGGAGGCTGAGGCAGGAGGATCACTTGTGCCCAGAAAGTTGAGACCATCCAGGGCAACACAGAAAGAACCTATCTCCAAGAAGAAGAGGAAAGGATAGAGGGAGGGGCCCTTATTGTAATCTTGTGAGAATGATTTCCATTTTAAAAGATGTTTATTATTCATTCAAGAGTCTTCACTTAGTGGACACGGAGCAAGGATAATGGCTGTTGTTTCCTTTCTCACTACAAATTCTTATATGAAAATCAGGCCAGTGGTGTCCCCCCTGGCCAGCTGCAGCTCTGCCTTGACCTTTGTTTCTGGCTTCTTTCTTTCTTTCTTTCTTTCTTTCTTTCTTTCTTTCTTTCTTTCTTTCTTTCTTTCTTTCTTTCTCTCTGTGACTCTTGATTAAGTGACCTTGGTTCATTTTGTAATCATTTATAGCCATTCCATTCCCTTGGAATCTGGCAGTAAAGTCACACAAGTGGACCCGCTGATACTTAAGTAATGCTACATAAAAGAACTACACAGACCCAATCTCCAACAAAACAAAAAGGCGAAAAAGATATAAAACCACTAGGGAGTTTTACATATTAGTGTGTTGAAGGGTCACGTCAACCATAAAAGGGCAAATTAAGAAATGCATCACTGACTATGACGTGTATAAAGTGAGTTAGACCTGAAGAGTTCCTCCTCAGCTCGATGCCTAAAGTGCAATCAATGTAAAAATGTCTGTCTCCTTATAAAGACATGGCATTACAAAGTTAGCATTTGAAAGAATGTGTCCAGATCAATTGTGAAGAATGATCCACAAAGGGACAAAGAAGCAGCAGTGCAAATGGCATTTGCTTGTGGCCCCATTCCTGTGACTTCCACAGACTGTCAAAGAGCAGACCCTTTCCATGTACTCCCAGCATCATATAAAATATGACCATATGAAGATAAAATATGACCATATGAAGCTGGTGCGATGGCTCAGCAGTTAAAAAACACTTGCTGCTTTTGGAGAGGACCCAGGTTCAGTTCCCATCACCCGCTTCAGAAAGCTCACTGGTGTCTATGACTATAGCTCCAAGGGATCTAATGTCCTCTTCTGGGCTCCCTGGACACCTGCATTCTCATACATATGCCTGAACACAGATACATATCTATAAAACTAAAACATTTTTTTAAAAATTATTTAAAATTCATCTGCTAAAGAAAATGTAATTTTCATTTAAAATAAAAAGCACGACGCTATAACAAAATTTAGACCAATCATTTATGGATATTGATGTTTAAATTTGTTTTTGTTTTGGTGTAAAAGGGGTTTATTGCGGAGGGGGAGAGAAGTGGGGATCTGGGGAGTGGGTAGAGCATGTGAGTTAGCCTTGAGGGCAGAGAGAAAGGGGGAGCGAGAATGCCCAGGACAGACAGACAGAACTGGGCTGTGGGGTAATTTTATTCGGCCACACACACCTGGCACACCTGGCCTCTGCAAGTGGTGACATAAGCAATTGCTAGGACCCTGAGGGCAGGCCAGCTGGATAGCCTGTATGCTAACATTCATCATTCCTGAGTGTATGTCTATGTGTGCAGTTGAGGAAACTAGAAGTGTTAGATCTCTGGGCTATAGACCATTGTGAGCCACGATGTGGTTCTGGGAATTGAACTCTGATCCTCCAGAGGATCAGTAAGTGCCCTTAACGGCTGAGCCACCTCTGCAGCCCCTGAAGACACTTAGGGATCCTGACTACTTTAGAACGTTTTACTATTTTTGTTTTTTGATTAACTCCCCCCCCCCCCAAAAATCAAGGTAGCCAGGCCCACATAGTGAAACATCTCAGTTTTCCCCCCTTATATTTCGTTGTTGTATGTGTGAAGGTGGGGAGGGGTGGGGTGGCACACGTGTAGAGGTTGGAGCAATGACTTCTGGAAATCAGTTCTCTCCTTCCATCACGTAGTCCTAGTGATGGAGCTCAGCTCATCTGCCTTGGTCGGAAGGGCCCTTACCTGCGGAGGTCTCTTAGCAGACAAAAGCTGTCCATCTCCATCACACATTTTGGTGTGCCTAGCCAAAATCTGTCTGGCAGTTGCTAGCCTAGTGCTTTTCTAGATGAGAGTGTGGCAGTGTTCTCAAGACTGTCCTTGGAGATGAGGGAAGAAAACAGGAAAGTTTCTGTATATGATTTTAATCTGAAGAAGAAGGAGGAGGAGGGAGAAGAGGAGGAGGAGGAAGGAGGAGAAGAAGAGAAGAAGAAGAAGAAGAAGAAGAAGAAGAAGAAGAAGAAGAAGAAGAAGAAGAAGAAGAAGAAGAGAAGGAAGAGGAGGAGGAGGAGGAGGAAAAGAAGAAAAGAAGAAGAGGAGGAGGAGAAGGAGGAGGAGGAAGGAGGAGAAGAAGAAGAAAAGAGAAGAAGGAGAAGGAAGAAGAAGAAGAAAAGAAGAGGAGGAGAAGGAGGAAGGAGGAGAAGAAGAAGAAAAGAAGAAGAGAAGGAGAAGGAAGAAGAAGAGAAGAAGAGGAGGAGAAGAAGGAGAAGGAGGAAGGAGGAGAAGAAGAAGAAAAGAAGAGAAGAAGGAGAAGGAAGAAGAAGAAGAGGAGGAGGAGGAGGAAGGAGGAGAAGAAAAGAAGAGAAGGAGAAGGAGAAGGAAGAAGAGGAGGAGGAGGAGAAGAGGAAGAAGAGGAGGAGGAGGAGAAAGAGGAGGAGGAAGGAGAAGAAGAAGAAAAGAAAAGAAGAAGGAGAAGGAGAAGGAAGAAGAAGAAGAGGAGGAGGAGGAAGGAGGAGAAGAAAAGAAGGAGAAGGAGAAGGAAGAAGAAGAGGAGGAGGAGGAAGGAGAAGAAAAAGAAGAGAAGAAGAAGGAGAAGGAGAAGGAAGAAGAGGAGGAGGAGGAAGGAGGAGAAGAAGAAAAGAAGAAGGAGAAGAAGGAAGAAGGAGAAGGAAGAAGAAGAGGAGGAGGAGGAGGTAGTGCGCATGCGCACCTGAAATTCTAGCTGCTGGGAGGTGAAGGCAGGAAGACCTGTAGTTTAAAGTCAGCCTTGGCTACATCGTGAGTTTGAGACCAGCTTAGCATGAAGATCCTTTCTCAACTTTTCCACCTCCTTACAAAATCAACTTTGCACTGGGTGGTAGTGGTGTATGCTTTTAATCCCAGCACTCCAGAGGCAGAGGAAGGCAGATCTCTTGAGTTCAAGGTTAGCCCGGTCTAAAGAGCAAGTTCTAGGACAGCCAGGGCTTCACAGAGAAACCCTGTCTCAAAAAACCAAAAACAACGACGAGAAAGCTAATGTTTTTAGATACAGTTTGATAGAAGAGCTTAAGTAGAAAGCCCGCTCTTCAGCAGAGATGACACACAGAACACAGGAACTCTATGTGCAGTTTAGTGCAGCTTAGTTCCCTAGCATAAATGAGACCCAAGGGGCAATTTTTTTTCTTAGTATAGAATAGGGTTTATTTAGGGCATGGGGAAGGGAGTTGAGGGGGTAGTAGAGACAGAGAAAGGCGGGGGGGGGGGAGAGAAAGAAGAGGAGGAAGAGGACAGGGAGGAGGAGGAGGAGGAGAGGCTGGCCATGAGTGAGCAGAGAGGTGGGGGAGGGGAATGGGGCGAAAAGAGACAGAGAGGGAAGAGAGGAAGGGAGTAAGCAAGAGAGCGAGAGCCCCAAGGTTCAATCTTGACCACTAGGAAGCACCCCAAAAGCCAAAAACCAAAACTCAAACCGTGGCACTGACTAGTCAGAATGATTGCTGGTCAGCGTCCAATTCAAAATCAGCTCAGTGTGAAGGCAGAGTGGCAGTAGCTAGAGGTGATAGTGGGTGGCTCACTGTGGTTCTGTGGATGTGGTTATCAAGTGAGTCTTCTGAGCGAGAGCAGCGCTGGTGAGTGCATCCTCTGCCCGAGGCAACAAGGAGGAAGGAACTGCATGGTTGGAAGGGCTCACTCTACAGGGAGAACACTTTGAAAATTGTGTCTCTGGAGAACTGTTCTACGAGTCTAAAACTTGCTGCTGATAAAAATGGTCATTAAAAAAAAAACCCACATCTCCTATTTTAAAAACATCCCAACAACAATTGCCAGTGTTTAAAAAAAAAAAAAAAGACTTATTCTTACTTTATCTGCATTGGTGTTTTGCCTGAATGGGTGCCAGTGTGTGCGTGCCAGATGCCCAGTCCTCTGGAAGAGCAGCCAGTGCTCTTAGCCACTGAGCTATCTGCCATGCCATTCAAGCCCCTGGCTCATTTGTAACATTACATTTATTTATGCATGTATGTGCTCATGCTGTGGTCTGTGTGTGGAGATCAGAGGACAGTCTGCAGGAGTTGCCTTTCATGGGGATTTCAGGGTTGGAAATCAAGTCTTCAGCCTTGGTGATGATCACCTTTATCCACTGAGCCATCTCTCTGTCACCTGATTGACTTCCAATAACAATTAGCAGGAAATTTGGAAACTTTCTTGATGGATTTTTTTTTTTTTTGTATTGATCAATGGGATTGGAAACAGGATACTTTCAAAGAAGTCCACTTTTTATTTAGACATCCTTTCATGTAGACCAAGATAAGGTAGCCTTCCTTATCTTGGCGAATGACAATGTTTGCTTCAACCACAAAGCAAGTAAGACATGCGAAGAAGTGCAGGAATAGAGACCTTAGCTGTAAAAGCTAAAAGCATTTCTCCACACAAGCTTGATGCTGGATTCTCAGAACTCAGTGTAGAGGACAGAGCTAACTTGTGGGAGTCACCTGTCTCCACACATGGGCACCGTGGTCATATGCACCCACAAAACAATGTAAAAAGACAGACATGTGGGAACAGAATAGCTTTTTGTTTCTTTGGGAGGTTTTTGGGTTTGGGTGGTGGTGGTGTGTTTTGTCAGTTTGTTTGTCCTGGCTGACCTTGAACTCGATCTGTAGGTCAGGTCAGCCTCGAACTGGATGTTCTGCCAGCTTCGGTCACCTGTCTGTCTCCTGGAGTGCTGGAATTAACACCTGGTGGCTGTCATGTGCACGTTTGTCTGAATTCACAGAACTGTGCGCTAAGGAAAGGTGAATATCACTGGCCTAAGTGATATCTCAATGAACAACCTTATGAGACAGATTGAGGGCCAGGCCGATGGTTTCATTCCAGAAGGAGGAAAATAGATATGGGTGTTTACCTAAGGCACAGGCACACACAAGATTTACAAATGAAACTCAGTGAATCAGTAAAGGAGGACGTTAACCAATAAAACCATTCTCTTGGACACAAGGACTCAAAGCCACCAAGGTGACAGACTCCAGGGGTGTGTATAGCTAAGAGGCTTCCGTAGGGTCTTGCAGGGCTGTGGGGTTGAAGGTCGGCCAGGGGGCGTGGCCTCGGCGATCTCTTCGAAAGCCGGGCTGAGGGGAATCCTGGACAGGGAATCCTGGACGTGGAGATCGTGAGTCAGTGAGTGCCTGTCCCTCCTGTCTTCTGGCCAGTCCCCTCTGACCTCTGCCTTCCCACGGGCTCACAGCGCTTCCCACCCTACCCCCAACTCTGGGTAGCCCAGCAGGCTGCGGGTCCCCCCCACCCCCCCGCCGTGTCCTGCTCGCCCTCCATCTTGGCTTCAGCCCTGTCGTTCTCTGTGTGGTGACCGCATTTAACCTCTGTTCTCCCATTTGTCAGTGGCTGCTTCCCGAGACGCTGATGAGATCCACAAGGACGTTCAGGTGAGGGTCCTAGGGAATGGCTATGTGGGCTCGCTGGTCCTATAGAAGTCCTGCCAATAAGCAGCTTCTGCTGGCGCGGAGCACTCTGGGGGAAGCCAGGCCAAACCACGCCCGCAGCAGGCCAAGGAGTGGGGTTAGATTTTTGCCTTGAGCAAAGGCCAGTGGGCTGTAATTTTCTGTAATTAGGAGTGTAGTGGAGCCCTGGAGCTCTGCAAACAGTTAACGTCAATCCTCTTCCTCCTGGCTTCTCTTCCGTGGCTGCTGAGTCAGAACTACTATGGGAATGTACTGAAGACATCTGCAGACCTCCAGACTAATGCTTGTGTCACGCGAGCCAAGCCGGTCCCCAGCTACATCCGGGAAAGTCTGCAGAATGTACACGAAGACGTTAGTTCGAGGTAGAGTGTGTGTGTTGTCCCCTGGAAGCCTCCAGACTACCAATTTTCCCATAGTGACCACTATGGGAAATTTAACCATCTCTGCTGGACATCCTGCTTGCCCTAACTACTGTGATGATACCCACAAGGCTTGGCACCGAACTTCTTGCTCTTCCGCCGAGGACCCCTCATCGATGTCCTGCATCCTTGCCCATTGCAGGAGACATTCAAGTTCCCTGGCCCCAGATAGACATTCAAGTTGGTTAATAGATGGGCCCACACATTCTAATCAGCCGTGGCTCCTTCTGACGTTGCCCTTCTCTGATACAGTATTGCCCACCCAGAGAGCAGTTATCAAAGAGGGTACCTTACCCCTTGCCTCTCCACCCCACTGAAGTCCTACTGGGGTCATGAAGCCTTCTCCTGACTACTACAGCCCCTAACTCCTGGTGGCACTCAATGCCAGTCATAGAAAGGGGTTTCTAAACTGTAGTTTTTACCTCCCACGTTACAGTGTGTGCACGTGAGGGCCAGAATCCTTGTCCTCAGGTCCCGAGTTTGAATTGTTCAGCAGCCTTAGATAGATTTATTATTCAACCGCTAGTTTAGATGGTTTAAGTCTTGCTACCTTGCACGGTGCCTACAATGCTGCTAGGGCAGACGTGGCCCTGTTGAGTGAGAGAGACGAGACAGACGTATGGATGGCTGAGGAAGACGTGGAGGAAGTGTAGATTTAGCGTCTGAGAACTTTCTAGTCTCTGTTTTTGAAAGACGTCATTTCCATCCCTCAGGTATTATGGCTGTGGTCTGACTGTTCCTGAGCGGCTGGAAAACTGCCGAATTTTGGATCTGGGTAGTGGGAGTGGCAGGGATTGCTATGTGCTTAGCCAGCTGGTTGGTGAGAAGGGACATGTCACCGGAATAGACATGACTGAGGTCCAGGTAAGGCAAAGGTTTGGAGGAAAAGGAGAGGTTCCTCTGGGTCGTTCCCTGAGCCTTGAAATTGCTTCCCCCTTTTCTTCATGGTAATTTGAGAAGCTGGGTTTCTGTTGCTTTCATTTCTGATTCCAGTGACCTAGAAGTTAGAGACACTGACAGAGGTCTAACCTGGTAGATGAGCTTGTGACAACAGTGGCACTTTCTCTTCTGCCTCCATCCTCTGTCCAGAAAGATTTGTCATGGGATAACACTCAAGCGAGATTACGTGGTTGGGAGCTTCTGTCCCAGGCTGCTGCATATCTTATGCATCTCGAAAAATCTTGCATGTCTGTCCAGAATAACCCAGGGCTCAAACAGCCTACCGTGTTAGCGATGGCACAGTTTTCAGAACTAAAGCGCCGATTACCACACCCATATTTTTCTTTCTCTAGGTCGAAGTGGCTAAAACCTATCTTGAACACCACATGGAAAAATTTGGTTTCCAGGCACCCAATGTGACTTTTCTCCACGGCCGCATCGAGAAGTTGGCAGAGGCTGGGATCCAGAGTGAGAGCTATGATATTGTCATGTAGGGCGACAGCCTTTCCGTTATTAGTAAACCCTGTTTCAATTTTAGCATGTATATGTTACTACTTTTTGATTGAGTTGCTTTAGGGATTTAAACTAAACGTAGCTTGTCTTCATAAAGGAAGGATCTGTGATGAGGTAGCTCTAGTCTATTAACAACATTGGCAGGCTTGTGCAGCCTCTGGCAGAACCACTTGGCCAAAGATAGTTATGGATACACTCCAGCACAAAAGCATAATCTTAAAATATTGTCAGATTTTTTTTTTTTTTTGGTCACTCAATCGCGCATTTCTTGGTGTGAGTTTAGTAGAAGAAAATGTCACATTGCCGGGTCAACATTCCTGCCTGCCAAACTAAAGCCAGTGAGCTCCCCAAACCAACCAGGCCACAGCATGTGCTCCCATAACACGCTCCTCTCTTGTCTGTAACGGTGGGTTTTGAAACTACAGAGTCCTGTTGTAAGACATTTGTAGTGGAGGATTTCCTACTTGTGTGAACATCAACAGGTACTTACCCAGACTTTGATGATAGAGCTTCCTGCACACTGAGTGATATACACAAAATAGCCAACCTATGGCCGTCAGGCCCGAGGAACAGAACATCAGATTAATTAAGACACAGGAGGTGATGATATCCAGACTGATGGTAGTCATTCAAGATGTGCAAGGTTGTTATCGAAAGATCCTAGCAGACTGTTTATTTTATTTTGGATTTCTAGACAGAGTTTCTTTGTGTAGCCTTGGCTGTCCTAGAACTTAGGATGTAGACAAGACTAGACAGGAACTCACAGAGATATGCCTACCTCGGCCTCCCAAATGCTAGCTTTAAAGGTGTGTGCCACCACCTCCGCCGCTCAGTTTTACAGTGCTTTTTCTGGTAAGCAGAATGAGTTACCCATAAAATGAGAGCAAAGGCCAGTGACGTCATTGTTCACTGTCAGGATGTATGGTGCGCTGTGCATCATGGCATGCACTGTCCTTTCGATGTTGTGCAGGTGTTATGTAGCTGGACTTTGTCTACTTTCTGGGTTCTTCTTTCTTCCACCCTTGTCTACTCCTTCCCACCCTCTCAATCCCCTAACTCTAGATAGGAGAGAAAAAGGGAAAGAGGGGAGAGGGGACAATGCTATCATCAGTAGACTACTTCCTGCTGATTAGGGGTGTTGAGTTCCTTGGGGCCAGTTTGATCTTTGCTGCCAGGAAATCTAATTTCTTGTTTCTTCTTCGTGCATGACCACTTAACTGAGACCAACAACTGAGACAAACTGAGACCAACAGCAACCAACCAACAACCTTCCAACAGCGCTCCCCCTCCCCCACTAGGGGTCCTAGCTTTTATACACCCTCTGAAAAGTCCGCAGAATTTCAAATGTCACACAGTTGCAGAAATTGTCTGCAGCTGGCAAAATGACACCCCTGGCTAAAGCATGAGGCAAATCCTAGCTTTGCCACAGTCTGAGGTAGCGCCATCGCCCACACCTGGGATTAAAATGAAACATATATCCTTATAATATCTTTGTGTGTTTAAAAATGATTTATTTACTCTATGTAGATGGAAACACTCTCTTCATGTACACTAGAAAAGGGCATCGGATGCCATTACAGAGGGTTGTGAGCCACCATGTGGGTGCTGGGAATTGAACTCAGGACCTTTAGGAAGAGCAGCCAGTGCTCTTAACCGCTGAGCCATCTTTCCAGCTCTGTGCTTTTTGTTTTTGTTTTTAAGAAACCAAAATTCCAAAATTGTCTCCACAGCTTTGTTGTAATTTTTTGAGACAACCATCATATATGTGGTATCCTCTTCATTTTTGTTTCCAGACAGGGTCTCACTATATATATAATATATTTTATATATATAGTTATATAGTTTTATATATATATATATATATATATATATAGATAGATAGATAGATAGATAGATAGATAGATAGATAGATAGATAGTTATGGCTGGCCTGGAACTTGCCACATAGACCAGACTGACCTTGAACACTCAGAGATCTTTTTGCCTTTGCTTCCTGATTAAAGGGACGAGCTACCACATTTAGCAATGACTTAATTTTCGTTTTTTGTTGTTGTTGTTTTGTTTTTGTTTTTGTTTTTAATGGCAAATTATGGTCTCTTGTGTTTCTTGTCTTCTGAGTCTGTGTTAAGTCATGCCTGGGTAGCAGATTAGGCTGTGTATTTTTCTTTTGATGCTGGGAATTGAACCCCAAAGAAGCATTTCACCCCTGAGCCAGCGGGACACAGAGCTTCAAATGCTAATTCCGGGGAAGCCGCCTTTGGGGAACTTTGCGTGTTCACCTGGGGCTTGAACTCTTTGCCAGGTTTTGTTTTGTTTCGTTGCTTGGTGAACCTCGGGACAAGAAGAATCATGCTTACTGCTGTGTAACACTTTGCGTCTCTCTCCCTTACCTTGGGGGAGAGGAGAGCCAGGGTAAATCAGTAGTTCTGATGGCAAAATGGAAGCAAACTAAAAGGATGAATCATTAAACATCTGTTCTTTTTTCCTTCTTAAGTTTTTTTTTTTTTTTTAATAGATCCAACTGTGTTATCAACCTTGTTCCTGATAAACAACAAGTCCTCCAGGAGGTCTATCGAGTGCTGAAGGTGAGGGAGGGTGGAGACAATGGTCTTTAAACCCCAGAGACAGACTCCTGTTCTCCACTGGAACTAAGGATTCAAACACTTGATTAATCTACCAAATGAAGCAAAGCAGGAGCCAGGTTGGTCACGGTGGAGGATCAGGAGTTCAAGGGCTCTGCCTCGGATCAGGAGTTCAAGGGCTCTGCCTCGTAGACAGTTCAATGTCAACCTCAAATGTATGAAATGCAAAAAAAAAAAAAAAAAAGTGCATTAAAAAGCAGACCAGGATGAGGCAACACCCCAGGATGCAGGTTATTGACTGTTAAAATAGTTTCTCTTTCTCTCTTTCTTTCTTTCTTTCTTTCTTTCTTTCTTTCTTTCTTTCTTTCTTTCTTTCTTTCTTTCTTCTTTCTTTCTTTCCTTCCTTCCTTCCTTCCTTCCTTCCTTCCCTCCCTCCCTCCCTCCCTCCCTCCCTCCCTCTTTCTTTCTTTCTTTCTTTCTTTCTTTCTTTCTTTCTTTCTTTCTTTCTTTCTTTCTTTCTTGTTGCTCTCGGTTATTGACTGACTCTCAGATAATGCCTACAAAACCACCAGAGTCTGCTGACTCCCCCTGAAAGATTTCTGTGGACTTACCTTGCCTAGAACAGACCTGCCTGTATCTCACCGATACTGTTTCTGATACCAAGACATCTTATCCTGGGAAATCTAAGATGGATTTTTTTATATGAACACTTTTTTAAAGGGGAAATTTCCAGAAAAATCATAGCCTCCTGCAGATAAAAGGATTTGTCTCTTTGTACTAGAAAAGAAAAAAAAAAGTATTCTGGGATTAGTAGGGCTGAAGGTCTAGTTCAGTGGTGGATATGTGATTACCGTACAGAAAGCTCAATCTCTAAAACTGTAAAAGGAAATGTCTGAGATGTTTGGCTATTATATAGCTCAGATAGAAGTATCTATAATGGTCGGGATGGAGCTCAGAGGTTAAGCGCACTGGCTGATCTCCCATAGCACCCAGGTTCAAATCCCGGCACTTTCAAGGTAGCTTAGAACCATCTGTAATTCTAGCTATGGGCTCCAATAGCCTCTTCTGGATCCCAAGGGCACCAAGGCTTAGACACACATGCAGGCAAACACTTGGGCACGTAAAATAATACAATCAAATGTAAAAGTATTGGTCTGTGTAAGAATAATCAACCTCATGTCATTGTTAGAGACCAGCTTATGACCTTCACAGAGATCAACTGACAGATGCTAAGCATCACTACCGAACGTAGACGTCCATGCTTTGGAAATTAGCTAAATAATACCTTAAATTCCTGTTGACTCCTTTGTTAAGGACACGGAAAAAGTTTAATGTGTAATAATATCACTGTACATCACTGTAATTTCCCTTCCTTCCTTCCTCCCTTCCTCCCTCCCTCCCTCCCTCCCTCCCTCCCTCCCTTCCTTCCTTCCTTCCTTCCTTCCTTCCTTCTGTTCATCTTTTCTTTTTTTCTTCCCCGCCCCCCCCCCCCCCCGCCCCAATAGGGTTTCTTTCTGTAGCCCTGGCTGTCCTGGAACTCACTTTGTAAACCAGGCTGGCCTCAAACTCACAGAGATCTGCCTGCCTCTGCCTCCTGGGATTAAAGGAGGTGCTACTACGGCGTAGCTTTATTACTATAATTTTCAAGGGATAAGACTATTAATTCTATGGGTGTCTGCTGTTAGTTGTCTGGACACCTAGGACTGTGTTCCTCTTGGATTAGCTAAAAATGTAGACAACTTGGGCAGTGTATTTAGGAGAGATGCTCACTTTTTCCCCTCCTGTGTTCTTGCTTATTTAAAACCTTTAAAATAAGATTTTCTTATTTTGTTTAATATGAATGTTTTGTATAAACGTTTTGTCTCTATGCACACATGTGTACCATATGGGTGTCTGGTGCCCACAGAGATCAGAACTGGACTCACAGGGTGTAGATGTTGGAGACTGAACTTGGTTCCTCTACGTCAGTGGATCTCACCGTGTGGGTCTCAGCCCCTCAGATATCCTGTTTATATTACAATTCATAACAGTAGCAAAATCACAGTTATGAAGTAGCAATGAAAGACTTTTGTGGTTGGGAGTCACAGCGTGAGGAACTGTTTAAAGGGTTGTAGCATTAACAAGGGTGGGGACCTTTGCTCTACATTCTTACAACATCTACGAGAACGGCAACTGCTCGTAATCTCTGAGCCATCTCATCTCTCCAGCCCAGTTTTTGCTTCTGAGTTTCATCGTGGCATGTGTATGGTGGTGGTGGTGGTGGTGTGTTAGTGTGTGTGCGCACACACACACACAGGCAAGCATACATGGAGACCTGTGTAGCCCTCAACTTTATTTATTTATTTTTTTTTTTTGAGATATGGTTCCTCACTGAACCTAGAACTCACCAAATTGGGTAGGAGTGCTGGCTGATCAGCCCCAGGGACTTACCTGCCAGTCCCGTCAGAGCTGGGCCTATGAAAGTAAACCATGCCTGGCTTTTGTGGATGCTGAAAACTGGAACTCAGCAGTTACTCATGTAGCCAGCACTTGACCCAGCTACCCACCCTCCTCCAGCCTCATTGCTGCCTTCCCATCGACGTAGACTGCACTTAGAGGCTATTGACCTCTCTTCATCCTCTCATGCCTCTCTGCTCTCCTCCAACTCCCTTCCTTCTGAAACTTAGGAAGCCCTTGTATGTTGAACAGGACACTGGAGAAATAAATACCCCTCTCTCTGTGTTTTGTTTCTAACGAAGGAAGCGCTGTTATTTGTTCAAAGGTCAGCTTGGCCAGTGTCAGCTCAAACACTGGGATTTTAAAACCCTTCTCCTACGCTCATCCACGTTGTTGTTGTTGTTGTTGTTATCTAGGACCAATATAATCTTTAACCTTGCTCAGATGTGCACTGCTCTCTTTCAGCACGGCGGGGAGCTCTATTTCAGTGACGTCTATGCCAGCCTTGAAGTGCCAGAAGACATCAAGTCGCACAAAGTTTTATGGGGTATGTGTTCTTGTTTTATTCCTGTCAGTTATTGTTGGCCAGTGTAGAGCTCCATCCTGCAAGTAAGGTGGGATGGAACACTGGACAGGAGAGCAAGTGATGTGAGGCCAGAAGGTTCTGTTCTTTTTCTGCCACTCAAGAGCAGTATGTGGGCTGGTGAGATGGCCCAGTGAGTAAAGGCATTTGTGGTCATTTAGGGCTTTACTGCTGTGAGCAGACACCATACCAAGGCAAGTCTTATAAAGGACAAAACCTAATTGGGGCTGGCTTACAGGTTCAGAGGTTCAGTCCATTATCATCAAGGCAGGAGCATGGCAGCATCCAGGCAGGCATGGCATAGGAGGAGCTGAGAGTTCTACATCTTCATCTGAAGCCTGCAAGTGGAAGACTGGCTTCCAGGCAGCTAGGGTGAGGGTCTTAAAGCCCATGCCCACAGTGACACACCTACTCCAACAAGGCCACACCTCCAAATAGTGCCACTCCCTGGGCCAAGCTTTATACAGACCATCACATGGTCCCAGGCTGGTAACCGAGTTTGATCTCCAGAACTCATGTAAAGGTGGGAGGAGAGGACAGATTCCATAGAACTGTTCTCTGACGTGCACTGTGGCACACGTGTCCACCTGTGTATACACACACACACACACACACACACACACTAAACTTTTTAAACAGTGATATGTATGATCTTAGGCAATTTAATTTATGTTATTGTTTTTTAAGCTATACAATGAAAATAATAGCACAGACTACCTTTAAAACTATTTTGAAGAATAAATGAGATAGAGTATCCCTTTATTGTCAATTAGGAGTTTCTAGAGGTTGAAGAGATGAATGCATGCTTGTGATTAGTCTGACTGTAAAATAAAACTTGACATTTAAGCTGTGAGTGGTGGTACATGCCTGTGATCTCGGCTCTCTGGGCATGGAAACAACAGGATCAGTGCTCATTTAAGGCTTGTGTGGGCTACACAATGATACATAGTCTCAACCCCCCCAAATATTATTATTATTAATAATTATTTTTTTTGTTTTTTTAAGACAGGGTTTCTCTGTGTAGCCCTGGCTGTCCTGGAACTCACTCTGTAGACCAGGCTGGCCTCAAAGTCAGAAATCTGCCTGCTTCTGCCTCCCAAGTGCTGGAATTAAAGGGGTGCACCAGCACTGCCTGGCCCAAAGCTTATTTTTAAAATAAGTTGTGTTAACCTTTTTATTATACAATAATAGAAATGGGTAGTGTTAAAAGCAGGAAAATAGGCCAAGTATGGTGACACATGCCTTTATTCCAGCATTTGGGAGGCAGAGGCAGGCAGAACTCTGTGAGTTCAAGGCTAGCTTGGTCTATGAAGCAAGTTGCCAGACTGCCTGGGCTATACAGGGAAACCTTGTCTCAAAACAACAACAAAACAAAACATCAGGAAAATAGGGCCCACGGGATGGCTCAGCAGGTAATTCATTTGCCTCACATGCCTGATGAGCTGAGTTCAACCCCCTCCCCTCCCACCTGAAACAGTAGCTTTGATTCACCAAATGTAGTTGCCATGTTGGAGGTTTACTGCAGAACAAGCTCTGATTCTTATTCAACTCCAGCTGATTGGTTCAGCTCAACTGTTCTGGCTCAAAACTCCTCTCCAAGCTGACTGATTCAGTCTGGCTTCTCTTGGCTTCTCACTGAATTGCTGTGCTTGGCCTCAAACGAACTCTGGCAATTTGTTCTAATCTTCTGGCTCCTTCTTCTTCTTCTTTTTTTAAAATGTTCTTTTTTTCCCAACTTTAATTTATTTATTTTTATTAGATATTTTCTTTATATACATTTCAAATGCTATCCTGAAAGTTCCCTATACCCTCCCTCCGCCCTGCTCCCCTACCCACCCACTCCCCCTTCTTGGCCCTGGCATTCCCCTGTACTGGGGCATATAAAGTTTGCAATACCAAGGGGCCTCTCTTTCCAGTGATGACTGACTAGGCCATCTTCTGCTACATATGCAACTAGAGATACGAGCTCTGGGGTTACTGGTTAGTTCATATTGTTGTTCCACTTATAGGGTTGCAGACCCCTTCAGCTCCTTGGGTACTTTCTCTAGCTTCTCCATTGGGGGCCCTGTGTTCCATCTTATAGATGACTGTGAGCATCTACTTCTGTATTTGCCAGGCACTATCATAGCCTCATAAGAGACAGCTATAACAGGGTCCCTTCAGCAAAATCTTTCTGGCATATGCAATAGTGCCTGGGTTTGGTGGCTGATTATGGGATGGATCCCCGGGTGGGGTAGTCTCTGGATAGTCCATCCTTTCGTCTTAGCTCCAAACTTTGTCTCTGCAACTCCTTTCATAGGTACTCCTTTTGTTCCCTATTCTAAGGAAGAATGAAGTATCCACCCATTGGTCTTTCCTTTTCTTGATTTTCTTGTGTTTTGCAAATTGTATCTTGGGTGTTCTATGTTTCTGGGCTAATATCCTCTTATCAATGAGTGTATATCTAATGGCTTCTTTTGTGATTGGGTTACCTCACTAAGGATGATATCCTTCAGATACATCCATTTGTCCAAGAATTTCATAAATTAATTGTTTTTAATAGCTGAGTAGTACTCCATTGTGTAAATGTACCACATTTTCTGTATCCATTCTTCTGTTCAGGGACATCTGGGTTCTTTCCAGCTTCTGGCTATTATAAATAAGGCTGCTATGAACATAGTGGAGCATGTGTTCTTATTACCAGTTGGAACTTCTTCTGGGTGTATGCCCAGGAGAGGTAATGCTGGATCTTCCAGTAGTATTATGTCCAATTTTCTAAGGAACCTCCAGACTGACTTCCAGAGTGGTTGTACAAGCTTGCAATACAACCAACAGTGGAGGAGTGTTCCTCTTTCTCCACATTCTCATTCTGGCTCCTTCTTATTCTCTGGCTTCAACTGCCTCTGCTGCATGGACTGAACAGACCTGAACTCAACTTCACTGCTCTGCCTCCTGCACTGTAAAACTGTTCCTGTAAAAATGCCTCTTCCCCTCTCTTTCCCCCGCCCTGCAGTCTCCTCTCTGTTCTGGTGAGAGTCGGGCGTATCCCATCTCTGACTCATTCTGCCAAATCTTTCTCTGACTCATCACTTTGCCCATCAATTAGATACCACTTTCAGACACGGCTGCTTCCTTCCTTCTACAAATTTTACCTTAAAGGTATGTACTAAGGACATGTCTGTATTCCAGCCAGAGAGATTAAAGGTGTGTGGCACCTCTGCATTCCAGCTGGATCACACAGACCTAGATCTTTGCATGTGATCCCTTGCCAGAGCAGAGAAGGGTAAAAGTGCTTGTTGCCAAGTCTGACAACCTGAGTTTGAGTAGAATGGGAAAACCAACTCCTGAAAGTTGTCATTTAGTCTCCACATATACACTGTATCATGCACAGTCTCACACACAGAAAACATATACACTGTATCATGCACAGTCTCACACACAGAAAACATATACACTGTATCATGCACAGTCTCACACCCAGAAAACATATACACTGTATCATGCACAGTCTCACACACAGAAAACATATACACTGTATCATGCACAGTCTCACACACAGAAAACATATACACTGTATCATGCACAGTCTCACACCCAGAAAACATATACACTGTATCATGCACAGTCTCACACACAGAAAACATATACACTGTATCATGCACAGTCTCACACACAGAAAACATATACACTGTATCATGCACAGTCTCACACCCAGAAAACATATACACTGTATCATGCACAGTCTCACACACAGAAAACATATACACTGTATCATGCACAGTCTCACACCCAGAAAACAAACAGGCAGATAAACAAGCAAGCAAGCAAGCAAGCAAGCAAGCAAGCAAGCTAGGTATCCTGGCACATACCTTTAATCCTAGCATTTGGGAGGCAGAGTCAGGCAGATCTCTGCGTTCAAGACCTGGTCTCCATTACAGTGGTTCTCAGCCTGTGGGTTGTGACTCCATTGGGGGTTGAATGACTCTTTCACAGGGGTCACCCAAGGCCATCGCAAAACACAGAGATTTACATTACAATTCATAACAGCAGCAAATCACAGTTATGAAGTAACGACAGAAATAATTGTATGGTTGGGGGTCACCACAAACATGCATGAGGAAACTGTATTAAAGGGTCCAAGCATTAGGAACGTTGGGAACTGCTGACATAGAAAGTTCCGGGCTAGCCGAGGATACATAGTTGAGAGCTTGTCTCTTAAAAAAAAAAAAAAAGGCAAGATAATGAATAAGTAAAATAATTAAAACAACATTTAAAAAAAACGTATTTCCTAAGTCCAAACAATTTATTTTATTTTATGGATATGAATATTTTGCCTCCATATAGATCTGTGTATGTGTGATGAATATTTTGCCTCCATATAGATCGGTGTATGTGTGCATGCCTGGTGCCTGTGGAGGCCATGTGAGGGTTTCTAATCACCTAGACCTGGAGTTATAGACAATTGTGAGTTGCTGTGTAGGTGTTCCACCATGGTCAGTCAGGTCCTACATCGTAATACTATGTCCTAGTTACATGTTCAGGCCAGGAGTGTCCTTAATTCTGCCTTGTATAGTGATTGCTCGGTGACTTTTTCTCTTTCAAGGGGAATGCCTGGGAGGCGCTCTGTACTGGAAGGATCTTGCCATCATTGCCCAAAAGATTGGGTTCTGCCCTCCACGTTTGGTCACTGCCGATATCATTACTGTTGAAAACAAGGAGCTCGAAGGGGTTCTTGGTAAGAAACAATGGCAGAGATGCTGTGACTGCACTGTGGATGGTTTCAACTGGGCGGTGAGTTTCATCTCGATTCTCACCGAGGGGAACTGCTCATTTCCAGGTGTCCATCTTGTCTCCTGAATAATTGCAGCCCCTTCAGTACCTAGAAACCAATCAGGAAATAGGCCGAAGTGCCCAGAAAGGGAATTAATGGCCCACAGTGAGGAAAATTACCTTTACAGTGTGCTCTGCGCTCGCTCTGTCGGATGCTGCTGGGTGCTGGAAGTGAACCCTGTGCCTGTCTGCTTTCAGGTGACTGTCGCTTTGTGTCTGCCACATTTCGCCTCTTCAAACTCCCTAAGACAGAGCCAGCCGAAAGATGCCGAGTTGTTTACAATGGAGGAATCAAGGGACATGAAAAGGAACTAATTTTCGATGCAAATTTCACATTCAAGGTAAAAAAAAAAAAAGCTGCCCACCCCCCCCCCCCCGCTCCCGGCTAACAGTATGGCTCAATGGTAGAGCACTTGCCAGTATGTTCGAGAGCCCCCACGTTCCATCTTCAGCTTTGGGGTACCAGCAGGGCTAGTATCCATGACTCTGGCAGCATTCTTTGTACTCTTGCTTTTGTGCCCACCTCTAGGCTCCAGAACCTTCCATGGATCTTGAATTTGACCTTGACTTGCTTCTCGCTATTCTAATGTTTGGTTTGTGTATTCCTTGTTTCATTTTACTTAGAGTAGAATAGTAAACCTTTTTTATACCTTCTTCTCTTGACCAGTGATTCAAAGGCTTAGAAATGAGCACACCCTTTTAATTAGTTTGAAATATTTTAGGTTTAACAAGTGCTTCAAGTTTGGAGTTCCTAGTAAGAGCAAACTGTCTAAATGAATACCACCCAGTGGTGAACCCTGTAAGATGCTTCAGCAGTGG
Source organism: Mus musculus (assembly GCF_000001635.26). Lineage (NCBI taxonomy): Eukaryota > Metazoa > Chordata > Mammalia > Rodentia > Muridae > Mus > Mus musculus. The sequence goes on from NC_000085.6 coordinate 46,720,935, forward strand.
TAAGAAGGTCAGAGACACAGTGTTCTGTATTCCCAGAGCTTCGGTCAGCTGTCTGGGTTCTCTTTTCTTCCACAAGGGCTTTGTTGAATGTCGGTTATCTGAGATTCACAGTCCTTGCCTACCCTGACCCTGGAAGGCCACCCTTCAGGATTCTGCATGGCTGCCTGACCCCCGGGGTCACTTACTTAAGTCGCTGAGTCCAGGCTTCTTGGGTGCTAGCGACTGGACATATAGTCAATCCTTCAGAAAACTTACTAGGCTCCCAAAAAGTCTCCTGGGGAGAGCCTTCCTGTGTCCCAATTGTCTTTGGGCTTCTTTCCCCCTTTGGGCTGTCTTTGGCTCTTGTCCAGTCTCCTTGACCCTTCCTCTCCTTTCTTTCAACTCTCCAATGTTCTGAAATGTCTTGGGCCATCAGCTGAATTTCCTTCAGTCTTCATCATAATCCAGTTTACAGACAGCGGCAGTTGTCTAGGAGTCTGCATGCTTGGGTTTGCAGCAGCCCTGGGGGACATGATTCAGATTCCCTCAAATCACATTACGCTGTGGAGTGGTCACATAACTTTTTTTTTTTTTATTAGTTACAAAGTGAAGACATTTATAAATCGAAGTATTTGCCAAAAGCATTGTGGGAGCCACAGATGGACAAGTTATCGCAAAATGGGGGATACTCTGCTATAGGTTTCTGAGGCTATCTGATGACGTTCTTGTCTTTTGGATTGGTGAAGCCGATGGTCTGTCTGCCAAGAATACTTTGTTAAAGTTCCGTAGTCCCAGGATGTGAGGTCAGACACAGGGTGGGCAGTAGATGTCAATCAAGGGGGCTAAAAATAGGCTGAGATGATCTTGCTCTGGTCTGCAGCACGTTAGCTCTCCACAGTCTTGGGGTTCAGTGGTTTGGCCTTGCAGACTCTGAGCATAGGTCCACAGATGCAGGTCTGCTCCATAAACCCCTCCTTCAAACCTTCCTCCTTTCTTCTTGGTTCCTCACAGTTCCCCCTGTTGGCCAAGCATCACATTTCTTGACACAAGGTCATCACTCTGCAGACCAGGCTGGCCTCAAACTCGCAGAGACCCACCTGCCTCTGCCTCCATGATAGAATCAAGGGCATGCGCCACGATGCTCAGCTAATATCGATAACCTCACGTGGAATGGCTAGCTTTAATTTTTAAAGGAAATTTTGATCTTTAATATCTAGGTTATTATGAATGACTCTTATGTCTACATGTTGACTTGATTTATTATTTGGGTATTATACCAAATTTTAGTTTGGAGAAGTAAATGAACAATTACATTATAGAACAAAAAACTGGATAATAATATAGTATTTTAAATTTTTAAAAATTGCCTCTTCTGTGTTGCAAATATTAATGACATTGATAGAAACGAGCAGTCAAACCTGTTAGCAATCAGTATTTTTAGGCTCTGAAGGCTAAGCCAGATCTTACTTTGTAAAATGTTAGTTGGTAGGAAGAGAAACAGGACCTAACAGGAGTCACAGTGATAATTTCCTTTTGTGTAATAAAATATGAATATTATTTAATTAATATTTTAAAAAACCCTGGCTAACTTATTTATTTATTTATTGTGATATGTAAGTACACTGTAGCTGTCTTCAGACACCCCAGAAGAGGGTGTCAGACCTCATTACAAATGATTGTGAGCCACCATGTGCTTGCTGGGATTTGAACTCAGGACCTTCAGAAGAGCAGTCAGTGCTCTTAACCACCGAGCCATCTCACCAGCCCCCTGGCTAACTTTACTATAGCGTAACTTAAATACTCATGAAACATTGGCTCTTGGGGCTGGAGAGCTCAGTTGTTGAGATTGTTTTTGCTCTTCCAGAGGACTTATGGGCTCAGGTCTCAGAAGCCACATGGCAAGTACCAACTCTCTATAAAGCAGTTCCACAGGAGCGGATGATCTGTTCTGGCCTCCGTGTCTCATAAATAAAATAAAAAGCTTAAAGCCAACGCAAAACAAAGAAACAACAAATGAAAGATCATGGCTGAGTTATTATCTCCATTCCTGCCTAAGCTCCGAGTCGCCTTTACACTGGGCAGCTCTCACAGACTGTGGGTCTCTCACTGTCCAGGCTCTACCCTAAGACAGGCCAGACCTTTTTTGATATGTAGTCTTTTGTTCTCTCGGGGGAGGAGTAGGTAAGGCCAGGGGATGCTGGGTGGACATAGAGGATTGACAATTGATTCCTTAGGATTTTTCTATAGGAAGATATTTTATTTTATGTTTATGAGTATTTTGCCTTCATTCATATGTGTGCCCCAAATATGTTCCTGGTGCCTGCAGAGACAAGAAGGCATTTGATCCATGGAACTGGAGTTTTACACAATTCTGAGCCACCTTATGGGGCTGGGAACCAAGCTGGGGTCATTTGGAAGAACAGTGTGTTCTCCTAGCAACTGAGCCATCTCTTCAGTCCCCACCTTTAGTTTTGCTATAACCTCTAAAAAAATTAAATTACTTTACCATTTATTTTCAACGTTTTCTTTTAACTTAGATGTAGTCTTAGAGGTTTTACAAGGTTTTTAAAAAAGATTTATTTATTTATTTATTTATGTAAGTACACTGTCACTGTCTTCAGACACACCAGAAGAGGGCACCAGATTTCATTTCAGATGGTTGTGAGCCACCATGTAGTTGCTGGGATTAGAACTCAGGACCTCTGGAAGAGCAGTCAGTGCTCTTAACCGCTGACCCATCTCTCCAGCCCCAAGTTTTTTATTATATTTTAGTAATTATAAGATCTTGTAAGTTTTATAAATTACCAATTTTATTATTTATTTTTTTAAAGAAAGATGATTTAAAATGCCAGTGTAAGCAGGCTTCTATTTGTGTGGAACATGCTGTAATCCCAGTCCTTGGGAGGCTGAGGCAGGACGATCTTTGTACGCTGGAGAATATCACAAAAAAGTTCTCAGAAAACAAACAGAAAAAGTTGTATTACCAACTTCACGTTAGTGTGAAAAATAAGCCAACTGTGGAGGTTTGTTTAGAGAGTCTGGAGGGATGGCTCAGTGGTTAAAAGCATCTGTCTCCGCTGCAGGGGATCTAAGTTTGGGTCCCAGCACCACGCAGTGTCTTACAGCTACCCTTAAGCCCTGTTCTGCAGGCTCTTGCAATTTAATTAACATACTGAAATTAACTAGCAGGATTACCAACTAATGTGTACCTCTAAACAGTTCCCTTAAAAAAAAAAAATGCCCGCCAGGTGTAGGTGTGGTGGCGCACGCCTTTAATCACAGCACTCGGGAGGCAGAGGCAGGTGAGTTTTTGAGTTCGAGGCCAGCCTGGTCTACAGAGTGAGTTCCAGGATCAGCCAGGGCTACACAGAGAAACCCTGTCTCAAAAAACCAAAAAAGAAAAAAAGAAAAGAAAGGAAAAGAAAAAAAAAATGCCCAACAAATTATTAGACCAAACCATGGCCAGAAACCAAATGCCTTCAGGGATCTAAAGCAAATAAAACAAACTGAAAGGCCAGGAACCTGGCACACGTGCACACACACACACACACACACACACACACAAACACACACACACGATCTTATACACTCGCACCCCTGGGTATCAAAGGGGACCCTAAGAATCGGCTCAGAATAAACAGAGTGATGACCATGCAAGAGGGGAGACCCCGGCCTAGCAGGACTCCTCAGCGCCCTCCAGAGGAGGCAGTTCTACCGTGTGTCCTTTTTAGCGCTGGGACTATGGTCCGTAGGCTCCACCACTGCCCAGCTCAGGATATTTTCTCTCTAATAAGACTGAAGAGCTGGACTGGCAAGATGGCTCCGCAGGCCAGGGTGCTAGCCTGTGAAAACCTGGCAACCTGAGTTTGAGTCGCAGAACTCATGGAGGAGAGAACTCACACCTCAAGATTATACAAGCCCCCTCCCCTGAAACAGAACAAAAAGGGCCAAGATGGTGCCGTTTGATGCTCATCTTTTGCTGCCCCTTAGGAAGGCGAAGCTGTTGCAGTGGATGAGGAGACGGCAGCTGTCCTGAAGAACTCACGTTTTGCTCCGGATTTTCTCTTCACACCTGTTGACGCCTCGCTGCCAGCTCCCCAGGGCCGTTCTGAGTTAGAGACAAAGGTTTGTTTGACTTTTGTTTCCTACTTCAATCAAGTCCCTTGAAACAAACTATAGGCCCCTCCAAGACAACAACTTTCTTCGCAGTTGGCCACTGCAACCCACTTTTAGACTATTTGTACGGATAAATGATTTGATTTTGTTTTTGTAAATTCCTTTTATTTTAAAGATTTAGTTTTGTTTTATGTGTATGGGCGTTTTGCCCAAACGTGTGTCTGTGTACTGACTGCAGTGCCCACGGAAGCCAGAATCCCCTAGAACCGAACTTTTAGATGGTTGGTAGCTGCCGTGAGGGTGCTGGGAATCAAATCCCGGAAGGGCAGCCGGTGCTCTTAACCACTAAGCCACCTCTCAAACCCCTAAATTCTTTTTCCCCCTAATTCCTAACAACATGTCAGTAATGACCTTTGAGTTTTTTGGAATTCTGTGAATTAACTGAAGGAAATCGATAGGCCTTCTACCACTCACTCTGTGTGTGTATATATATATATATATGTGTGTGTGTGTGTGTGTGTGTGTGTGTATATGTATGTGTGTGTGTGTGTATGTATTAGCTTTATAGTCTCTTCTCATATGTACTTTTGCCTGAATTATATCCTGCCTCATCATGTGATGATATATATATATATATATATACATATATATATATATATATGTATATATATATATATATATATATATATATATCATCTTTAACTTTCTTGGTTAACTACCTGTCTCTTTGATCAAGTTTTCAAAACAGGGGTTGGGGATTTATCTCAGGGGTAAAGTGTTTGCCTAGCAAGTGCAAGGCCCTGGGTTCCATCCTCACCTCCAGGGGTGGGAGTGGGAGTGGGGGACAAGAAAAGGGGGAGTATCAAAAGCAAGCTTTTAAAAGGGTCCCAGATACAATACAGGTTAAGAGTTGCCACAAAAAAAAGCCTTACATGTTGGACTCAATACCACACACCCCTAATTCTAGTGACTAAGCTTGAGGGGAGCAGTACACGAATCCAAGACCAATGTGGGCAATAAAGCAAGGCCTTGTCTCAAAACAAATCCCCAGGTGAGCATTTGAAAGCACCGGTTTCCTTTTAGAAAGCACCAAAGCTAAGATAAAATTAATATGCTTCTTATTAATTTAGCCAGTTAAAAATGTAAAAAGATTTTTTTAAAATTATTATTGTATTTCTATGAGTGTTTGGTGTACCCGTATGTCTACACCACATTTGTGCTCGGTCCCTTCAGAGGCTAGAAGAGAGCATCCAATTGCCCTGGGACTGGATGAGTTAAGAGCTGCCATGTGGGGCCTTGAACCTGTGTCCTCTGGAAGAAACAGCTGTCGCTGAGTCATCATTTGTTTTATGTGTTTGTTTATTTAGTGTGTGTGCTCGCGCGCACACACATGTGCGCACATAGAGGTTAGAGAACAGCTTGTGGAAGTTGGTTCTGTCTTTCCATCATATGGTGTTTAGGGATTAAACTTGGGTCATCAACTTTGACAGCACGCACCTTTGCCTGCTGAGCCATGTGTCAGCTCCACATTTTAAACATTTAGAAATGTATAACTCAGTGGCATTTGGTTTAATTAATATTTTTAAACTCCTGGATGACTTTACTATAAGATAGTTTAAATACTCAAGAAATGTTGGGGCTGGAGAGATGGCTCAGTGGTTAAGAGCACTGGCTGCTCTTCCAGAGGTCCTGAGTTCCATTCCCAGCAACCACATAGTGGCTCACAACCATCTGTCATGGGATCCGATGCCCTCTTCTGGTGCATCTGAAGACAGCTACAGTGTACTCATATACACAAAATAAATACATAATTAAAAAAAAAAAAGAAATGTTGACTCTTGGGATGGAGAGATAGCTCAGGTGTTCAGTTTGCTCTTCCAGAGGACTTACGAGCTCAGTTCTCAGAACCCACATGGCAAGTACCAACTCTATTAATCCAGTTTCTGGGGCGCTGAGGATGTATTCTGGCCTTCGTGTCTGAGGCAAAACACCCAGACACATAAAATAAGAAGAAATAAAGCTTTAAAACAAGCAAAACAAAGCAACAACTAATTTTAGCATAAAAGACCAGGGCTGGAGCTGATTTATTCTCTCCGTTCCTGCCTAAGCTCCGAGTCGCCTTTACACTGGGCAGCTCTCACAGACTGTGGGTCTCTCACTGTCCAGGCTCTACCCTAAGACAGGCCAGACCTTTTTTTTGATATGTAGTCTTTTTTTCTCTCGGGGGAGGAGTAGGTAAGGCCAGGGGACAGCAGATGGGAACAGAGGGTTGATAATTGACTCCTCAGGTTGCCATGGAGACTGACCCCTCCTACCCACTAAGCAGCTCTTTCCCCAATTCTCCTGACTGGCTCTTAGCAGTGTCTGGTGATTTTGACTCCAGGGTTCTGTCTTTTTTGGACATTTCTCATGAGTGGATCCACGTGTACTTGACCTTTTGTGTCTGACCTTTCACCCGTGTTTCCAGCGCTTCTTCACTGAGCATGCTCCACTGTCTCACTCCTCTGGGAGCAGAGATGGAATACCTTGGTTCATCTGTCCTTCATTTGATGACTGCTGTCCTGCAGTAGATTATTAACAGTGCTATTAGGAACACGGATATGTAAATACTTGTGTGGCTTTCTGCTTTCAAAGATTTTGCATCTGTACTGAACAATGGATTTTTTTTTCTTTTTGTATTTCTAACTTTTGGTGGCTTTTGGCGTTATTTGCTTTTGAGACAAGGGTCTCACTGCATAGCCCTGGCCAGCCTGGAACTCAGTATATAGACCAGGTTGGCCTTGAACTCACAGAGATCCAAGTGTCCTGTCCTGGGATTAAAAGGCATAGGGCATCATTTTCGGTCATGTCGCTAGCTTGTAATGGACCACCCTGTCATCCACAGTAGGTGCGCTACTTTGTATCCCTAGTAGTGTCACCAGAACACAGTAGTCCTGTTGCCGGTCACCACACATGCCAAGAGCAGGGACAGAATGGAATCTCTAAGCTGTGCTTACACAGGAAGCAGGTGATCCGAGATGGCGGTGGACCAATCCTCTAAAACCCGCCTTCCCTTATCTACAGCCTTCAGGCTTTAGCAGATCGGGGGGTGGGGTGGTGGGGGGGGACAAAGGCCATCAGTTCCCAGTGCATTCTTGCCCTCTTGTCAGGTGGCCAGCCTTGTCCCTGGGATCTATGATGTCACTGCCGCTGTCCTTATCTCTTACCCTCTTCCCTTGTTCTCTGAACATCTGGACCAAGTCTAGCCAGTGACTCCCTTTATCATCCTGATCTCCTCCAGGGCCATCTGGCCAAGGGAGGTAACTTGAACAAACAAGCCAGTAACGCTGTGGAGATGCTAAGCTAGCAAGAACATGTCCATGAAGGCTTGCTTTCATTATACGAGGTAAAAATGTGCCCTCGGAATGTAGATTATGACAGACGACAGCGTTGTCATCTGTCACTCCTGTGAGTGATGACTCCTGTAAATCTGTCCTGATGAGCAATAGCTTCCTGCTGCTGTGCAGCCAGCAGTGAGCACGACTTCTCCTCCATATGGGGGTGTTCCAGAGTAAAGCTGTGCACACCAGTGCACACCCTGTGCACCAGCAGGCAGTGTGCTAAGAACGATTTCCAATAAAGGAAAACTAGGAGGACTTCTCTGAGGCTAGAAGGTTCAGGAGCCAGGATGCCAGAAAGATAGAAACTGAAGAAACCAGCCTCCACTTCATCACCTCAGAGATGATTTAGTTAGGTCTGTTTTATTAGGTTTTTTTTTATCATTAGCTTGTTTTTAATTTTATTCTATGCATATGAGTGTTTTGCCTGTATGGATGTATGTATGCCACATATGTGCCTGGTGCCTGCGGAGGTCAGAGGAAGGCATCTGGTCCTCTGGAATAGAGTCACAGATGGTTGTGAGCCACCCACCCTACATGAGCCTCGATGGGGAAGTTGTAGGGTTTTGATCTGCATCTCTTTCCGTCTACCACTGTAGATGTGTGACACACACCCCTGAAGATGTGTGACACACACCCCTGAAGATGTGTGACACACACCCCTGTAGATGTGTGACACACACCCCTGTAGATGTGTGACACACACCCTTTTTTTTTTTCTTTTGAGACAGAGTTTACGTTGCCCAGATTGGAATAAACTGATCATCCATCCTGTCTCTACCTCCCACATTCAGGATTACAGACATAGACCACCACTGCTGGCTTCAGATGGTTAGGGGGAGGAGGGAGCCTCCAAGGGCTAACAGAAAAGAAGCCCAAGAAGCAGCCATGTGGTCTGGTCCATGTCCATACATGTACACACATGGTTGCTCAGTAGCTCCTATCCCATGGTGTGCAGACTGACCGCATCTCTCCGGCAGCCTCCTGCTTCCTCCCTTCTCAGTCTAGCCCACTGCACAGTAATTTAAAGCAGCCAATAAAAAGTGTGTGTAGCCATATAGGGGAGACAAGCTAGAACTGTATAAAAGCCCCAGCCACAAAATGTTTGGGGACTCTGGTATTTGGGATATGATTCTGTAGAAGTCCAAGGGCACGAGGAACCATTTTCTGATAGAAGCAGCTTAGGAGTCCCGTTTTTTTATACTACAGAGTCTGCAACATTTCATTCCAAATATCAACTAGTCACAGTTTTTATTTCATTTAATAAATAGCCATCATTTCTCCAGCAGTGTGAAATGCTACCTTGTATCATATTCTAATTTTTTTAGGCAACGGTATTTTATTTCATCTGTATTTATTTTATGTGTACAGGTTGAGGTCAAAGAACAATTTGTAGGCATTAGCTCACTCACCCTTTTCAGGATTTTTCTTTTTGTTTTTTGTTTCTTTTTTCGGGACAGGGTTTCTATGTATAGGCCTGGCTGATCTGAAACTTGTTTTATAGACCAGGCTGCCCTCAAATCTGCCTGCCTCTGCCTCCTGAGTGCGGGACTAAAGGCACGAGCCACTGCCACCCAGCCTTCTTTTCAGGATTTTATAATTGTTCTCCCAGGTGCCCTTTACCCTGGTCTCAGAAACGATCTTTTTCTAAAAGTTTTCACTTTTTTGTTGTTTGTACCTAATTGTAGTTTATACAGTGGGCATACATGGATAGACTGGTAAGCCTTGTAGAATTTCCCCCTCACAGACTTTAAGAGAGTCAAATTTATTCGAGACCTGTTTGAGACCACCCAGTCCTCAGGTGTGAGCACTTCTTTGAAGTGCTGAGGGAGACACAGCCAGATCCAGGTCTGCACACAGTACAGCCGGACTTACTGACAGCTACGTAGTGCTAGGCCGCAGCAGTACTGGTCAGAAAGAGGAGCCGGTTTGTGGAGCAGGCCGTAAGGGACTTTATTCTAGCTGGAGTGTGTCTGTTTATCTCAGGGATTTATCTGGCTGCTGCTGCGTTCCTGAGACTGACTCTGCAGTGCTGTGCTCAGTACTGCTCTAAGGGCCCTTACCTGGTATCATTTGTCAGAAAAACGGCAGGAAATGCAGATGCTTAGGGGTACTTTGGGGATGACAACCATGATAGTTACAGCTGAAGATGGCTGCAGCCATAACATGATCAATGTTTTTGAGTCGGGTCTCACTGTAGGCCAGGCTGTCTTAGAACGCACTATGTACACCTAGCTGTTCTTGAACTCACTCTGCCCCCAGCACTGGGATTAGAATGTGCTAACCCAGTTTCTCTGAGACCAATTCTTTTATTTATTTATTTTTTTTTCTTTAGAGAAAGAGAGGGGACCGGGGAACAAGCCATCGTAACCACACTGGGAATGAATAGTCTTTTTTCCTAAAACCAGCATTTTTTACGATTCTTCCTCTCTTATGTGCCTGCCTCGGCCACAGCACACCGTGATCCTGCAAAGAGTCGTAGCACTGTGCTGGCAGCATACTAAGAGGCCATTTGCTCAACTTGTAAAGAAAGTCCACAGCAACAGTAGAAGCGCCGTATGAGGAGAGGCAGGACAACTGTGCAGACAGTAACAATCGGGCTTTCCGATTCATGTAGGTTTGCTAAGAGCCCCACTTCCAGGACACACACACACACACAGTCACACACACAGTCACACATCAACTTCACATGTACCCCAAGCCAGCTAAAAACCAACTATAACTTCAATTTTTAAAAAATTTTTATTTTTAGCGATGGTTTTAAATGCTTTAACCTCTCTTTTAGTCCACCACCCATTAGAGGTAGTGGGAAAGCAAGGATATGGGGAAGTGGCCATGTTTAGAAAGGTTTTTTTGGAGCAATTTTCATCTGTGTTGTCTGGAAATCAGCAGTTTAGTTTATAGGTTAGTAGTGGCAGCTAGAGCTACTGGTAACTATTTTATGGATATACTAGTAGTCTAGCTTGGTAGCCACAGTGGTGACATGACCTAGTAGAGAAAGTCAGGCCTCAGCCTTAGCACAAGTCAGCAGGAGAGACGTCTGGAGTTTTTTGTTGTGTCTCTCTTTTGGAAGATCAGCGAAGATGCAAGACTCACAGGCATGTCGTAGTTAGCTCTATAAGCAAAAGCCAGGCTCAGCCTTTGTCACTGTCCGTTGAGTCCTGTTTACCCTGCAAACATCACATGTCTTCTATGTGTCTCATCTCAGCACGTGTGTCTGTGTCAGTTGACATCATCTGTCAGTCAGCCCGAGTCCTCCGAAGCAGCAAGAAACTGTAGTGCACCATCGGAAGGTTTTTTTGTGTGTTTTTCTCTAGGGAGCCCCAACAAATGTAGCTCGACGGCACAATGCAAGGCGGGCCATTAGGCGTGTGTTGTTAGCAAAGAATCCTTTACCATGTCTTTTTATGCATTTGCTCTAGCAGAGCATCTTCTCTCTTGCATCTGTTTTAGTGATTTTATTTATTTATTATTATAAGTAAGTGCACTATAACTGTCTTCAGACACACCAGAAGAGGGTGTCAGACTCCATTCTGGGTGGTTGTGAGCCACCATGTGGTTGCTGGGATTTGAACTCAGGACCTTCGGAAGAGCCGTCAGTGCTCTTACCCGCTGAGCCATCTCACCTGCCCCCCTGGATTTTTTTTTTTTTAATGAGTTTACCTTCGTCTTTTGCCTGTTTCTACTTTAGGAAAACACTTCTTTATATGTTTGCCCCAGCAAAACAGCATCTAACTGATTTTCTAAAGAACACTTAAGTTTTTATTTTACATCTCCCTTTCTGTTTAAGAATTGTCTTTTTCTCTAAGATTAGCAATCTATATATAATAGAAATAATTATAAGAAGCATCATATTTTTAATAAATGGATTAGCAATCTATATATAATAGAAATAATTATAAGAACCATCATATTTTTAATAAATGGCTTATGTACAGTATAGTCAAGTAGTAGTCTAACAAAATAACTTAAATTTCTATCAATATACAACAGTTAAAGAAAAAAAAGCTTAAATTTTATCAATGTATAATAAAGAAAAAGACTTGAATTTTTATTAATATAGAATAATTAAGCAAAAATTAAATCTTTATTAATTTATAGTAATTAAACAAAAACCTTAAATTTTTATTAGTATAGAATAATTAAACAAAAAACCTTGCATTTCTGTCAATACAGAATATAATAATTAAACAAACAGCTGACATCCCTAGATGATAACAATCATAGCACATCGAACGACCAGCGACCAGCTGTGACAGAGGAAGGCACAGAGATAGGAAGTCTCATAAGGAATGTTGGGTAGGGGCTGGAGAGATGGCTCAGCGGTTAAGAGCACTGACTGCTCTTCCGAAGGTCCTGAGTTCAAATCCCAGCAACCATGTGGTGGCTCACAACCATCCGTAATGAGATCTGGCGCCCTCTTCTGGAGTGTCGAAGACAGCTTCAATGTACTTAAAGCATACAATAAATAAATAAATCTTAAAAAAAAAAAAGGAATGCTGGGTAAAGATTGGTTTTAGGGAAAAGACCATTGTGATGAGTGGAAACCTTAATGGAATTTCCTAATAAATACTGGCTACACTCCATGGTCTCATGGGATTACTATGGACCAAGTTGGAAGAGCAGGAGACACCTCATACTGTAGGGAGAAGTAGCCAGTTGACCAGGTGGCACAGGCCACTGGAAACTTCCTCGTTGTCCCCTATCTCTGCGTTTACTTACTATTTATTTTGAATTATTTTTCATTTTTCTTTTTGAAACAGAGGCTTGCCGTGTAGCCCAGTCTAGTCTTGCCATTCTCTGAGATGACAGGCCTGAGTTCTTGGATTTAGTGCATACCGCGAATGAATAGCAGGACAGCTGGTCTTTGTATTAACTCTGTAGAATCTCTGTGCACAGCCTGGGCATGAATGGTCTCTGGGACAGGACTCTGAGTCCTCTAGAAGTCACAAGGATCAGACATGGCAGCCAGAGATATTCATGTTCTCCAGAGACTTCAGCCTAGCCAGCCGAGGTGAGCCTCATTAGTTAACGAGTCGTTCTTTCTTTCTGCACCAAGCCTGCTGCCTCTGGGTTCCGTGGCAGAGGAGAGTGCCACGAGGTGTCTGGGTGCCACCCCTAACAGCATGGCCTGGGGAGCTGAGCTCTGGGTCCTGCCAGTCTGACACAGTTCTTAAGGCCATGCCGATCTCCCTCAGAGGAAGGAGGACTTGGTGAAGCCAGTAGGTGCTCACCTCGCTTACCACTGTGCCATCCACCATGTATGCTCTCTGTGCCCAGTCATCGGTGCTCTTGATGGGCCTCACATGCTAGCAGACATACCACCTGGAATTTTGTCCATCAGCCGCCCTGGTTTCCTCCTGTCTGAGAAGCCACGTGGTGCCTGTGGTAGGTTGGGCTGCAGCGCAGGCACTTCAGTTTCACAGTGACCTAACTGCATGCCCCACAGTTTCCAGTGTACGTTAAACCTCACCCCACACTATACCCTGGGGAGGGGAGGCAGCTCTGTAAGTAGCTAGGCTCCATCCTTCCCACTGCCTGGAAATAGTGAGGGGGTCTGCCCTCTGATGGCTTTCTAGTAGGGCACTTTGCAGGGTGCCCAGCGAGGATTCTGTCTACTCTGCACTTATGTGCAGTGACATTATACATGATGTGATACTGATGTCTAAAGAAGTCTATCCAGTTTCAGCTCCCTCCAGAGCTTAGGACAGATATATCTTGTTCTTGCCAGAGAGAGCTCAGCTCATGCCATCTGTTGTACGGGTAAAGTCTAGTTGCTTTAGCAAGCCTGGTAGAGGGGTGCCTAGTCTCTGCACCTTGACTGTCCCTGCGCATGTCCCTATGTCGATCACCATGTGGGAGGCTTGTGTCTCATTTCCTACTCTGCCTGGAAACGGATGGGTCCTATCTGATCTGGCCACTCCTAGGAACCTCATGGGTAGCCTGGAGCCTTGGATCTTGCTGGAGTTGATGACCTGTCTCCTCTGTCAGAGGAGACAGCACCTTCGTTGTCCTGGCGTCTGAGGCTACAACCTTCCTCTTTTCCAGGGTTATTATTACGAGAATGGGAGCAGATAATATCAGTTTGGAATGGGGCCTGAAGTCACTGCTCTGTGACAGGTAGAGACTGAACAGGTATTCCTGAGAAAGAATTAAGTGGAGGCAAAGTGGACAGTCTCATGAGTCTAGTGTCACAGGATTGCTGAGGACAGAGAGAGCGCAGAGCGGAGGGAAGGTGTGCCTTTTCTCCTGATCCCTGGGTAATGTAGGCACCTCAGCGTAGATACTAGGTCTTACCGCATTTAGCGCCCTACAAGCCACAGTCATTCTCCAGGTTCTGTGTGCCGCGTTGGAGGCAGTGTGGTTCCAGCCTCCTCTGGCTCCTTCGTTGACTCTCTGCTCTCAGCATGGCAGCTTTGTCTTCTACTGTTCTCCATCTAGGGGCAGAAGGGCGAACAGGGTCCCGTTTGCTTCCTCTCATTACCACCTTAGCTACCTGAATCTTGATTCCAAACTCCCCCCAAACCCCCAGGAGCCTTTCCTAATAAAATAACCACCCCTTACTACCCTGCAGGATCGGGGAGCTTCCCAGAAGCGAGTACATTTCTGACTACATTACCCTATCAGCTTCAGAAGGTCCCAAACCCTAGAGAACAGTCTGGGTTGCCTTAGAGACGTATCTTTGAGAACTAATTAAGCGGTCAGCTCTGTGTGAGGGTCAGTCGCCCTCTACAATCCTTGCTTCGAGGCATCTCCAGCCCCACCCTTAGTCCCAGGGAGTTGGTAGATCCATCTTGTTTTGCCAATACTACTAAATCATTGAACTTCCAGCCTTCCTGGGAAATTCCCTTCCTCTTCTTCGGGCTCAAAGTCCTTCTCAAAGCCTTGCAAGACTCCAGCAGCTTGTGTCCGTCTCTTCCACAGAGCTTTCTTGTTATCTTAGCCGGACTTCCATTTCTTATCTCTTGTCACTTTGATTTGCCCTGCTTCCCTATCAGACATGGTGACAAAACTCCCCCTGTCCAAGCTATCTTCAGTCTGTCCCAAGCTGGCAACAATAGCCTGACCCATATCAGAAACATCCTGTCAAAGAGGAGAACAAGAACCAGACTGTTCTCAAGGGTTGTGGTTTTTGACAGCTTGTTTTCTGTTCTGGTCCCTGAGACACTGAGTGTAGGGTGGTTTGTGGCTGCTCAGCTCCCGCAGCATCCTGGGCTTCGTCCCTGCTTTTCTGGATGCTTTTGTCCTAGCAGGCTCCCTCCCCCACTCCCCGCCCCCAAATTCAGAATTTGGCCATGTCTCTCCTGTGCCCATGGTGATCCAGTCTGTAGTACAGCGATTTCTTTGGTTGTGGAGGGCACAATACAGGCGCCAGATGAGTTGGCACGATTCCTCATTTTCTTTTTTATTCTTTTTCTTTTTTAAAGATTTATTTATTTATTTATTATATGTAAGTACACTGTAGCTGTCTTCAGATGCACCAGAAGAGGGCATCAGATCTCATTACGGGTGGTTGTGAGCCACCATGTGGTTGCCTGGATTTGAACTTCAGACCTTCAGAAGAGCAGTAGGGTGCTCTTACCGACTGAGTCATCTCACCAGCCCCTTCTTTTTTTAAAAAATTAGATATTTTCTTCATTTACATTTCAAATGCTATCCCAAAAGTCCCCTATACCCTCCCCCCACCCTGCTCTCCTACCCACTCACTTCTACTTCTTGGCCCTGGTGTTCCCCTGTATGGGGCATATAAAGTTTGCTAGACCAAGGGGCCTCTCTTCCTAATGATGGCCGACTAGGCCATCTTCTGCTACATATGCAGCTAGAGATACAAGCTCTGGGGGTACTGGTTAGTTCATATTGTTGTTTCACCTATAGGGTTGCAGACCCCTTCAGCTCTTGGGTACTTTCTCTAGCTCCTACATTGGGAGCCCTGTGTTCCATCCTATAAATGACTGTGAGCATCCACTTCTGTATTTGCCAGGCACTGGCAAAGCCTCACAGGAGACAGCTGTATCAGGGTCCCTTCAGCAAAATCTTTCTGGCATATGCAATAGTGTCTGGGTTTGGTGGCTGATTATGGGATGGACCCTTGGGTGGGGCAGTCTCTGGATGGTCCATCCTTTCGTCATAGCTCCAAACCTTGTCTCTGCAACTCCTTCCATGGATATTCCCTATTCTAGGGAGGAATGAAGTATCCACGCGTTGGTCTTCCTTCTTGATTTTCTTGTGTTTTGGAAGTTGTATCTTGGGTATTCTAGGTTTCTGGGCTACTATCCACTTATCAGTGAGTGCATATCAAGTGACTTCTTTTGTGATTGGGTCACCTCACTGAGGATCATGTATACAATGGATGTATCCTCCAGATACATCCATTTGCCCAAGATTCCTCATTTTCTTAGCGTTATTTCCCACCAGAGAAATGCCAATCCCTCTGTGTTTCAGGCTCTCAGTTATCAGGTATCGTGGCAGTGCCTGAAGGATCCATGGATTTTACAGCCATAAACAGTATCAAGGGAGCGGACAGCTCTCCTGAACTGGCACACACTGTGCCTTTCCCCTGGATGCTTGGCTCCTATAAGGTCAAGGGAAAAGCAAGGCTCATAGGCCAAGAGTCCCCAGCCTCCACCAGCAGCCTCTGTACCTCCTTCATGCCTGTCTTCCCAGTGTTCTAACTTTCTGCATCCCACTCTAACTGTGAGATAACACCTGGGAACCCTTCCTATACTGCTCTTTGCCTCCAACCCACCCCAGCAACAATAAGGTTAGAGACTGAGAGAGAGGTAGAGACACACTATCTCATCTCCATCAAGTCATAGTTCTTGGAGTTTTGTCTGCAGCCAGCTAGGCACCAGGAGGAAACAGCTGTGTGACCTAGAAACACAGCCTCGAGTTTTCGAGGTTATGGAAGGGTTTGGTGATAACCCCTGGCGTGCAGAGAGAACGGGTGATTGTATGCGTTTGTCCTCCGTCAGCTGCCACCGTGGAGGGTGGATACTGCCAATTTGCTGCAAATTGGTTTATGAATGGCTTGAGACCTTCATCTCCCCCTCCCTTTTTCCTCTTCCTCTGTTTTCTTTTCTCCTCCTCCTCCCTTTCCCCCTCATTTCTGGGAACTGAACTCATGATGTTGTGCGTACAAGGTAAGCACACTCCTGTTGAGCTATCCCCTAGCCCTCTTTATCTTGGATTGAATCCGGACAAGCCAATTTTTGCTACAGCAGAAGTTGCATTATTGCTAGTTATGAGGCATGCACCTGGAGAGAGATGGGGGCAGGAGGATCAGGAGTCCAAGGCCATTCTCAGCTACATGTTCAAGGCCAGCCTGGAGTACAGAAGACTCTGTATCAAATCAAGTCGGTCAGCAAGTTACATTGCTAAAACATGGCCTTATCAGAAGTGATGCAAATGGGGCATGCAGGGATGTCTTGCTGCAACCAATAGTAATGGTGGCAATGACCTGAGTGAAAGGTGGAATAATTTAGAGGTGTTGAGTTTTATGGGGCAGTCACTTGTTCAAGGTGCTGTGTGGTCCTCACAGTGACCTTTGTGATACTCAGGCCTATAGGCGAAGAAGCTGAGGTGCAGGGAGATGGGTGCCCTCATCCCAAGCCACATGGCTAGACAGTGAATTAGACCTCACAGCTCCTTCAGGAGTGGGTGCGTTAAGCAGCACGCTGCACCCCTGCAAAGGATGCTTCTTCCAGCTCCTTCCTCTTCCACTTCATGCTCATCCTTCAGAGCTAGAAACGCACATTTGGCATGCGTGAGTGTGTATGTGTGCGCATGTGTGTATGTGCACACGCAGGTAGGTGCACACACCTGTGTGTGCGCACACAGAGACGACAGGTAAATGGTGTCTACTTCTATCACTCTCCATCCTATTTCTTTTCAATTTTTATTTTATGTGTGTTGGTGTTTTGCCTGAATGGTCTGCGTGAGGGTGTCAGGTCTTGGAGTTACAGACAGTTGTGAGCTGCCATGTGGGTGCTGGGAATTGAACTCCAGTCCTCTGGAAGAGCAGCCAGTGCTCTTAACCACTGAGCTATCTCTACAGCTTCAACCTTATTTATTTATTTATTTATTTATTTATTTATTTATTTATTCAGGGTCACTGAACTTGCAGCTCACGGTGTCAGCCAGGCTGGATGACCGGTGAGCTCCAGGGATTCTCCTGTCCCTACCGTCCCCAGTGTTGCAGTCACAGGCATGTGCAACCATCTGTCTGGCTTTTGATGTAGATGCTGATAGCTGAACTCAGGCTCTCATGCTTGTGCAGTGAGTACCCTCTGAGCCATCTCCTAGAGCAACAGCGTCGGCATGGAACACAGGCTCTCCTCTGCTTGACCCCGAGTCCAGGTCCAGGGTGACCTTCTGACATCAGGAAGGAGGAAATGGGCTGGACAGATGTCTCGGTGGTTAAGAGCACTTGCTTCTCTTGCAGAAGACCCAGATTTGGTTCCCAGCCCCCCGCATGGCTGCTTACAGCCATCTGTAAGTCCAGTTCTGGGGGTTCAGCCTCCTCCTCTGGTCCCCACAGGCACTGCACACGTGTAGCACCCAGGTGCCACAAACAAGAAAAACACCCGTACACGTAAAATAAAAATAAATAAATTTCTAACAAAGAAGAAAGGAACTGAGGGCCAGTGAGAACATGGCCACCATTGAAACAAGGCTATCAGTCTCCTGAATATAGTGGCCTTACCGGCTCCTCTTGGAATGCCCATCAGTGATAGCAGGATGCAAATTTCACAGAGTACCTCACCCTCAGGTGCCTTGTTCATGCCCTGGGTTTCCTGTCGTTGGCCCCAGTGGGCCCTTGGTCCACCGGGGCCACTGTAAGAGGCAGCTCATTTGAGATAAAAGGAGGAGAAGTGGGGTTGGGGATTTAGCTCAGTGGTAGAGCGCTTGCCTAGCAAGCGCAAGGCCCTGGGTTTGGTCCTCAGCTCTGGGGGAAAAAAAAAAAAAAGGAGAAGTGAAGACGGCTGTCCCCCCTGAGCGAATGCACTCTGCACTCCACGGTCAGGGTGACTGGAGATGGCCATCTCTAATCTGGACATCAGCAGACTTAGCATTCCTGCCTCGTGCACAGAGTTCTGGAGGACAGGGCATAGATAGCATTTCAGGATTTCCGTTCCAAGGGTAAAAGGCGCTTGCTCATGAGGATCTCATCTCATGGAATCTCATGGAATCAATTGGGGGAAATCAGCTTCCCTGGCCCAGCAGAGACTACTTTTAAGCAGGCTATGGTAGCTTCAGCACTTAAGAAACTGAGGCAGGAGGATCACCAAGAGTTCCAGGCCGACCTAGGTTTCAGTGTAAGACAATCTCAGAACAACAATAAAAGTCGCTTTTGGGGTGGAGTTCTAGTTCAGCTGGTAAAGTTCTCGTCTGCGTGCACAGAGCCTGGGTTCAGTCCCCAGCACAGCATGAATTGGGGTGTGTGGGGTGTGTGTGTGTATGTGTATATACCCTCAACATTCTCTTAGTATCATTGTGAGTTGGAAGCCAGCCTGGGCTACATGGAACTCTGTCTCAAAAGAAACAAAAACAACAACAACAAACCCAAAAATTAATCCTCCCTTTCTTGAACAAAGTAAAGGTTACCCTGGAAGAGTGACTGATAATCTAATTAGAGCTTCCAGAACATAGAGTCATCTTTTGTTCCTTAACTTGTAGCCCAGGCTGGCCTCCAACTCACTATTCAATCAAAGATGATCTTAAGTCCAGATCCTTCTGCCTCCACTTCTACATTGCTGAGGTAGGGGACAGATTTATGTACCACAAGGCTTATCTTAAAAGGTTATTTGTATTCTAGAGTGGCAGTGCTCCCGCAAGGGTGGCAGTGCTCCTCCAAGGGTGACAGTGCTCCCAAAAGGGTGGCAGTGCTCCTCCAAGGGTGACAGTGCTCCCAAAAGGATGGCAGTGCTCCTCCAAGGGTGGACAGGGTTAACATTTTCTCTTTCCTTGATAAATCAGCCCACATCAAACAGAAATATCAATGTTGGGGTGCTTCAGTGCCCCTCTGTATGCTCATTCTGCTTTGTCTTTTGACAGGTTCTAATCAGAGATCCATTCAAGCTTGCAGAGGACTCTGACAAGATGAAGCCCAGACATGCACCTGAAGGCACGGGAGGCTGCTGTGGCAAGAGGAAAAACTGCTAGATCTACAGCCAGCGCGGAGCCCACCGGGCTCAAGAGGGTGGCTAAAGGACAGTCACAGAGGCTTCTTAGCCTGCTCTTCGCCAGTGCACAGATTATGTGAAGGTGGCAAAGCCACCACAAGCTAGACCACTGCTAAGAATAAGAGTGACTTTTAGAGGATGTTAATTGAAGGTTCACAGCAAATCGCCTGCTTTTCTATTTCTCTATCTCAGAGTTCTGGTGCCACCTAGTGGTCAGAAGTAGAACTTGGAAGCCCAAGGTTTACTCAAAGGGCCAAAGGCATCATCAACGTTGTGAGAATTATCTTCCTTCTGGCCTACCACAGGACACCTCTGGGTTCTTCTCTGTGGTTACCAGGAAGCACAGTACTTACTAAATTTATGCTAACCATGACAAAAGATTGTCAACTCAAATTTGCTAGGAGTATTCTTTAGGTTGCTGTCTGCAATTTTTTTCTCTGTAACTGAATGAAAAAGAAAACAAATAAAAAATAAATTTGACTTCAGTTCACCTTGATAATTGATACCACAATGGATGTCTGTAGTTTGTCTTTTTAAAAATATTTTATGCCGGGCATGGTGGCACACGCCTTTAATCCCAGCACTTGGGAGGCAGAGGCAGGCGGATCTTTGAGTTCGAGGCCAGCCTGATCTACAGAGTGAGTTCCAGGACAGCCAGGGCTATACAGAGAAACCCTGTCTCAAAAAACCAAAAAAAAAAAAAAAAAAAATATATATATATATATATATATATATTCTGTTTTCACACACACCAGAAGAGGGAATCAGATCCCATGGGTCATAACACAATAACACAGGGATTTGAACACAGGACCTCTTGAAGAGCAGTCAGTTCTCTTAACTGCTGAGTCATCTCTCCAGCCCCCCCCCCCCCCCCCGTCATCTGTCTTAAGTGATGTTTTTGAAAAAAGGAAAGCTAAGAGATCCAAACAGGATTTCTCTCCCCTTGTAAGGTGCTCTCATTAAACCTTTAGGGAAATGCTGGGTTTGCTTCTAGGGCCCATATTAAAGAAGTTATGAGGATTAAAGGAAGAATCAATGACGGGACACAGGTCCTTATCAGGATCTGATAAATCAGACGTAAACCCTGGGGCCAGGGCACAGTCCAGCTGGTAGAATACTTGCCTGGTAGTCTAGGCAGGAAGCTCTGCGTTTGCTCTCCAGTACCAGGCGAAACCAGGAGAGGCAGCACAACCTAAGGCCCCAGCACTCGGAGGTAGAGCTGGGAGGACCAGAAGCACAGGTCCTCCCTCCCCAGCTCCACAGAGAGTGTGAGCCAGCCTGGGGTATGTGAGACCTGGCCTCAAAAACGAGCAAGGAACAGCCTTCAACAACAGAAGCTTTGGTGAGAAAATCTTGGTCATTCTGAGATCCCAGCAAAGGAGAATTTGGGCACTAGAGGAAGAGGTGAGGTTAGCATGGCCTCAGAGGTGTTTAATTAGGGAGTCTGAGGATGCTTAGGCCCATAGAACACTGGGGTGAGTTCTAAGGGCAGATTCATCTTTTTCAAAAGAGATATGTTCCCAATGGGACATTCCAGAATTCTGAGTGCCCTCATACTGACTTTGACAGACAGTTTTGTCCCGCCCTCTTTGTCTCAGGAACCCTGATTCAACTCAGGCTGCTGGCTCTAAAGTCCCTTATGTGCCCAGCTACAATTGACTGCAGTGTGAGACTGGCGAGGTCGAGCACACTGCAGACTCCCTGAGCGCAGGATGGCCCTTTCAGAGGGATGCAATAAAGAGGAAAGGTGACCCAGCCATTCTGTTGACTAGACTTGTCGGTCACTTCTTTCTTTTTCACGTAAATGAACACGTATGTTGCAGGCTAGGGATGTCTAAAGTGACATCTGCTCCTGTGGTTGTGAGCCATGTGATGTGGGTACCTAGACCCAAACTCAGATCCTTCGCAAGTGCAGCAAGCACTCTCATGTATGTATGTATGTAAGTATGTATGTATGTAAGTATGTATGTATGTTCGTATGCATATGCAACACACTTGGGTTTTTTTTTTTTTTTGGTTTTTGAGACAGGGTTTCCTCTGTGTAGCCCTGGCTGTCCTGGAGCTCACTTTGTCGACCAGGCTGGCCTTTGGGTTCTTGTAGAAGCCAAGGGGGGAGGAGGAGAATGTCCTCTGCTGCTCTCTGCTTTATCCCCTTGTGACAGTGTCTCTCGCTGAGCCTAAAGCTGGCTGTTTTGACTAGGATGGCTGGCCAGCAGCTACAGGTTTCCACCCACCAGTGCTGGGACTGTCGAAACTTGTGAGGCTGTGCCCAGCTTATAACGTGAGTTCAAGTTGGAGACTCGAACTCAGAACCTCAGCAAGTGCTTTACACACTGAGCCATCTTCCTCCCCAGCCTCTCCGGTAATTCAGAATGCTTAGTGCTTCGTGGAGAAACCACGATGGAAGTTCACATTCTTTTTCTGTTCTTTGGGTTTTGTTTTGCTTGTTTTGTCCCTTTTTTGTTGTTGTTGTTGTTGTTGTTTTCAAGACAGGCTATCTCTGTGTAGCTTTGGCTATCCTGGAACTCACTCTGTAGACCAGGCTGGCCTGGGCCTCACAGAGATTCCCCTGCCTCTGCCTCCCAAGTACTGGGGTCAAAGGTGTGCGCCACCATGACCCAGCCACATTCTTTTTCTGAGAATAGCATATTCAATATATATTTTTTTCCAACAAAATACATGTTTTAAGAATTATACTTGGTGAGTAGATAGTTCAGCTGGTCATGAGGTGTGGGCCATGCACGTGCAAGGACCTGAGTCTGTGTCCCCAGGACTCACATAAAAGTTGAGCATAGAAGGGAATGTTGAGCTGAGCATCGAGAGCTCTGCTGCTAACCCCACTGATGGAAATGCAGAGAACGCAGCTCCCTGGAACTCATTGGCCAGTCAGCCCAGCAGGATGGATGGGGTAGAGAAGGCCCCACCCCAGTGCCAAAGCAGCAGCAAAGCTTCTTTCTGCCCACGACTCTTGCTTTGCCTTGGGGGGCCCTGAGAAAGCCACCACAGTTGTCACTAGTGCCACATTCAAATGGGAGTTGTGTTTCATGACTGTTAAGAGATGTGGCACCATCTACCTGTTCTTTCCTTCTGTCACAGCAATTGAGGCTACTACGGGAGCTACAGAGATAGCTCACTGGTTGGGCGCTTGTTGCTCTTGCAGAGAACCAGAGATTGGTTTCCTAGCACCCACATCAGGCAGCGGACAATCTCCTATAACTCCAGTTCCAGGGGATCAGACACCCTCTTCTGGTCTCCTTGGGCACAGTATGCATATTGTGTGCAAACACCACACACAACTGCCCTTAAATAAAAATAAAACTTGATAAATATCCTGTACTAGGCATTGTCCTATTCACTGGCTACAGAAATGAGATATTATAAACCAGTAGGCCAAGAGGATCAAAACAGCCCAGTGTGGGTCTAAGCACTGTGGGCTAGGGTCTTGACTCGCGTGATGAACTCAGTGCGGACCTAAACACTGCGGGCACGTGTCCTGATTCTTGTGAGGAATCGATGTCTTCAACTACCTACCCCAATTTAGGTTGTATAGAGGGTTTGTTTTTAGATTCCTGCCCTGGATCCAGTAGAGAGAGCTCTTATGAACTCTGTGTACATCTCCTTTGGTCTACTCTGACTCTGGTCAGAGGTCTACTTTGGGCATCATTCCTCAGGCACTGTCTGCCTTAGTTTTTTTTTTTTTTTTTTTTTTTTTTTTTAATAGGGTCTCTAATTGGTTTGGAACTTGCTGAGTAAGCTAGGCTGACTAGTCAGTGAACTCCTGGATCTATCTGCCTTTCTCCACCTCAGTGCTGGGATTTCAAGTCCATACCACCATGCCTGGCTTTATATATATGTATGTGTATATATATATATATATGTATATACACATACATATGCACACACACATATACATACATACATATATATATGTATATACATACACACATATATGTATATATACATACACACATATATACATATATATAATGTATATATGCATGTATATATATATGCACATCGTATAATTAATTTACTTTATATGGGGTGCTGGGGATCCTACTCAGGCTTCATGCTTGTGTGGCAAGTGATCTACTCATTGGGATATATCCCCAGCTCCCAGACTGAACTCATTTGCCAGTACAAAGCTGGAAATATTCAATCCTTAGGATTACCTGTGACATATCTTTAATTCATCACAAGCAGCAGCCAAGCAGGCTTGTGGAGCTTGGCAGGGAGCCTCGCCGGAGGAGCCCACAGGACTGGGGCTGCTTATGGTAATTTGACATATAGCTCAGAGCCTAACTGTGTCGGGTGAAGTGACTTGTACAGCTTAGCCTCTGTTCCTAGAGTTAACCAGCTTCTCCCGTGTAGCTTCCTTTGCGAATATTAAATGAGCTTCCTTGAGAACGCAACGCCTCAAATGTCAAGTGCTACGGATGGAAGGTTGGAATGGCAAATGCGGGGCACCTGGTGTGGCTTCTGGACCTACCCGTTCATCTCATCTTTTATTAACTGTCCTTGCTTTCTTTTTATCAATTAACCTTATTATTCCTTTCAAGCAGATCTGCCTACGGAAGCACCGGGAAGGAGATGTCTTTATTTTTCCTTTTAAATAATGTAGCAGAGACTCACAAAGTCCGTGCAACTCTTTAAAAATGCCACTTTCCTGTGGTAGCGAGGGAGATTCTGTATTCTGCATGGATCAACCATGCCGCATTAGCCAGACTGTGTCTTTACTGAGAATGGCTCCCTTACACCCCTTCTCCATGCTGACTTTTTCAAGTTCCATGGAGGGAAACGCTGAAGCTGTGCATATGGAAATGATCTGAGTATTGGTATTGCAGACTAGACTTGGCACCAAGTTGGTACCAAGACCAGAACCAGGTCTCCTGGTGCGTCTCCCGTTGCATCGTGTGCTTTGTCTTCCTCCAGGGCCTTCCTAAGTTAAACAGTGAGGTAACTGGTTAGTTGAGAGGCTGAGCAAGAGGGTTGAAAGGCCAAGGACTGCCTGGCCTAAAACATGAGTTCAAAGCCAGCCTGGGCAACTGGAGTGAGACCCTGTCTAAGAAGTCAAAAGAGCTGGGGCTATTGTGTTCCTGTGGCATGAATGGGGCCCTGCTCCTCTGCACTGAGGGGCTTGAGTGGGAGGGATGGGGTAAGAAAGAACAAAATAAGAGCAGTAATTACAGCTAGTGTGTGTGTGTGTGTGTGTGTGTGTGTGTGTGATGTAGAAACTATGCATAGGGTTTTCATTGGCAGGAACAGCAGGGCCATCTGCTAGAAGAGACAGGGCTAGGGAGGTGGCCCAGTTGATACAGTGCTTGCAGACAAGCATGAGGGGCTGAGTTTGCATGTCCAGTCCCCATGAAGGTAGGCATGTCAGTATGTCCTGTAACACTCATGCCCACCCCCCCATAAGCAGGCACACACTCCCCCACACTATGGAGATATAATATAGAAGGGTAGGTGGGGCTTGCAGCCAGCCAGCCCAGCCAATCAGTGAGCTCCAGGTTCAATGAGAGACCTTGTTTCAAAAACTAAGGTGGAGAACTGATTGAGAATCTATGTCCCTAAACACACACACACACACACACACACACACACACACACACACACACACACACACACACACATATCCCTGACTACAGTTATGTTTGCCTTTGTCTGGGGCTATTCTGCTTTAAGCTTTAAACTGGACTAATGATTAATAATATCTTTTTTTTTAATTCTGTTTTGGGAGATTTGTAAACATTTGTAATTTTTGTGTGTGTATGAGTGTTCTTGTCAGCATGTATGTAGGCTCACCACGTGTGCCTGCCGTGCCTGCCTGGTGTCTGTGGAGGCTAGAAGAGGGCATCGGCTCCCCCCGGGACTGCAGTTACTGATGGTTGTGGATCACCAGGAGAGTGCTAGGAACTGGATCTGCACCCTCTGCAAGAGCAGCAAGCACTCGAAACCCCTGAGCTCTAAACCCCATCTCTCCAGCCCCCAGTTTATCTTTCCAGATCGGCTTTTGCTCTATGAGAAGGTCTTCCTGCCTCAGTCTCCCTAGAGTAGGGATTAGGGTATGACCCCTCCACTTAAACAGTTCTAAAAGCTTAAACAAGATATATCATGAAGTCTGACCTATGATCAGGAGTCTAGGCCAACCCAGGAAACTGCATGCTTGGTCAAAAATTTCTAATTCCCACTGAGACCTAGGGATAGTAGTTTGTGATCCTAGTATGGACTTCCTGAATAGAAGATGTGGTGTCCCCTCTAGTCTTTTGGGGACTCCTGTGGCATGTGACCTTTGATTCTGTCCTATTTGTGGCTGGAGACGTGGCATATCCTAACTGTGGAGGGACAGTTAGGTAAGAAAGCTTTGTACACTAAAGTGACAGTGTAATCAAGGATGTATTAGACATATGATGGTGCCCCTAAGATTAGGATGTAGTAGACATATGGCGGTGCCCCTATGATTATAATAGAGACGGGCCGGAGAGATGGCTCAGCTCTAAGAGCACGTGCTTCTCCTCTCAAGGACCTGGGTTCCGATCCTAGCACCCACATCAGGTGACTCACAAATGCCTGTAACTCCATCTCCTGGGGATCAAATGCCCTCTAACCTCTGAGGGCATGTGCAAGAATGTGCATGCACACTAAAAAAGATTATAATGTGGAGCTGAAAATTCCCATTGCTTGGTGACAGATGATGTCAAATGTCTTTAGGACAATATATCATGTACATCTTTGTGATGCTGCTGGAATAAGCAAACCTAACCCTTGCCACTCATGTAAAAACAGAAGGCACACAGTCCCATACAGAACATGATAGGGAGAATAAGAACTATGATCCTGGCTTTGTTGTTTTCATATATGTATACATGTATGTATGTATGTGTGTGTATGTATGTGTGTATATATGCATATATGTATGTTTGTGTGTATGTACATACATATATATATGTATGCGTGTATATGTATATATGCATGTGTTTATATGTCTGTCTATATATCTATCATCTATCTATCTATCTATCTATCTATCTATCTATCTATCTATCTATCTGTATATAAATTATACCTATATAAGTATATATTTGAAAAAGGCTCTTGTTTTGTTACCTACGCGGCTTACCACTTACCATCCTCCTGCCTCAGCTTCTTGAGTGTTACCATACCTAGCTTTTTACTATACTTTTTGTTGTTATTATAATGTCTACTCCTTTTACTCATTAAAAAGAAGTCTACTGGAAGGCAGTATGCTGTGTGAGTCTGGCAGACCATCACATCTTAAGTAGTCCACAAAAGGCCACATGGAGTCACCAAAGTGCACCATCTAGGTCCCTGTGAGTGCACTTGAAATTTGCAAAGTGACAAAATGACTTGTGACTCATTCTCAGGATGTGTTCACATCGTTGAGTAATGTGGGATGGTATACAAGAAAGTGCTTTGTAAACCGCGAAGGTGCTTTCTGCTTAGTGGCCAGGGTTCCTCATATTTGGACCAGGCAGAGACCTATGGTCAGTCAGTAAAGCTCTCACTCACAAGCATGAGGACCTGAGTTCATATCCCCAGAACTATGTAAGAGCCACTGGTGGAGCTCATCTGTAATCCTAGTGCCAAGACAGGTGGATTGCTGGAGTTCACTTGTCAGCCAGCCTTGCTGTATTAGTGAGCCTTAGGTTCAGTGGAGTGTGATAGAGGAGAACACCCAATGTTGACCTCTGACCTCTAAGTGCAGACATAGTCTCTATACATTTGTGCATACTCCCGTATAACATGTACATCACATGCGTGCTCGCGTGTGCGCGCACACACACACACACAGAGGAAACAAACAAAATGGAGTTCCCTAAATAAATCAATGGGGCCTTAACGCCATTGTCTTGCTAACAGCCAGGTCAATCTTCCTATAAAACAATTCTTTGACTTAGGACTCCTCCAACTCCTTTACAATAAAACCCTAGCTCTGAAACTTAGTATTCAACCCATTATAGACCAGCTCCAACAATTCCAAAGATCCCTGCTGGTCCTCTTCATGGACTATGGTACCGGCTTTCTGACCACACACTCTCCTAAAGTTAGTGTTGCCTTCCCGGCCTTAACCCTGTGTTCTCACTGGATGTTATGAATTTCATCTTTGTCTCTGTCCTTTCATTAGGTATTGATATTCATGCTACTCCCCTCTAGTCATACGTTGAAGCATATTTTTTAGTATGGCTATATTTTAAAATGGACACTAACCAGATGTGGTGGCACATGCCTGTAATCCCAGCACTTGGGTGGCTGAGGCAGGAGGATTGAGACTTTGAAGCTAACTTGGTTAGACAATATGACTCTGTCTCAAAACAAAACAAAAGAAAGCAAAACCCACCAAAAAACAAAAAGAAGAGGGAGAGGCATGGAAAAGGAGGACAAAAGAGAGGAAGAGGAGGAGAGAGAGAAAAGAAAGGGAGGAATTTTTTTAAAGGATTTATTTATTTTATGTATATGAGTACACTGTAGCTGTCTTCAGGCACACCAGAAGAGGGCATCAGATCTCATTACAGATGGTTATGAACCTCCATGTGGTTCCTGGGAATTGAACTCAGGACCTCTGGAAGAGCAGTCAGTGCTCTTTACTGCTGAGCCATCTCTCTAGCCCTGGGAGGAAGAAATTTTTAGCAAAGTAAATTAAGGTAAAAGAAGTTATAAGGAAGGGTTGGCTCCTGGTTCAGTGGATTCATGTCCTTGTAAGAGAGGGTACCAGAGAGCTGGCTTTCTCCACAGTCTCGGAGGACAGGTGTGTGAGGACTGTCTGTTTGCAAGCCAAGAAGTAAGCCTCATCAGAAACCAGCCCTGCTAGACTTCACTCTAGGATTTCAAATCTCCAGGACAAAAGTCTTTGTTGGTGAAGCTAGTCAGTCCACCATATTGAAGGCAGCACAAGCAAGTGCACTTTTCTTGGAATAACTCTTAGTTACATATCTAAAACCTCTTTGTATGTGTGAGTGTGCGTGTGTGTGAATGTATGTGTCTGTTTGTCTATTTGTGAGAGAGTACTGTATGCTTATGTGAGAGTACTATATGTGTATGTGTGTGAGAGTACTGTATGTGTGTGTGAGAGTACTGTATGTATATTTGAGAGAGTTGGTTGTGAGAGAGAATACTGTATGTGTGTGAGAGTACTGTATGTGTATGTGACAGTACTAAATGTGTGTGATAGAACTGTGTGTGGGAGAGAACACGTTTATGTATGTTAGAGAGCACTCTATGTGTGTATGGGAGCACTGTAAGAGAGAAACTTCAGGTGTTGCTCCTCAGAGGCCATCCACCTGCTCTGTTGTTTCCGTTGTTTATTTATTTGTTTGTTTGTCCTTGAGGCATGGCCTATCCTTGGCCTGGAACTCACCAAGCAGGCTAGGCTGGCTAGCCAATCATGTTCCATTCTCCTGCCTGTTTCTGTCTTTCCAGAGATGGGAAGGGAAGCACATGACACAGTACTTGGTTCTGAAGGTATGGGTTGTGGGGATTTAACGGATTTAACGTGTGTCCTGCTGCTTGTGGGCCACGCATTTTACTGAGTGAACTATCTCCTCCAACTACTTAGCTCCCTTCCTCCTCCCTCCCTCCCTTCCTTCCTTTCTCTCTCTTCCTTCCTTTCTTCCTTCCTTCCTTCCTTCCTTCCTTCCTTCCTTCCTTCCTTTCTTTCTTTCTTTCTTTCTCTCTTTCTTCTTTCCTTTTCTTCCTTCCTTCTCCCTTCCTTCCTTCCTTTCTCTTTTTTCTTCCTTCTTTTTCTTCCTTCCTTCCTTTCTCTCTCTCCCTTCCTTCCTTCCTTTCTTTCTTTCTTTCTTTCTTTCTTTCTTTCTTTCTTCTTTCCTTTTCTTCCTTCCTTCTCCCTTCCTTCCTTTCTCTTTTTTTCTTCCTTCTTTTTCTTCCTTCCTTCCTTCCTTTCTCTCTCTTCCTTCCTTCCTTCCTTCCTTTCTTTCTTTCTTTCTTTCTTCCTTTCTTTCTCCTCTCTTTCTTCTTTCCTTTTCTTCCTTCCTTCTCCCTCCCTTCCTTCCTCCCTCCCTCCCTCCCTCTTTCTTTCTTTCTTTCTTTCTTTCTTTCTTTCTTTCTTTCTTTCTTTCTTTCTTCTTTCTTTCAAGATAGAGTCTCCTTATGTAACTCCGAATGATCTTAATTTGCCAACCTTCTGTCTCTGCTCCCAAGTGCTGAGACGGATAGAGAACTCTACTACACCCAACCTAAAGCAACCTGAAGACCAGTATGCTCTCCTCAGTTTTTAAAACAGTTAAAATTTGTATTTATGTCTACATGTCTGTGTGAATGTGTGTGTGCCTATGGAAGTCAGAAAAGGGTGTAGGAGCTGGAGTTCTAGGCAGTCGTGAGCTCCCTGTGTGGGCTCTGGGGACTGGATTTGGGATGATTTGAAAGAGCAGCCAGTGCTCTTAACCACTGAGCTGCCTCTCCAGCTTGCCTGTTTATCTGTACCTTCTTTGTTTTTTGAGACAAGGTCTTCCTATGTTGTCTAAACTGGCACTGAACTCTGGATTCTCCAGCCTCAGTCTCCTTTGTAGCTGGGTATCCTTTACTGTGTATCTGGGTATTCTGTCCGTTACGGTATAGCTGGGTATTCTGTCCGTTACAGTTTAGCTGGGTATTCTGTCCTTTACGGTGTAGCTGGGTATTCTGTCCGTTACGGTGTAGCTGAGTATTCTGTCCTTTACTGTGTAGCTGAGTATTCTGTCCTTTACTGTGTAGCTGAGTATTCTGTCCGTTACGGTGTAGCTGAGTATTCTGTTCGTTACTGTGTAGCTGGGTATTCTGTCCGTTACGGTGTAGCTGGGTATTCTGTCTGTTA
Organism: Mus musculus; assembly: GCF_000001635.26. Classification (NCBI taxonomy): domain Eukaryota; kingdom Metazoa; phylum Chordata; class Mammalia; order Rodentia; family Muridae; genus Mus; species Mus musculus. The sequence continues at coordinate 46,751,420 of NC_000085.6, forward strand.
CGGTGTAGCTGGGTATTCTGTCCATTACTGTGTAGCTGGGTATTCTGTCCTTTACTGTGTAGCTGGGTATCCTGTCCTTTACTGTGTAGCTGGGTATTCTGTTCGTTACGGTGTAGCTGGGTATCCTGTCCTTTACTGTGTAGCTGGGTATCCTGTCCTTTACTGTGTAGTTGGGTATCCTGTCCTTTACTGTGTAGTTGGGTATCCTGTCCTTTACTGTGTAGCTGGGTATCCTGTCCTTTACTGTGTAGTTGGGTATCCTGTCCTTTACTGTGTAGTTGGGTATCCTGTCCTTTACTGTGTAGATGGGTATTCTGTCCTTTACTGTGTAGCTGGGTATCCTGTCCTTTACTGTGTATCTGGGTATTCTGTCCATTACGGTGTAGCTGGGTATTCTGTCCTTTACTGTGTAGCTGGGTATTCTGTCCGTTACGGTGTAGCTGGGTATTCTGTCCGTTACGGTGTAGCTGGGTATTCTGTCCGTTACGGTGTAGCTGGGTATTCTGTCCGTTACGGTGTAGCTGGGTATTCTGTCCTTTACTGTGTAGCTGAGTATTCTGTCCTTTACTGTGTATCGTTTGTTGTTAAGCTTCCTTACTAGCAAGGTCCTCCCATCCCCACCCCGGGGAAGATGTGGGGTGGGATTTGGTTGAGTTTTACTGTATAGCCCAGGATGGCTCCAAACTTTTAAACTTGGGATCTTTCTGCCTCGTTTTCCTGAGTGCTAGGATTACAAATGTGTATCTTGGGGCAACTGATGATTCCATATTGTAGCTTCCCAGTGCCCAGAGCTGTGCTTAGAACTCATTAGAGAAACAACATACACAGACTGATAGGTCAATAAATAAAGGAAGCAAAAGAAATGGGGTAAGAAATAGAACACTTTCTATTTAAAATGTAGAGTAGCCCGGGCTGGGGAATGTCACTCAGCAGGTAGAATGCTTGCTTAGGACACAGGAAGCCCTGGGTTTGCTCTCTGTCAGCACATTCATGGCTGTGCATGTCTGGAATCACAGCACTCAGAAGGCGGGGATGGAAAGATCAGCAGGCCGAGGCCATCCTCAGCTACATAGCAGGTTCAAAGGCAGCCTGAGATATCGGAGATGCTGGGGCCCAGGTCTCAGATAAATAAATACATAAGTTAGAAAATAAAGTGTAAGGCTAGGGAGAGGCTTAGTGGGTAAAATGTTTGCCGGGCAAGTGTGGCACAGTAACACACGTGTCTGTAAACCCTTGGGCAAATGTGGCACAGTAACACACGTGTCTGTAAACCCTTGGGCAAGTGTGGCACAGTAACACACGTGTCTGTAAACCCTTGGGCAAGTGTGGCACAGTAACACACGTGTCTGTAAACCCTTGGGCAAGTGTGGCACAGTAACACACGTGTCTGTAAACCCTTGGGCAAGTGTGACACAGTAACACACGTGTCTGTAAACCCTTGGGCAAGTGTGGCACAGTAACACACGTGTCTGTAAACCCTTGGGCAAGTGTGACACAGTAACACACGTGTCTGTAAACCCTTGGGCAAGTGTGACACAGTAACACACGTGTCTGTAAACCCTTGGGCAAGTGTGACACAGTAACACACGTGTCTGTAAACCCTTGGGCAAGTGTGGCACAGTAACACACGTGTCTGTAAACCCTTGGGCAAGTGTGACACAGTAACACACGTGTCTGTAAACCCTTGGGCAAGTGTGGCACAGTAACACACGTGTCTGTAAACCCTTGGGCAAGTGTGACACAGTAACACACGTGTCTGTAAACCCTTGGGCAAGTGTGGCACAGTAACACACGTGTCTGTAAGCCCTTGGGCAAGTGTGGCACAGTAACACACGTGTCTGTAAACCCTTGGGCAAGTGTGGCACAGTAACACACGTGTCTGTAAACCCTTGGGCAAGTGTGGCACAGTAACATACGTGTCTGTAAACCCTTGGGCAAGTGTGACACAGTAACACACATGTCTGTAAACCCTTGGGCAAGTGTGACACAGTAACACACGTGTCTGTAAACCCTTGGGCAAGTGTGACACAGTAACACACGTGTCTGTAAACCCTTGGGCAAGTGTGACACAGTAACACACGTGTCTGTAAACCCTTGGGCAAGTGTGGCACAGTAACACACGTGTCTGTAAACCCTTGGGCAAGTGTGGCACAGTAACATTACAAATCTGTAAGCCCAGTGTATCTGTGATGAGAGGGAAGGGGAAGCCAGAAGGATCCCCAGAAACTCACACTAGCCCGGTGTCTAGAGTGGAAACAAAACTGAACCCAAGAGATGCTCAAAGGAAGGTGAGAACTGACACCAGAGGCTGCCACCTGACCTCCAAACTCCTCAGAATGTGCAAGCCAATGCTCGCACACAGATACACACAGAGAGAAAGTATAGTAAAAGAAATGTAAGGAAGCAATTAATGAGGAGAGAGAGAGAGAGAGAGAGAGAGAGAGAGAGAGAGAGAGAGAGAGAGGAAGAAGAAGGAGGAGAAGAGGAGGAGGAGGAAGAGGAGGAGGGGAGGAGGAAGAGGAAGAAGAAGGAGGAGGAAGAACAGGAAGAGGAGGAAGAGGAGGAGGGGAGGAGGAGGAAGAGGAAGAGGAAGGAGAGGAAGAGGAAGAGGAAGAGGAAGAAGAAGAAGAAGAAGAAGAAGAAGAAGAAGAAGAAGAAGAAGAAGAAGAAGAAGAAGAAGAAGAAGAAGAAATAACCCTTCAGCTTAGTAATAATTAAAATCAACAGTACCTTAGAGGAACTGGAAAGTGCAAAAGTCTGAGCTTGCATTTTGTGAGTGTTTTGTCTGTGCCTGGGGAGCAGGGTGGGCTGACAGTTATCTTTTACCTTCATCCTCAGAAGAGATGAATCAGAGGCCATGGGAGTGAGCTAAGCTAGAGTGAAAGAAACCCAGGTTCCAACTCAGGTGTCTGAGGCATGCAGGTGTGACTCTCACAGGAGGCTTCAGATTCATACATTTAGGCTATGGAATTTTTTCTTCTGTCCATCCCAATCTTACCTGCTCATCTTCACCCCACCAAATGGAGGTTGGGAACAAATTCTTGATGTAGTCCAGGCTGGCCTCGAACCTGCTATATAACCAAAGATGACTGTGTACTGGTGGTTTTTCTGTGTCTCTCACAAGTGTTAGGGTTAGGGGTGTATATGGCCAAGCCTGGATTTATCGGGGGGGGGGGGGCTGAGAACTAAACCTAGAGATTCACAGATACCAGGAAAACACTGCCAATCGAGCTACATCCCCAGCCTCTGGGAACGTAGTATTAAAAGGTGTGGGACACTGATCGTCTGCCTGGCCCTTACTCTAGGGCTCAGACCAGAGCGAGTAGTGGATAGGAGAAAGCAGGCAGAGCAAGAAGAGGCGGGGGGGGGGGGCATTTTTAGGTGTCGTTAGGGTGTTTTCTCATATACTCATTTCCTTTTGGGTAGTTGAAGACTAGATTTCAGGAAAGGCTAGCTGTAAAGAATTCAGACTTTTCCAAGAGAAACTGTAAATGGTATTTTAAATTTTGAAATATTATTTAGTGGTCACCTTCTCATCACTCGGGGGTGTCTCGAAGTAAGTACAACTGACTGGTCAGTCAGTGTCTTACATTTGGAATCTTCGTCCAGGATTGGAGGAGACCCCCCCTTCCCCTGACCACCAACTTGACTGATAGGAGTGGAGAAAGACGTCAGCAACAGGCACCTACTTGGATGCTAGAGGCGGTGGCTTCAAGACTGGTAACTGGGTCTAGGTAAGGGCACATCGGGCACAGTCGCTGGAACCCCAGTGGAAGGGACCCTTCCTGTCGCTGCTAGCCACTCCCATAGCCCTCAAGGTGGACAGTATTGTGGCCTGGGTGCACGCTTCCCAGGAGAAACCTGCAGGTGCCCTGCTCTCTGGGGACCCCTGCTGGACAGGACAGAAGATGGGCAATCGGCTCAAGATCAAGATCACTCAACCTTGATCATGACCGCCTGGTGGTACCTTTAGATTCTGGTTCCTTCCCCCATTCTATGTGCACATCCGCCAAACCTGTTACAACACTCACTGTCTCCCTTCTGTTGGGGTTGGGGGTGGCTGGGGCAGCCACCAGGACCTCCACTTACAAGGTCTTACAAGGGAAAAATTATGACAGTCTGAGGGCAGCCATTGCTTTAGATATAGAGAGGATAGAAACTTCCATCAGTCACCTCTAAGAATCATTGACTTCATTATCAGAAGTAGTACTGCAGAATAGGAGGGAATTAGATTTAACTTTCCCTCCAGCAAGGAGAGCTATGTACTGCCTTAGCTGAGGAGTGTTGCTTTTATATAGACCACTCTGGGGTTGTTAAAGATTCAATGGTCAAGGTGAGAGAAGGGCTAGCCAAGTGGAAGAGAGAATGAGAACAGAGTCAGGGCTGGTTCAAGTCTTGGTTTAACGCCTCCCCTTGGTTAACCACCATCTACCTTGTTAGGACCCCTAATTGTTCTCCTGCAATTGACCTTTGGACCCTGTATATTGAACAAGCTTATAGCCTTCTTTTTTTTTTTAAAAGATTTATTTATTTATTATATGTAAGTACACTGTAGCTGTCTTCAGACACACCAGAAGAGGGAGTCATATCTCGTTACGGATGGTTGTGAGCCACCATGTGGTTGCTGGGATTTGAACTCAGGACCTTCGAAGAGCAGACAGTGCTCTTAACCACTGAGCCATCTCACCAGCCCGCTTATAGCCTTCATAAAAGAGGGTAGGAGCAGTGCAGCTAATGGTCCTGTGCCAACAATACAAGACCCTGAGGACAGGACCTGAAGAATATGAGTTAGTTACCCAAGACCCCTGAGCTTAGCTCCAAGACTGGAGCTTGAACAAGAGAAAGGGGGGAATGAAGGACCCTAGGGGCTTTCTCCAGCCTTACACCCACCTGCCTCAGGTCAGGGCTAGTCCAGGTTCCATTCTCCACCCACAGGAACATTCTTGAGTAAAAAATTCTCAGAATGTGCTGACCGATGGCCACCCGACCTTTTGGAAAGTCCCAGGTAGATGCGTGTCAGGCTTGCTAGCCAATAGATTTAGAGGTCAATATGCTTAGCCAATAAGTTTAAACTGTAACCTTGCTGATGTAACCTGTGCCCCTACAAAGTATAAAAACTGCTTGTGACCGGGCAGTGGTGGCACATGACTTTTTTTTTTTTTTTTTTTTGAGTTGTGTAATTTTTTTTTCCATTTTTTATTAGGTATTTCGCTCATTTACATTTGCAATGGGCACATGACTTTAATCCCAGCACTTGGGAGGCAGAGGCAGGCGGATTTCTGAGTTCGAGACCAGCCTGGTCTACAGAGTGAGTTCCAGGACAGCCAGGGCTATACAGAGAAACTCTATCTCAAAAAAACCAAAAAACCAAAAAAACCAAAAAACTGCTTGTAATAGCCATTCGGGGTCATTGTCTCATCACTTGTTTGGAGGGACTGAGTGAGGGTGGACCCCGACACGCCCGAAAATAAACCTTTTGCTCTTGCATCTAAAAAAAAAAAATTGTTACTTAGTAACCTTATCAAGTCAGGACACTAATTAATATGACCTGGACAGCCCCCCAATAATCAAGGCAGAGTCCTATGGTCTTTCACAATCATCTTTAGCACTGTTACTGGGGGATTACCCCAATCTATTTTTCTATACCCGAGACTGTTAATTCCCCAGCTGTGTTTCCCGAGTCCTTGCTGTTAGAGTCTCCCCTGGGTTATTTCTGCTCCATCAGCCTGTCCTCAGGGGGATATTTCACCCTGCCTCATGCTGCTGGCTCGTAACATCTAATGGAGACCTCCTCTTCTCTCTGCCTTTTTTCCTTCTTCTTTCTCCTTCTCCTGTCTCCTTCTTTCTCCTCATTCTCCTCATGGTTCCTACCTGTGACCCCCAGCCCGGTAACTGAAACCCAGCCTACCTCTATTCTCCCCAGTAATTGGCTATGTGTATTAGTCAGGGTTCTCTAGAGTCACAGAACTTATGGATAGTCTCTAGATAGTAAAGAAATTTATTGATGACTTACAGTCGGCAGCCCAATTCCCAACAATGGTTCAGTCGCAGCTGTGAATGGAAGTCCAAGGATCTAGCAGTTACTCAGTCTCACACGGCAAGCAGGCGAAGGAGCAAGAGCAAGAGCTAGACTCCCTTCTTCCAATGTCCTTATATTGTCTCCAGCAGAAGGTGTCACCCAGATTAAAGGTGTGTTCCACCACACCCTTAATCCCAGATAAAAAGGTGTAGCCCAGATTAAAGGTGTGTTCCTTAAACTCGGAGATTCAATCTTCTGGAATCCATATCCACGATGGCTCAAGATCTCCAAACCAAGATCCAGATAAGGATCTCCAAGCCTCCAGATAAGAGTCACTGGTGAGCCTTCCAATTCCGGATTGTAGTTCATTCCAAATATTGTCAAGTTGACAACCAGGAATAGCCACTACACTATGGCTCTTTTTATTTAACCAATAGCTTTAAACTGTGGGGTAAGGTTTACATAGCATCATTGGCATACGTGAGGATCTGCTCATTGGGGGTTTATCAGGTCTTGGGGGGTCAGTATTTAGCACTGAATACACAGCAGCACCAGACCAACCTCCAACAAGAAACCTTTTCTCCCAGCTGTGAAAAAGCCACATTTCCCCTTTTCTTCTCAGTAGCCATGTCCAGAGAATATCTAGAAAAAGGAGGGGAGTGGGGAAAGACCCAACAAAAGCTCACAAGGCCTCCTGAGAAAACAAGCAAGCCTCAGGCTTTCCTCTAACTGAGTATTTTTATGAACTGCGGTGAAAAAAAATTCTCATTTTGCCTAAAAGGGTTCTAGCACTTAAACACGTGCTTCTGAAAAAATCCCTCCGGGCCATCAGAGTGGATTCAAGGGCAAGTCTGTGTAATTCCAGCGTGTCCCTAGTTTCTGGTTTTCCTCAGAAGACTGTGTGCTCTAGTGGCATTCAGATGTCACTCTTGGTGGGAGTGGACCCCAGCAGCAGAGCATATGTCCAAGGCCTTGGGGTTCCATCCCCTAACCCCAAATCCCATTTAGAGCATTAACTTCGAATGCTTTCCTACAACCCAGCAAATTTCAGAACAAAAACCTTCTCTATTAACCAGACCTTAGGTTAACAAAATGTATAGAGAAACACTTGTAATTTTTTTGCCATCTTTTAGAAAATCCAGTGCATGCCCCTTGGAGAGACATTTGGGTCTGGCTGCAGAGCTCATTCCTGAACCCGCAGACTGGGAGGTTTCCCTTCTGGACGGAAGAGAATTGAGCTGTCATTCTTCTCTCTTGTTTTCTAGTGAGGGATTCTGGGAGGGGAAGTTTAGTTAAGGAGGGTATTTGCAGGAGGTTTAGCTTAGCTTGAGTGACTCATTCAAGGTCGGGCAAGGAGAAAACGAAGCGAGGGTGAGACACCGCTGGCTACCTCTTAAAAATCTCAGACCCTCTGTGGCCTTTCATGGATTAAAATATGGTCGAAGTTGAGGTTTTGTGGTGTTAGCCCCCTCCCCTCCCCAGCATTTCAGGAGAGGCTTCCTACAAGCCCCATCGCCTTCTATCCCCAGAAGGATAGGTTGCGGAGCCCCAGAAACCACTCACTGCAAACCGCACCAGCAGCTTCTCTCTAACCTTAGAGAGCCTCTGAGACTGAGGGGATAACTCTAATGGAAGGAAAAATGGATTGGCTCAGGTGTCTAGACAGCTTTGTGTGTGTTGAGTATTCACGCAGAGTAGCAGCTCATATCCACCACCGAGGAGAAAGATGGCTCAGCAATGCCCCGTGTGAATCTAAGCCCGGCTCAGTTTGTGGTGTCGCCTGGGAGGTACTCTTCTGTTTTGCTTAAGTCTTGAACCTCTAGCCCGCTTCAGGATTGCTCAGACTGCACTTTCCTGACCGCTGCTTTCTCTGCACAGGAAATGTCTGTAGGGCTGGCAAGTACTTCTTCCTGTCTCTGCACTCCCACTCCAAATGGTGCATTCAATATTCGAGAACCACTAACTGTCTTCCCTCTTAGCCTGGAACACACTTTGTCCTCACATTTTCAGTTAGCTGGCTTAGAAGCCCTGTGTCTGTCCTGAACCTTTGTCAGACATCTAAAGACCTCAACTTATAAACTGTAAATACTACTCTTGTAAGCTCATAAGAGACCTAAGAATCCCATTTTCTTCATCTAAAGTGATTTTTCCAATATAGCAGTATGAGAATAGGAAGTAGGGGAAAAATCCCCCAGACACCAGAGGGCTAGGACTAGAGTTGACCATTTACTTAAAATAATCAAAGTAAAAGCTTCTTTATTTCTTTAACACTTTTTATATCATGTTTTGAATATCTATAGGTGTGTTCTAGGGTGAACTGATATAACAGTGTACAAAAATTCTAGAGAGGACAGATTATCAACCAAATGAGTAATTTACACATGGTATTAGTAAATGATCTTTGCTTTGAAGAAAAATAAGGGAGAGATGGAGTCTGGTGGCTTTGAGCAAAGCCTTTAAACAGGGCTATGTTGGCATCTGAAAGAAGTTGAGTCCCATCCACAGGACATGGCACATGCGAAGACGCCAGGAAGATCCCCTGGCAGTGACTGAGAAAATGACAGAGCCTGGTTGGGGCAGAGCTTGCAGAACCTTGTAGGCGATGAGAGCACTCTGGCTTTTGTCAGGAGATGAGGAGTTAGGGGAGGGCTCAAATATGGGAGCAATGGGCCCTGGGTTGACAAGTCATTAGTTGGAAGGTCAGGGGAATGGTTGAGGACAAGCATAAAAGAAGACAGAATTGCGGCCGGGCGTGGTGGCGCACGCCTTTAATCCCAGCACTCGGGAGGCAGAGGCAGGCGGATTTCTGAGTTCAAGGTCAGCCTGGTCTACAAAGTGAGCTCCAGGACAGCCAGGGCTATACAGAGAAACCCTGTAAACAACAACAAAACAAAACAAAACAACAAAAAAAAAAAAAAAAAAAAAAGAGAGAATTGCGAGGATACCGCTGAAATGAGCCCAGAAATCACTCGTCCTGGAAATTATAAAAAACACTGTGGGTGTTCACAAAAAAGGAAGAGTATTGTGTTTATGGAATACAAAGTAAGATCAGGAAAAACATTTTAAAACGCGCTTCAGTTGGGAGGCAGAAAGTTCAGTTTGGGAGCTACTGTGCTACCGCATCTAGTCTGATGCAATGGACTTGAGAGTCCTGGTGAGCTGTGCTCCACAATGAATCTTCTCCGGAGCTAACAGCGTTTGACCTGTGCATTTCATAATAAGCTTTCATGGGCCTTCTCAGGTTGCTCTCCCCTTCCTATTTCCCCAAATTGCCTGGGTGCACGTTAAAAAACAAAACAAAACAAAACAAAACAAAACCAAAAATAGGGTCCATCTCATTCTGTGATTATAGCAGGACTACAGGAGAATCCCTGTGATGACAAAGTTTGGGAAGCTGACCACACTTTGAGAGGTTTGTTGAGAGCTAGAAAACAGCAAAGGTCGTCCGTGAGGGCCGGCAGGTGGCGCCACATGATCGTGAGCAGCTGAGGGCTCACAGAGTCACGGAGACCGCAGGTCCTCGGCGTTGCTAGGGCCACCCTGTCACCGCGAATCTCCAGAGGAACCGCATGCAGGGGTAGTGGGCTGGGGGGCTTGACTAGTATCCCGATTTGGTTTTAGGCTATGTGCATCGTAAGCTGTCTCCAGTCCGGCTCTGGTGCTCCCAGGGAAGGAGGGCTCAGCCCATTCTGCGGCGACACGGAGCCCCGTGGAGCCCGCAAGTCCCTGCAGCAAGGACCCGAGGCCTCGCGCCTCAGGGCAGTATTGCAGGGCTGCCAAGCCGCGCGCGAGGATCTACTACAGAGACCCCACAGGGAGCGCCGCACCCGCGGACCGCTCCCTTTCATTGGCCGCCTGGAGGAAGACCACGCCCCCATCCCTACAGCGCTCATCTTTGACTGGCTCTTGCATCCGGGATGGCCACGCCTCCTCCCCGCGCATACACAAGAGTCACGCGCCTTTCAGTTGGAAACTTGGCATGCAGAGGAGGACAGTGGCCCTCATCTCCCCGCCCACCTCCCGTGCCATTGGTGCGGCACGCCGACTGCGACCACGCCCCCATTCCAGCCCCCTGGCTGGGAAGGCGGGCACCCGCTCTTGATTGGCTGGCAGACCTGCCTCTCGCGGGAGAGGCTAGCACGCCCCTCCCTCCGCTCCCTCCTCCCTCGAGCCCGGGGGTTCCTCAGCTGGCTCAGTCCGAATCAGTGTCATTCAGAGAGAAGGACAGCTAAGGGCTGGGCGCGAACGCGCGGTTGCAGTCCTGCTCGGGCGCCGGTGCCTGCGCTCGCGCCGCCGGGTGGGAAGGATGAAGCCTCAGCTGGAGCAGCCACCCTATGATTGGCTGTGGCGCTTGTGAACCCGAAGTAAAGATGGCGGGCGGGCAGGCAGCCGCCGCACTGCCCACTTGGAAGATGGCGGCGCGCCGCAGCCTCAGTGCCCGCGGCCGGGGGGTCCTGCAAGCAGCTGCGGGCCGGCTGCTGCCGCTGCTACTGCTGAGCTGCTGCTGGGGAGCGGGCGGCTGCACAGCGGCCGGCGAGAACGAGGAGACCGTGATCATCGGGCTGCGGCTGGAGGATACGAACGACGTGTCGTTCATGGAAGGGGGTGCTCTGCGGGTGAGCGAGCGGACCCGGGTCAAGCTGCGGGTGTACGGGCAGAACATCAACAACGAGACGTGGTCCCGCATCGCCTTCACTGAGCACGAGCGGCGCCGGCACACACCCAGCGAGCGTGGGCTGGGGGGCCCCGCGCCTCCGGAGCCGGACAGCGGCCCCCAGCGCTGCGGCATCCGCACCTCAGACATCATCATCTTGCCCCACATCATTCTCAATCGCCGCACATCGGGCATCATCGAGATCGAGATTAAACCGCTGCGCAAGATGGAGAAGAGCAAGTCTTATTACCTGTGCACGTCTCTCTCCACGCCCGCACTAGGCGCCGGCGGCTCCGGGTCTGCGAGTGGCACCGTCGGGGGCAAGGGTGGCGCGGGGGTGGCCGGACTCCCGCCTCCTCCGTGGGCCGAGACCACCTGGATTTACCACGACGGTGAGGACACCAAGATGATAGTGGGCGAGGAGAAGAAGTTCTTGCTGCCCTTCTGGCTGCAAGTGATCTTCATCTCGCTGCTGCTGTGCCTGTCGGGCATGTTCAGCGGCCTCAACCTGGGGCTCATGGCTCTGGACCCGATGGAGCTGCGCATCGTGCAAAACTGCGGCACGGAGAAAGAGAAGAATTATGCCAAGCGCATCGAGCCGGTGCGCAGGCAGGGCAACTACCTGCTGTGCTCGCTGCTGCTGGGCAACGTACTGGTCAACACCACGCTCACCATCCTGCTGGACGACATTGCGGGCTCAGGCCTTGTGGCGGTGGTGGTCTCCACCATTGGCATCGTCATCTTCGGAGAAATCGTGCCCCAAGCCATCTGCTCCCGACACGGCCTGGCGGTAGGGGCCAACACCATCTTCCTCACCAAGTTTTTCATGATGATGACATTCCCCGCTTCTTATCCGGTTAGCAAACTGCTGGACTGCGTCCTGGGCCAGGAGATAGGCACGGTCTATAACCGGGAAAAACTGCTGGAGATGCTCCGGGTTACTGACCCCTATAACGACCTCGTTAAGGAAGAGCTGAACATCATCCAAGGGGCGCTGGAGCTCCGCACCAAGACGGTGGAGGACGTGATGACTCCCCTCAGGGACTGCTTCATGATAACCGGCGAGGCTATCCTGGACTTCAACACCATGTCGGAGATCATGGAGAGTGGCTACACTCGAATCCCGGTGTTCGAGGGAGAACGTTCCAACATCGTGGACCTGCTCTTTGTCAAAGACTTGGCCTTCGTGGATCCGGATGACTGTACTCCCTTGAAAACCATCACCAAGTTTTACAATCACCCTTTGCACTTCGTTTTCAACGACACCAAGTTGGACGCTATGCTGGAAGAATTTAAGAAAGGTGGGCAATTTTGCTTTTTTTTTTTTTTTTTTTTTAAATTGGCTTGCTCTTTCTGTCTCCGTCCTCCTCCCTCCTTGAACCCTCTACCCCTGAGACCAACCCCCCAAGGAGAGTTGACCGGATTTTCTCCCTTTCTTAATTGCAAATTTGAAAGGATGGCATGGACTTGGGGACGGATTGAACTCGTGAGCACTTCTAGGTTTAAAAGCCCAAAACTGCCATTACTTTTTCACACCATCAAAAAACAGGCTTTGTAATTCCAGTGTTTGAAATTTGACCCTCTAGGGGCCATCTACTTCATTCATTCATTGTAGGTGAAAGAAAGTACAGACCGGCTCGCTTACATCTGATCACAGACATTTGGAAAATATTTAAGTAGCCTTAAAAAAACTCAGTGCAGTCCTCCTCTTTTTTTTTTTTTGTTTGTTTGTTTTCTTCTTCTTTTTCCTTAAACATCCATGCTGACATCTCAAAGACTGGAAGTACATTTTTGACAGTTTTGATAGATTTTATTCTTGGCTATCGGGCATCCCGCAGGGTAGATTAAGGTCTTTGAGGGTGTTACATCCACATTATTTGGATGTAACTTCTCAGGCTGGAAAAGAGGGGGTTTGTTTTCTTTAAAGCAAACTTAGTTATTAATATATAACTTGGAAAGATTAGCGGTTAAGTTAACTTTTTATGAGGCTATAACCCCCTTTCTTCACTGTTTCTGTTTATCTGACAGCAAGTACAGTTCCCTAAAGCCAAGTGTGGTTTTGGCAGAAAGCTTGAACCTGTGACAGTGGGATGGATACCATTCTTAATTATGATTTATTTCTTTATATTTTTTCCAGTTTAAAAGTGTTCTTTTAACCTTGTTTGGTCTCTTGATACATTAACATGAAGTATGTCTCCGGAGCTCCAGGCTCTAGGGCAGTCGGGGAGAGGCAAAGGCCGGGTGTCCACCATGTGGGCACTCACAGCACATGAGATTTTTGCATTGTGGTGTTGGCTGTCATATTTTGTCAGAAATAGGTGAATAGCAACTTGTACTATTCTAGTGAGACTTAGAAAGTTTCCAGTCAATAGTTAGTGTTGTTTGAAAGGCAAGGGGTGCTGAGTCTTCTCGCTGGTGCTTGGCCTGCACCACCAGCATCGCAATGTGTGTGTAACCTCGCATGACCTGAAAACCAAATTCTCATTCTTCACGTGGAATTTCGATCACTAATGGGGTCGCTAGCCCAACAAGGGCCGGGAGTACCTGGCGACAGCTCACTGGATGGGGTGCCTGCTTGTCCTCACTCCCTTTTCTTGGATGAATGGTTTCCTCTCTGGAACAGGACCACAATGCAGTAATTTTCATATAAAAAAAAATAGAGCAGAATGTGCTTCGGGGCTTAGTGATTTGCATTTAAAAGCAGGAGAGAGAAAAAACCGTCCAGTATCTCTAGCTCCAGAGCTTTGCGGGATGAGTTCAGTGCCAAGCTGCTTGTTAAGAGTGTTGAGTCTTCCCTCATCTGCGACACAGGGCGATGGCTTGAGGATGCCTCTGAGTTCCCAGTGCTGGTACAGTTGATTGTGCGCTTTGCTCTTGATGGTCTTCAGAGTTTTGCATATCGCCTTATAGATTGCTGATACCAGGCTAAGTCAGGCATCATGAGGCGCACCTGCAGCTCCAGCTACTCGGAGGTCAGTGCTAGAGAAAGCACACCTCACACTTCCCTTTAGTTCTTATCCAGGCAGACCTGCGGCATTTGGTTAAGGAGGAGAGCAAGGGGACGGCTAGCTACATCAGTCTACTAACACATTCTGAGACGCAAAGACAAATTAATTGGTGGCAAACTGGAGATTTAAGCCATGTCTTTAAAAAAACCAGAATGGCCATTTGCTAAAGAATAGGAATAATTGTTCTTTTTAATATTCCCTTTGATTTTTTTTTTTGAGAAATGAATTTGGTCAGTTTAACTTTATAGTTAGTTACATTAATTCTGTGTTCTTTTTAATTAAAAATTATTTATTTAATTTTATATGATTTTTGAGTGCGCCTGAGCATATGGCCGTGCACCTAGTACTTGCAGGAGCCCTCAGGGGTCAGGAGAGCTGTCAGATCCCCAGGAATTGGAGTTGCCAGGCCGTTGGGAGCCAACAGCCATGTGGGTGCTGGGAGCCAAACTCAGGTCCTCTGCATGGACGGTGAGTGTTTCACTACTGAGCCATCTCTGTAGCCACCTGGTCTTTTCTTTTAGTAAAATGTTTATGAAACCACATTCAACACTCAGAGAGACAGAGACAGAGACAGAGACAGAGACAGAGTCAGAGAAATTGAATCAATGGCATTTGTATTTTGATAGCAATATATTTTGACAAAAAAAGAAAAATACATTTTGTATTCATTATACCAATGATCTTCACAATATCCTTCACATTCTGGAGTAATATATACATCATTTACATACTATAAGTGATGCTATATTTGGTACGCTAACAGGAAGTTATGATTAAATTTACAGGTTCTTTTTAAAGCAGGTATTAATATTGCCCAGGTATTAGTCTTTTTTAATGTGTGAGTTAAAATTGTTCACCTGATTTCTTTTTCTTCTCATGATTTTCTAATTTAGATATAACTTTTTCTAATGTATTAGGGGCTAAACTCATGGCCTCCATGGTAGGCAAGCCCTTTACCAGTGGGTTATACCCTCAGGTCCCTGAAATAACTGAAAGATTTTTAAAGTTTATTTATTCATGTGTGTGTGTGTGTGTGTGTGGAAAGAGAGAGAGAGAGAGAGAGAGAGAGAGAGAGAGAGAGAGAGATCAGAGGACAACTGTGGGAGTTGGTTCTCTCCTTCCATCCTGCAGGTTGAACTCAGAGCTCAGGCTTGGCAGCAAGCACCCCTGTGGGCTGAGCCACCTCACCAGCTCCTGCCACCATCTGTTTTGTGTGTTTGTGATAAATAACGCATGATGTGTGGGTGCTCTGAAAACTTTCTTCTTCCGTCCCCGCTCTTATCTCCATTTCTAAAAAGCAGAAAGAGAACAAAACCAAGGCTCCCCAAATCCCACTGTAACTCCAAACTAGTTAGATCATTAACCCAGATCTCGTCGGGTATTCCCTGCAGAATTAAGCTGGTCTCTGTTGAAGCTTTTCTTGTTGCTGTTGGTAATCAGTCTGATTAGTTTTCTCTGAAGTGGTGGAGGTAGGAGGTTGGGGAGTTGGAAAGAGAACCCCTGTCTACAGCTACCGGGTAGCCTTGCTTGGGGGGGGGGGGAAGGTAGTAATGCCTGTTTTGTAGTCCGATCGTCGTGGTGATGATAAAGACGGGTCTGTGCCTTTACTTACTGTGTGCCGGGCACAGTGCTGAAGGGCCTCTGAGAAGAACCTTATTGATCTCTCATGAGGTCTGAATGCAGTGTTATCCCTATTTTGCCAATGACGACAATTGAGGCTTAGATTGAATAACTTCTTCAAGGTTACATAGTAATTCACCGATTTGGAGTTTTAACTGATGTCTGTGTGGCATCAGAATTAGCTGGGTTTTTGTTTATTTGTTTGTTTGTTTGTTATTTGTTTATTCCACGTACTAAGCTATACCTCTAGCCCCAAAACTCACTCTTTTATTCAGTCTTTTATACTAGCTTGAAATGCTGCTATTGGCATAATTTTAAATTTATTTATTTTATTGTATGTGTGAGTATGTGTGGGCACTATGCTCACTCTTGGTACTTGTGGAAGTCAGAAACTCCACTGGACCTAGAGTGATGGGTGGCCGTGAACCACCATGTAGGTGCTGGGAACTGGGCCTGGGTTCTCTACGAGAGCAGCAAGTGCCCTCAACCACTGAGCCGTCTCTTCAACCCCAGTGTTTCTGTTTTAGTGAGTGTGAGATTTGGGCTCTTGTTAAAATGTTGCCTTAGAGCCTACTGGGGAAGAGGCCTCTATGTGTGTTTATAAGAAATGCTACTTGTGTTTTTAGAACCAATGCTTTGGTGATAGCGGGTAGGAGTTGGTGCCCTCTTTTTAAATATTGTAATATACTGATACGTTTGCTTGTGTGACCATAATACCAAGAAAATCTTTTTGCAAGAGTTACACACACATCCAGCACCGAGGTCCCTTTTGCAGATTTTACAGTAGCATTACACTGCCTTAGCATGCTGCTTTCACGGCTGCTTTACAGCTGCTTTATTGCTATTATTATTGTTAATTATTGTTATATGAATATGTATATGAGTGTTTGTCTGCATGTACATCTGTGCACCACACAAATACCTTGTGCCTGAGGAGGTGGGGAGCCTCCATGTGGGTGCTGGGAATCTGACCCTGGTTCTGTGAAACGACAAATGCCCTTAACCACTGAGCCACCTCGCCACCCTCATTTATCAGACTGTTTTCTGTTTCAGCCTTGATTTTATCGTTTTTATTGTAGCTGCCATATTAACATTTGGTTGCAAATGGGCATCCTTTTCAAGCCCGCTCCTCATGGCTCCACCAGTCATTAGTTTTATAGTTGCTTATAAATCAAATAAGAAAATTAGCTCAGAAATTCCTATTAGTAGATGATGAGAACTCTAGGAAACTGTCTAGAGCAACCCAGTGCAATGGGAAGAAAAATACAACACAAAGCTACTTGTTCTGTGTGCAGAAAGTCTGTCAGGCTCCTCTTTTACCTGTCTTTACCTTCTTATCAACAGACTGTGGACTCCAGCCACCCAGCTATCTACACCACGGTGACTCTGAAGAAGTAGTAGCCAGTTATTGTCTCTTTCTTTCCTTTTTTTCCTTTGTAAGAATTGCATTCCAGTATTGCAGGACTCATGGTTTACAGCTGCTTAGGACTTGATGGGATTCTTTTCTGCTTATTCCTCTAACGTTGCACATGTAAAGGTGTAGGTCTAATTTTCATTGAAAACTCAGTTGGTAAGGTGTTTATCTAGCATGTACCAAGCTCTGGGCTCAATCGCCAGCACCATATAAGTTGGACAGGGTGGCACACATTTGTAATCTTAGAACTTGGGAGGTGGAGGCAGAAAGGTCAAGAGTTCAAGGTCATCCTTGGCTACGTAGTGAGCCCAGCCTGGGCTATGAACACTCTATCTCAACAAAATAAGTCCATCAAGTACATAATTCTATTTCTGTAGTAGTCCAGTAAGTCTTTGCCTATTCTATGTTAAGAGCTTAATACGGGAATATTTTTTCCCTTACCAAATTTAATGTTTTACTTGTCTAGACTATGGAAGGATGCTTTAAAATTGATGTTTAAAGAGTGACAGGTGTCAAAAGGAGTGGCTCTGTATGGCTCTGTGACCTTATTTTGTGTGTGTGTAGTGCCATGCATTAACTTTGTCACAGGTTAACTAAGGTGCACAGTTCTAGTCCAGTGTCTGCTGACGTTTTTACTAGGTGACAAAATTGATCTGGATTACTTATTAAGTGAAGATTCTAGGCCTCACTCAGAGTCTTTGTGACCTGTAGGCTCTAGGAAAGGGGCTGTGGGAATCTCTCACTATTAAGCCACCCCAAGGACCTTCATAGGGAAAGCCTGAGAGGCAAACGTGGTTCCTCAGCCCTTGGAATAAGGAAAGTAAGTCTGGGAAAGGAGGGCCACGCCTTACTACCTAGGCACATCCACCAGACCAGAACTCACACCCCCAGCTTCTGGGCTGGGGTTCTTTCCACACTAATGGACCAGCCCTCTCTCCCCTTATTCAGAGTTAAAAGTTAGCCATATCACTGAGAAATCAGGTTCTCAGACTTGCCACTGGCTTTTATCTTTCGACTTTGATGTCAATATTTCAGATATCTTGCACTCAAACAATCGTCAGCTGGCATTTTGTTACATAGCTAATAGGTCTGATTGTGTCATCGGATTTTGTGTTGTGTTTTACTTTAGCTTAGCTGATAATTGAGGTTTTACTTTATTAGGGTCGCAGTGGGAGGTGATTTGGGGACATGGGTATCAGTCTATAGATTGCACAAAGCCTCCGGTTGTTAAATATAAGTACTCCTTTTGATTTAGTGACGTACTTTCTCATTAGTTGGTTTTCCTTTAGAGCAGTGTAGGTTGGATTTAGGTCTGCGGGGCAGAGGCTTCTTGGCTCTTTTCATTTCTGCTCACAGAACATTGTGTTGAGGTATTCATCAGGGCTGGGGGTTGCACAGTGGTGGAACTGGCTTTGGAATGGGAGATAGGGAACGAATAGCAAGTGATCTTTGTGGAACATGTATTGTTAAGCCAGGTTAGGTGGTGGTGGACACGGCGGGGCCAAGCACTTCCCTGGTTTTACTTTCCTCCGTTACATAGCTATTTATTTGCAGACTCGATGTGAGATTTATTAGTAAACATGACTGGTAGGGAGGGGGACTCAGCACAGTGCAAGCCTTCAGGGGTATAGGGTCTGCCCCTCGTCCATGGGCCACAACTCCAGATATATTTGATCACCAGCGATAAGCTGCTTCTCAGCTACTGTGTCTTCAAATTCATTAAACAGGAAAGCACTGCCTCTCCGAGTTGTAGATCGTCTGGTGACAAGGGAACTTGAACCTGGCGCTACATGGGGCGTCAATCACATGTTCCTTATTCTGCAGCTTGGTGCGATGGACCTGATGACCTGGTCAAATCGCATGCCCTGGGGATTTCCAGTGGTACCCACATACCTGCCTCGAGTCTAGCATTGAGATCAGATACATGCACACACAGCAGAAAACTCTTCCGAGTTGCTTAGGGGAACCCATACAAGCAGCAGGCTATGTGTTACCAGGAGGCTGCCCGCTGCAGCCATTGATTGCATACTAGACCCTGGTGAGGAAAGAAACCCTATTGGCTTAACTGCTCGTCGTAGCCTTCCCATTTTGTTTCAGTGCTGCCACGATCATAAATATTGTACTGACTGGGCTCTCTGTCTTCATACTGATGTCCTGTCAGACCTGGACCAGTGTGTTTTGTCTTGACTTTGCATACTTCGGAAAGAATGCCATCTGTTAATGAAGTTAAGAAGAGCACGCTTCTCTTGATGTGCTTTGGATAGTCACTTAGCTCTTTGATCCTAGTAGAAAATGGAGATGTTCTCTAACTCAAGATATGCAGTGAGCTAATGTGAGCCGGGCAGGGTGGTGCACACCGGTGATCCCAGTGCTTGGGATGCTAACGGGGAGGATGGTGAATTCAAGGCTAGCCTAGGATATATAGCAAGACTTGTCTCAGAAGAAAAAAAAAAGTGAAAATGAATATAAAATGGTTTCTAACAGGTCCTGGGAGGTAACGCCCAGTTAGTTATTAGAACAGTACCCTATCAGTAATTGTGTATAGTGGCAGGAACAGAGAAGTGCATGCTGCTGTAACAAAATTTCAGAAACTGGGTAGTTTGAAATAATCTTTCCAGTTCTCTAGGCTGAGAAGTCTAAGAGCAGACAGGTCACTTGGTGTCTAGTAAGGGCTCTTGCCCCTTGTCCTGACATGAGAGAAAAGTGACAGGGCAAAACAGAGCCTTAGGTTAGTTCCCTCCAGCCTGGCGATAAGGGCCTGAGTTATTCTTGAGGCCACCCTCATGGCCCGGCAGGCTCTGAGGGCCCCAGCTCTCAGTACCCCCATGGTGGGGATTAAGTTTCAACATGAATTTTGCATGGGCAAGTTCACGGTAGCAGTTCTTAGTCCAGACTGGAGATCTGACAGTCAGGGAGACCATAGCATGGGGTTTATAGCAGTTGTAAATGTTAGAATCTTAAATGAGACTAATTAGTGAAGGTCCCCCCACCTTTCACTTTTATAAAAAAAGTTTTTTTTTTTAAAAAATGCATTATCATTATTTGAGTGTGTCTGTGTGCTCTGGTGTAATGTGGAGGTCAGGGAAGCTGGTCCTCAACTTCTACCATGTGGGCCCTGGGGTTCAACTCAGCCCTCTGGGTAGCAAGCCCTTCTACTCACTGGCCATCTTACCAGCCCTCTTTTGAATTCCGTGCTCCCGCTGTTTAGGCTGTCTTGTAACTTGACAAGCTGGCTACAATTTATTACATGCTCTAAGTTCCCTAAAGTACAAATACCAAGATTACAATAATTACTTTTTAACTAGAGGTGACAGGAAGGAATAATAAAGATGAAAATGTCTAAAGCAAGCTCTCAAGGACTTTGAGAGCCCCTGAATGTCCCAGGTTTTAATACAAAAGGAAATTCTCAGATTACTCTGGTAAAACGGTTTCAGCATTGATTTCATGAAATGTATAAAACAGCAATGTTAATATAGTGAGCTTGTGTCACTTAGAGCAGTGTAACTGGGACACTTTGGGGAGGCTTTTAGGATTCCAAAAACCGGCCTTTGGGTTAGCAGTTTCTTTTCTGAAATCTCTATTCAGTGACTCTAGAAGAGAAAAGGGTCATGTTGGCCTTGATATTCACGGATGTTGTAATGTTCCCTATGAATGGTGAAATGACACCTGAAGGCCTGGCAAAGAGGGGAGCATTACGGAAATTAGAGATGTCGGCTAATTACAATCATTTAATGATAATTTTGAAGGCTGTGTGGGAAATGTAGGGTGATTACTTGTAAGGATTATAGACTTGTAAAACTCCGCACATGCCTCGACTGGAAGGGAATGTGAAACAGGAAAGGTAGTTGATGGGTAGGGGCTGACCTTTGCAGACGTCTGCTTGTTAACTTTGTACAATGATACACTTGGAAAAACTTCAGATCTGCTAAGAACATCATGTGTCCTGGTCTTGGAAAACCTCACCTTTGCTCAAGCTAAGAACTCAATATTACTTCATTTTCCCCGGAGCATTTTATTGCTGAAACAAATAGTTCTTTTACAAATTTTTAAAAATTGGAATGTAGTTTACCGCTTTAAAGCATATGAGTGGTGAATTTTAGTGTATTTGTTGTAAATTTTAGTGTATTTTCAAGGTTGTACAAACATTACTGTCGTTCTCTCAAAACATTTTATACACCCCACCCCCACCCCAGAATTCCCACACCCGGAAGCAGTCACTCCCCACTTCCTGCTCCCACAGTCCCCGCTAGCACTATGTGTTTGCTGTCTCTGGGTGACCCTATTCTGGACATGACATCAGATGAAGTGCAGCCTCAGGGCTGGTTTCTTTGTCTCAGCCATAATTATTCGTGGTTCATTCCTGCTGCAGTGTGGGTAAGTGCCTCACTCTTTTCCAGGGTCAAGTATCTCATCTTGAGGATTTAACAAGCCTTGTTTTTGCATTTTTCTGTGGATAGACATTTGTGTTTTGCCCTTTTTGCCTTATGGATAATGCTGCTGTGAACATTGGCGCACAGGTTTTTGTATGGCCGTGGATTTCAGTTCTTTTGAGTAACAGTGTGGGAGTCAAGTGGTTACTCAGTTGTTAACTTCTGTTGTTAACAACTGTTAGCTTAGTTGTTAATTAAGCTCTTTTCCAAAGTGACTGCCCCATTTTTATATGTATAAGGGTTCCAGTCTCTACAGATCTTCATACTATCCCTCCTCCGTCCTTATTGACATCCTAGACAATGTGAAGTGATATTTCCTGTGGCTTTGATTTGCATCTTTGTAATTGTAAAGATGTTGAACATCTCATCTTGTGTTTAAAGTCATCACCATATAGGACCGTCTGTATAGTTCCTTTGCCCATTTAGTTAGTTATAGTTTTAAATTGTATGATAGTGTGTGTGTGTGTGTGTGTGTGTGTGTGTATGTGTGTGTGTATGAATTCAGGCACTCACAAGGGTCAGCATCAGATCCCCTGGGGCTGGAGTTACTGGTATTGTGAGCTGCCTGACATGGGTGCCAGGATCTGAACCCCAGCCACCCTCTGCAAGAGCGGTGTGTGCTCTTAACTGTGTGTGCTCTTAACTGTGTGTGCTCTTAACTGTGTGTGCTCTTAACTGTGTGTGCTCTTAACTGTGTGTGCTCTTAACTGTGGAGCCGTCTCCTTTTGACTTTTAAGAGCTCTTTTTATATGGGGAATCTAGTCAGTTATCAGATATATGGTGTGCAAATATAATCCCATTCTGTGAGTTACCTTTTTACTTTGAAACAGGAAAGTCTGTAATGCGAGTGAAGCCAATTTGTCATTTTCCTTTGGCCATACTTTGTGTCATGTGTGAAGCACAATGGCCACATCCACGGGCATGAAGATTTATGCTTATGTTTTCTTTGAGTTTTACGGTTTTAGTTCTTATACTCAGGCCTTTAATCCATTCTCAGTTAATGTAGACAGTGCTAGGTAGGGTCCATTTTCATTCTCTTTGAGTGTGGGTATCCATTTGTCACAATACATTTGTTGAAAAAGACTGTTCTTTCTCCATTGAGTTGTTTTGATATCCTGTCAAAAAAATCAGTGGGCCATAAAAATGAAGGCTAATTTCTGAGCCTTGAATTCCTTTCTGTCGCTGATACCATACTTTCTTTGTTCATGTAACTTTGTGATGAGTTTTTTTTTTTTTTTAAGATTTATTTATTTATTATATGTAAGTACACTGTAGCTGTCTTCAGACACTCCAGAAGAGGGCATCAGATCTCATTACGGGTGGTTGTGAGCCACCATGTGGTTGCTGGGATTTGAACTTCCGACCTTCGGAAGAGCAGTCGGTGCTCTTACCCACTGAGCCATCTCACCAGCCCGTGATGAGTTTTTAAATCGGAAAGTATACACCTTTCAATTGTTTGGGTCAACTTGTCCATTTCTAATTTTAAAAAGTAAGATTTTCGGTAGGGACGGCTGCATCACTGCATCGATAGGTCGGTTTGGAGAATATCATAATATTGATAACGGTGAGTCTTCATCCAGTGCTCGGGAACCCTCTTCCTCCTGTAGGTCTTCTTCTCCTTCCATGCACTGTTGGTAGTTTCCTTTTATTACATCTATTCCTAAGGATTTGAATTTTTATACCACAATAAATGGACTTCCTTATTAAATTTATTTTCCATTTGTTCATAGACACTGTATAGAAATGCAAGCATTTTTTGTAGGTTGAATATGTACTCTGCAACCTGTGGAATTTATTAGATAACAAATGTTTTCTTATTAAAAATTATAATTGATAATATTTAATTTTATTTTTCCAATATTGATGTAAGTACTGTTTCTGATTTCCTCTTACTTTTTTGTAAAATAATGTGACCCGGGACTAATTTTCTTCTCATTAGCAAGTTGTTCTTAAAATAGAAAAATGTTTTTTAAAAAAATACATGAATTTCTTGACCTGGAGAGATGGCTCAGTGATTAAGAGCACTTGCTGCTCTTGCAGAGGACCTGGGTTCTGTTCCCAGCTCCCACTTGGAGTTCACTAAGTGATCTGATGTTGTCTTCTGGCCTGCTAATAAAGGCAAACACTCACACACTTAAAAATGAATCATTTATAATATTTTTGAGCAGCATTTGTATTCCTTGGGGGCTATCTTAACATTTGATTTCAGTAAATTTTATATTTTTCTTTAAAATTTTTGGCATGTGGGGGTGGATGTTGCACAGTTGGTAGAGTGTTTGCTTAACGTACATGCAACCTTGGGTTTGGTCTCCAGCACCACATAAAACAGTCGTGGCAGCAGTTCCTGCCGTTCTTGTACTCAGAGGCAGAGGCAGAGGCAGGAGGATGAGAAGTCCAGTATCATCCTGAGCTGCTGAGCAGGTCTGAGGCCAGCCTAGGCTGTGTGGCCGGGTGGGACGAATAGTCATGGTGGTTTGTAGCAGCCCAGAGATTTGCGGCGAGTTCAGAAAGCAATCCAGCTCATATCTAAGTTGTTTGACTGTGCCTTCAGACTATCATTTCCCAAGGGTTTTAAAATGTTTTCTTTCTCTCTCTCTTTTCTATGTTTTTCAGATGTTAGAGGAAGCCCTGGCTTTTAGTTAGTTCCTTTTATACTGCCATCAGCAGTGTGAACTCCAGGGCTTCATGCACACCAAGCAAGTGCTCACAGCGCTATATGCCAGCCCTCTTTCCCCTCCCTCCCTTGCTCCCTCCCTTCGTTCCTCCTTTCCTTCCTTCCTTCCTTCCTTCCTTCCTTCCTTCCTTCCTTCCTTCCTTCCTTCCTTCCTTCCTTCCTTCCATGCCTGTGTTCAGCCAGTGGTAGTCTGAGTCTGTTTTCTTATGGAGTAAAGACAGACGGAGGGCATCTCCTGATCTTTACTTGAGAGTGAGTAGCTTCAGTTTTCTTGTTTGCCAGTCTGCAATCATAGAAGCAATGTGCTGACTGGACTCAGAGTCTCTGTAGAGTGGCATTTGGGGTTTAGATGGTCCTGAGACTCAGGCAAGACTAGGAACTGTTTTAGCAGATTTTATGGCGGGAAATTAAGAAGAAAAACAGCTAGAACAATACAAATACTCTCTCCTAAGGCGAGTTTTCTTATGTCACTTGATTTAAAGCTGGGCAGGAATAATCTCTGTGCAGAGGACATTACTGAGCAGAGGCCAAAGCTTTGTGTCACCCTCTGCATTGGAGGCTGTCACCATCAGGATGTCCTTGAAGACCTGAGGTTTCAGGAAACCAGGGAGACACAGTGAAGCCCTCTGCTCTTTGTGTGTGTGTGTGAAATAAAGAATTAGGGTCTAGGGTTGCAATTTATTTTAAAACATGTTATCAGATGAGCAAAATGGAGGTTAGCTGCCTGGACTACAACTCTTTGATCCGATAGCTCCGATGAAATGAAAGATTGGTGACAGAGTTCAGAGCTGACTGGATGTGCACCCGGAGCACTGCTGCCCTGAAGAGAGCCATGGAGATTATGGGAACCAGTGCATCTGCTTGTCTGTAGATACTGCCACTGAAAAACCGATCAAGAAGAGGAAAGAAGAGTAAAAGCTGTGGACTAGGACCCCGTGCCTGAAGTGCACTTAGAAGGTTCAGGACTATCTTATACTGGTTACTAAAATAAAAAGACGTTTTAACTTTGGTCAGGACCAGGTATTAGTTGAGTTTTATAAAATCTTGTATGGTCTTGGATAAAAAGATTACTGGATGGTGAAGCCCACCAGTTGGCCCGTACCTTCAAGGAGGCATCTTTGTGCCTCCCTCTGGAGCAGGAGCTGACTGTGATGTGGAGGATGGACCAACACATCCACAATGGGTTAAGGGACCACAGAGGCTGAAACAAACGTGTTGGCAAAAGAGCCTTTAATTGGTTTAAGCTGGCTTAGCTCCCATTAGCTAAATATCCAACAAGTCAGTGGTTCGTGCTTTCTCTGTGACCTCCGCCCACAGGCCACTCTCCAAGCCAGCTATTAGAGAAGCTGTGAGGTTTGCTGCCTTTTCCCCAAATGCTGGTGATGTCCCTTTCCAGCATTCATCCACCCAGCCTGGCAGCGTGAGGCCCCAGCCATCTGCTGAATGTTATAAGCATGTCCACAAGGCTTACTTGATCCCACCACCCATTCAAAGGGAAATGGAGGTGTTTCTGGCAGAGTTCTGGGCTGTAGGCATTCATTACCTGTCTCCGTCCTTCCTTCCTTCCTTCCTTCCTTCCTTCCTTCCTTCCTTCCTTCCTTCCTTCCTTCCTTCCTTCCTTCCTTTCTTTCTTTCTTTCTTTCTTTCTTTCTTTCTTTCTTTCTTTCTTTCTTTCTTTCTTTCTGCAAGACTTCTGAAGGAAACTAGCTACTGACTTCCTTTCCTTGCATGCGGCTTCAGCTTGCATTCTCAACAATCTGGCCCCAGACAGTCCTAGCCAGTGATGTCACTGGCGTCTTGGTTGTCATCCTTCCTAGCTGCTTTGGCGCCTTCCCTGAGGTTGGCAGTAGCTGTGGACCACTCTCCTCTCCAGCTTGGCTCCCTCTGTGCCTCTGGTCTTCTCTTGCCTCTCTCTGGCATGGTGAAGTCCCCTTTCATTCCTAAGGCAGCCTTTCCTGACATTGTTGTCCTCCAGGCTCCCTTTCAGAACTTTCTCCATCTTTAGAAGGCTTTCTTTGACTTTTTTTTTAAAAATCTGTAAGCGTTATTGAGTATTCTAGGTGACAGAGTTAAGTTAGATCTATCTTCTGTTGTGTAATGTGTTATACATATGAATTTATACTGTCTTCCCCTTGAATCTTGTTAGTGATTTGCTTTTAAAATGCTTGTAAAAAGGGTTTTTGTTTTTTACATTCTCACTGCTACTATCTAGGCCTTGGAATTCTTTTATTTGTGTCTGTTATGATTTTTATGCTCCATAAATGCATGTTGTTTTCAAATTAAATGAATGTGTTTTTCCTTCTTCTGTATTTTGCCACAAAGGCTTGTAGTGTAACTCAAGCTGACCTTGAATTAGTGATGTTCCTGCCTCTACCTCCTAAAGGCTGGGATTCTAGGTGCGTATGTATTGCTCAGCTCATTAGTCCGTTAAGATGAATTAGTGAGGGGCTCTCTCTTTCTTGATTATTACACACTTTCTAAGTTGGTCTCCTTCATTTTGTTTCATGAGGACTGCCTCAGGCAGGATGGTCCTCCTTGAATATACCGTTGTCGAAGATGATGGAGAGCCTGCTGTCTTTACAGTAATGTGGCAGTACCCTTGTTAAGTGTCAGAATAACCAAGATAGAGAACTGTAATGTAGAGTTGTCGAGGCCATGAGGTTCGGATCCCTCTGGCACTGTCCTTACTTCTTGGCACCTGCATGCTTGCCTTTCTGCTGTTCCCACAGCAGTGCAGACACCCCAGCACGCTCCTTTGGCCTTTCCCTGTGACGTCCTCGCCTGAGAGAGCATTGTGGCCTCTCCCTTTCCTAGGTCAGGTTTTCACTCAAAGGCCCGTCCCTCCCCAACACTGTGTGTCACTGTCTTTTTTGTCCTGCCTCTTCCCCCGTGAGGACCTGGCACGCAGGGAGGGAGTTGTTGAGGGAATGTTACTGACATGTGGTGTGACCTGAGAGCTCTTGTAACACAAAGGTTAGTGGTGTAAGTGTCCCAGAAGGTAATGGCCGTGTGTTTAGGAACCAGACCCTTTCTTCTGGATCCTTCCCCTACTATCTCCACTCCAGACATCTGTGACCTCAGAAACCAGTTAGCAACTGGTTTCTGATGATAATGTTCATATAAACATTTTCTAAACATTTTAAATATTTAAAAGTCGTGGTAAAATACCTGTAAAGTGAAGTTTTCCATTTAATGGGAGCGTGTCAGGAATGTTAAAGGCCTTTACAAGGTTACGCAACCTTTGTAAAACTTCTTGAATCTTGCAAAATTCGAACTGCGTGTCCATTGAATGATTGACTGTTTCCTTGCTGGGCCACATGCTGGCCTGTGACAGCCCCCACAGCCCCTGAGACCTACTATTGTGCTTTCCATGACTTTGATTTTGGAATTTTTCTTTTTTCTTTCTTTTTTTAGATTTGGCTGGCCTGGAACTTGCTATATAGCTGTGTAGCCCAGGTTAACCTAGACCTGTTTCTGCCTCCTTTGTGCTGGGATTAAAGGCATGTGCCAGACTATTGGTCTACTTACTGCCTCTGACAGAAACCATTCTAGGGATATTTTTTATTAATTAATTTAAAATTTTTAATTATTATTATTTTTTAACTTATTCACTTTACATCCTGCTCACTGCCCCCTCCCAGTCATCCTCTCCCACAATCCTTCCCCCTCCCCTCTCTTCTCTGAGTGGGTGCCCCCCCCCCCCCCCCCGTATTCCCCTGTCCTCCACATGGCACTTCACATATTTCCAAGGCTAGACACTTCCTCTCCTATTGAGGCCAGACAAGGCAGCCCAGCTAGAACCTATCCCAGGTATGGGCAACAGCTTTTGGGATAGCCCCACTCCAGTTGTTCAGGACCCACATGAAGACCAAGCTGCACATCTGTTACATATGTGGCAGAGGCCTAGGTCCAGCCCGAGTATGTTTTTTGGTTGGTGGGTCAGACTCTGAGAGCCCCAAGGGTCCAGGTTAGCTGACCCTGTTGGTCTTCCTGTGGAGTTCCTTCAGGGTTGGTAAGCCTTCTCCTATCCCTTCATAAGAGACCCCAAAGCTCCATCCACTGTTTGCATGTGGGTGTCTGTATCTGTCTGAGTCAGCTGCTGGGTGGAGCCACTCACAGGACAACATGCTCCTGTCTGCAAGTGTACTGGCTAGTTTTGTGTCAACTTGACACAGCTGGAGTTATCACAGAAAAAGGAGCTTCAGTTGAGGAAATGCCTCCATGAGATCCAACTGTAAGGCATTTTCTCAATTAGTGATCAAGGGGGAAAGGCCCCTTGTGGGTGGGACCATCTCTGGGCTGGTAGTCTTGGGTTCTATAAGAGAGCAGGCTGAGCAAGCCAGGGGAAGCAAGCCAATAAGGAACATCCCTCCATGGCCTCTGCATCAGCTCCTGCTTCCTGACCTGCTTGAGTTCCAGTCCTGACCTCCTTGGTGATGAACAGCAGTATGGAAGTGTAAGTGGAATAAACTTGCTTCTTGGTCATGATGTTTGTGCAGGAATGATAGAAACCCTGACTAAGACAGCTAGCATAACAAAGTATCATTAATAGTGTTAGAGTTGGTGCTTGCCCATGGGATGGGTCTCAAGCTGGGCTGGTTATTGGTTGGGCATTCCCTGAGTCTCTGTTCCTTCCCCCATGCCTGCATTACCTGTAGACAGGATAAAATTTGGGTTGAAAGTTTTGTGAGTGGGTTGGTATCTCTATCTCTCTGCTGGGGTTCCTTTCTGGATACAGGAGGTGGCCTCTTCAAGTTCCATATCACAACATTCTTGGGCACTTCCCTTATCCCAGAACTCTGTCTCATCCTGGAGATGCTCCCCACTTCCTCACACCTGGCTGTTGAAGGTTTCCATTCATTTCATGGTCATTTAGCCATCTCTCCTGCCCTTCCCCACACCTGATCCTGAATCCGCCCTCCCTCCCAGTCCCTCGCCATTCTAGGGGTCTTATAAATGGTACTAAGTAGTATTTGCCCTTTTGTGTGTAACTTATCCTACTTTCCATCATATTCTTTTTTTTTTTTTTTTTTTTTGGTTTTTTTGAGACAGAGTTTCTCTGTGTAGCCCTGGCTGTCCTGGAACTCACTCTGTAGACCAGGCTGGTCTCGAACTCAGAAATCCGCCTGCCTCTGCCTCCCGAGTGCTGGGATTAAAGGCGTGCACCACCACTTCCATCATATTCTTGAAGTTCATCCATGTTATGGAATATGCAAAATTAACTGAATAATATTTTGTTGAATGCAACACCTTTGGTGTATCTGTCTTCTGGTGGACACTGTATTACCTCTTCAAATATTTGAGTCTCTGCTTTCAATTCTTTGTGATACACCGGGATATGAAATTGTTGGATCATATGATAATATCTATTCTATATATAATTGTTACACACACACACACACACACACACACACACACACACACTGTCTCACCATTTAACTCTGACTGTCTATCTCTGCCTCCTGAGTGGTGAGATGAAAGTCCTGTGCTACCTCATCCAGACTAAATATTTATTTAAAATTCATATTTTTAGTGTGCATGAGGCACATGTGGAGGTTAGTAGACAACTGAGTGAGTCTGTTATCTCCTCCTATCATGAAGGTCTCAGGGAGCACATGCAGAATGCCAGGTGTCTTAGGTAGGGTTTTACTGCCACGAACAGACACCATGACCAAGGCAACTCTTATAAGGACAACAATTAATTGGGGCTGGCTTACAGGTTCAGAGGTTCAGTCCATTATCATCAAGGCAGGAACATGGTAGCATCCAGGCAGACATGGTACAGGAGGAGCTGAGAGTTCTACATCGTCATCTGAAGGCTGCTAGCAGAATACTGGCTTTTAGGCAGCTAGGATGAGGGTCTTAAAGCCCGCACCCACAGTGACACACCTACTCCAACAAGGCCACACCTCCAAATAGTGCCACTGCCTGGGCCAAGCATATACAAGCCATCACACCAGGTTTGACAGCAAGCATTTTCACCCAGTGAGCCATCTTATTGGCCCGATTTTTTAAAAAAAAGATTTATTTATTTTGTGTTTGCCTGTGTGAGCTTATGTGTTCCATGTGTGTGCAGGTGCCCTCAGGGTAGAAGAGGGATGAGGTAGGTGCTTACTGTCAGGAACTAGACATGGATGGTTCTGAACTGCCATGTGGCTTCTGCAAGCCACACTTGGGTCTTCTGCAAATGCATTGGGCACTTTTAATGGCGGAGCTAATTTTCCAGTCTCCCTAAATGTTTTTAATAGCAATATATATGTATATATACATATACTAGACATATAATAGGAGCTGGAGAGATGGCTCTATAGTTAAGGGCATTAGTCTAAAAGTCCTGCATTGAAGACTGGTTAAGCAGCTCTGGGTATATATACATGACAGGATGAGTTTAGTTATATTTGTAAGACTTTTAATAGTGTGGTAGAATAACTACTTTGGATGAAAAGAAAAATATAATTTCAACTGTCTTAAAGTTCCCTAAGGTGGCATGTGTGGTCCCAGCTACTCAGGAGACTATTCTTGAGCCCACTCTGGATAAGAGTGAGACCTTGTGTTTTATTTTAAAAAAGAAGAGGAGGAGGAGGAAGAAGAGGAGGAAGAGGAGGCAGAGAGATGACTCAGAGGGTAAAGGTCCTTGCTTCCAAGTCTGAAGCCTGAGTTCCATCCCAGGACTCACATGGTGGGAGCAGAGAGCTGATTCCTGAAACTTCTTTCACACATTCTCCACACATGTGGACTTCTACAGTAAATATATGTAAAAAATTCTAAAAATGAAAAAAAAATAGCCGAAAAACTTGTTGGGAATCTTCTGAAATGTTAAAAAGGAGCTGATTGTTGTCCTGGTTGTTTTATGCGACTGTGACACAAACTAGAGTCATCTGAGAGGATTGAACCTCAATTGAGAAGATGCCTCCATAAGATCAAGCTGTAGGGCATTTCTTAGTTAGTGATTGATGTGGGAGGAGCAGGTCACTGTGTATGGCTCCACCCCTGGGCTGCTGGTCCTGAGTTCTATAAGAAGCCACACACTCCATTACTCTGCTTCAGTCCCTGCCTCCTGCCTTGAGTTCATGCCCTTATTTCCTTCTGTGATGGACAACAGACTGTAAAATGAAACAATCCCTTTTCTTCCCAAGTTGCTCTTGGTCAAGGTGTTTTATTACAGCAGTAGAAACCTTTAACTAAGATATCATTAAATTCATTATATGCTTGTCTTAATCAGAGAAACCAGGCATTTCTCTGATTATTTGGAAGAAAATTGGTAAATGTTTTCCAGCATCCCTGGCATCTTCTGCATAGAATCTAGACACTGCCAAGACCTTGAAGAACTCCCCATTCTTTGGCTGTAGCCCCTGCCTCTGCCTATGCATTCAGCTAGTACCTGTCTACATTCTGTCCATCTGAAACTCTGCTAAGTATTTAATTCCTAGTTAAAATGTCATTTCCCTCCGAAATGACCCCAAATCTTACATCCCTTCCCTATGTCCTAAAAATGAAAATTCCATATTTCTTAATTCTCTTCTGTCTTTAATGTCTTCCCATTTCCATAACTATTTACCTGAAAGATTTGCATTTTCTACATTATTCTTATTCTTCTCTGCAACCAAGGTTTAATAATGCAGTGAATTCCTATAAACCGTTTGCCTGGGCTCACTACTTGCTCTGACTTTGTCTCACGTCTCTTCATATAAACGTGTTTGTGCAAATACTTGTATCTTCCTTACTGAACCATGGTCATTTCAAAGTAGATTGTAGGCATTACGATACTCCTAAATAGTTCAGCCTGTGTTTTTTTAGTAAGTAGAAATAGGGCTGCAGAGATGGCTCAGCTTGTAAGAGCATTTGCTGTCAACACAGTGGAAGGAGAGAACTGAGTCTTGCAAATTGTGCACACATGCACACACACACACACTCACACGATGAATAAATAAATGTAAAATAAAACTTTATATCTCAGAGGTTCTCCAAAATGAGCCCTATATTGTAATATAATCAACAAATTTAAATCAGTACAGGGATCTTATCTAATATTCAGCCCATATTTCTTTGTTGTGTCTCTTTAATGGCTCTTTATCTAGAAATTTCTTGCTTTTGTCTTTCACCACACCCCCCACTTTACCACCTCCTTCCACTCTCCCATTCTCATTTGTTTGTTTGTTTATTTCTTTTTGATGGTAGGGATTTACTGACATGTTGGTCTGTAGAATCTAGCCTAGTTATTTTGTATAAGGTTCTGCACTCTGGAGTTGTGACTGTTTTCTTACAATTAGAATTAAGTTATAGTTTTGTTTTTGTTTGTCTGCTCAGGAATACCACATTATAAAGTGTCTTCTCTCTTAAAAACATTACGTTTAGAGTGTGTGGGTGTAGGCATGTGTGCATGCCTGCACATTTGGAGGTCAGGTTCTCTCCCAGGCTCTGGGATTGAACTCAGGTCACCAGATTTGGCGACAAGTGCCTTTACCTGCTGATCCATCTCACTGGCCCCCTGTTAACGAGTCAGTAATTTGGAGGATGATAGCTTGAGATTGAAGACATGGTCTGTATACCTCACAAACTTTTATCCAGTGGCTTGGGCATCTTTTACTCTGGAGAAAGGGCCACTCTGTGAAGTTTCCCTTTTCTGCCCACCTCTAAACTAGCTTGAGGTTTCTCCATGCTAGTGTGAAAGGGAAAGCAATGCATGCATGGTTTCCCAGGCGGGCGTTTGTGCCAGGAGGAATCATGGCTCTAGCGACAGGGGCTTCTTCCTGACCTTTGGGGGGTGGGGCAGCTGACCTTTGGGGGACGGGTCAGCGTTGAGGATGAGCCATGGGCCTTATATATGACAAGCAAGTGCTGGACAACTGAGCATGGTCACCACTCCAGCTGCCTCTTGTTGACCAAGAATGTAAACCAAGTGTTTATGATCTCAACTAGAGGGTGACTTTTCTTCTATTCAAGAGAGCCAAGGTGGCCCCTCCCTTGCCTCTCATCTGTCCTTCAAACCCTGGCGGCAGTGGGTGGGGCTCCAGGCTCTCCTCTCTCTTGTCTTCTGCGCTGTCTTACCTGCTCACACTCTTGCTTCGTTTGCTTTTCTCCTCTTCCTGAATATTAACACGATGCGGGAATCTGCAGAGAGAGGCCTTTTCCACCAGCCTTCCAGCTGAGTGGTCCCTTTAGTGCAGCAGCAGGGTCCTGCTCATGCCTTAGATGTCCTGGTGCAGTCTGCAGTTTTTTTTCCTCTGGGTAACCATTGGTTTCAGTGGCATCCTCTTCTGCTGGATTGTGAACTCAAGGGCAGGGAGCTTGCTTAGTTCACCTTTGGGCTTGCCACTTGGTGGTTCTTGATAAACGCTTGCTGTAATCAGCTGAACCAAGCCAGCTCTGTGGTCATTGATCGCTTTACCAGACTGACAGGGCTGAGTCGCAGGCCTTTGAATCTTCCCAGGTCTGACAGCTTCCATAAATATCTGGCACAAAGTACATCCAGCAGTGTAGAAAACGGAAACCTCCTCTACCTGTTGTGCAAGACCTCAAGGAACCGAGGGAAAAGTCCTATAGTGGTTATGAGAAGCAGGATGACCTCATCGGTGCTAGAGGGAATATTGTGTAGGCCTTGAGCAATGGAGAAAGGAGGTGTTCTCAGGACAGGCCTGAAGGAGGGCAAAGGCTGTGGTGAGGGTCGGGGCATCTCAGTGGAAGGGAGGAGCAATACTGAGAAAGCAGTGTCAGGAACGTTTTGTTAGGGAGCACTGTGAGCTCCTAGAATCCTTGTTCTCTATGTAATGGGCATGTGGGCCATTCTGTATATATATTGATTGCTGGTCAGAGCCTTTTTGGTTTTCTGGATACCTAAGAGCATGTAGTGATATAGTCACTACTGTCATCTGCATTGACAGAGTACTCTCTTGTAGGGGCAGCCTACTCCCTACAGAGGACTTTTAAAAGCTCTGCATTCATTGTTGCCCTATTTTTTTTTTTTTTTAATGTCTGTTCTTCCCAGCTTGTGCAGCTCCACTGAGCCCAAATTCTTGCCAGGTGCACTAGATGGGTTAAGCCTTAGGGGAAGTACATTAATAATTGAACACCCATGAGGCATTACGGCTTCAGTTCTGAACGGTAGTGTTTTCTGTAGCCTGCAGGAATTACTTACCTACTTTGATTTATAACTGGACGAGGACTTTAAGCACCACTGGGAAAGGGCTGGGGACTTTGACACGGTTCTTATTTTCATCTGTGTACTTTTCACACAAGGAGAAAAACCCTTCGACATGTTAACACAGGCATCAACCTGAAGAAAACAGTATTGTCTTCTGAGAAAGAACTGGACATGTGTCACATTTAATATGTAAAATCTCCTTTTCTTTAAAATACTAGTGAATATATATTTATTAATATATATACATATATATACACACATATATATATGTAGTAATTACTGTAAGTCACTAAATGCCAGAAGTTCTTGCTCACGGTGTTGGTAGGATGAGAAGTGTCTCCAAGCCACTAAGGAACTGATCTTCCCCGACTACTGGCTTGCTCTACTCCAGCTACTAACTTGCCTGCCCTGCCACAGATTCTTCAGTCATATGTTGTGTAATCCCTTCGCTGGCATACATCTTAATCTTTTTCTTACTGCTTCCTAGGTGCTATAATCCTTTTATAGTTCCCTGGCTTTTAAAATAACTCTAAAAAGGGCTCAGTTCTCTGTGTAAGAGCCATGGTCCACATGCTCTAAGTCTGTGAATTGGTTCAGGCAAAGCTGTTGATTTATAAATGCCTTTGTTTCTATGCTTTCGGAAAATGTATTGGTCTTCTGGTGTTCTTTTACCATGATGCTTTTACGTTTCGAGCAGGATTTTAAAAATTGAATGTAAAAAACTTAAAGTAATGAAACATACATACATGTATATATGCACTCAGGTAAAACCATTGGTCTTTCATAATTTTTGATTACTAAGCTTTAAAATAATCTCCTTTAAAAACAGGTGTTTCTTTCTTTTTTTTAAAAAATATTTATTTATTTATTATATGTAAGTACACTGTAGCTGTCTTCAGACACTCCAGAAGAGGACATCAGATTTTTGTTACGGATGGTTGTGAGCCACCATGTGGTTGCTGGGATTTGAACTTGGGACCTTTGGAAGAGCAGTCAGCACTCTTAACAGCTGAGCCATCTCACTAGCCCCCCAGGTGTTTCCTTTTGTTGAGCACAGTTGTTCTCAGGCACAGATGGTTTTGGGTGGGATGGGATGGCAAGACGGATGCTAAGCAAAACCACACAGGTAACCAGTACCTGATGGGGTGTGCCTTGCAAGCCTTGCTAAGTGAGATGGGGGGGGGGGCCCGGGGGAGGAAGGAAGGAAGAGGGGGGGGATGAGGGAGGGAGGGAGGGGGTATTTGGGTGAGTTAGGACTTGACAAGAAGGGGAATTCAGGTGTGGGCACCAATTACAGGAAGACATGATAAAGTGAGAAGTGTGATTGTCTGTGCAAGGAACAGGGGTGTGATGGTTGGAACTCACAGAATTAGGGAGTGTGTGCGTGCGCGCGCGTGCGTGTTTGTGCATGTGTCTGGGTGTATAGGAGTTCAGGTATGGATACGGCAGATTGTGTCTGGAGAAGTGAGCTGAATTGGAGTAGATGGCCCTCCTGAGGCAGTGCTGAGGGTCCTAGCATTTCTCCTAAAAGCAACAATGAAGGGGAAGTTTTTGAAGTTTTGGGGATATGTGAAGGTGGCATGACTAAATTGCCTGTTGGAAGTGTTTATTTTCCTCTGTATGGAAAAATCTGCTGGCAAGGAGAAGGGATGAAAGAGACAAGGCTTTGCCAGAGTCAGTTGAGAGTTGTTCTGGATCGATGGAGAGGGGTGGGTGATCCAAAGATTCTGACAAAGACCCCTCTGCACTGACACTGAAAGGGAAAGCACTGGCAGTTCCCTTCAAACTCTACTGGGAGGGCCAATGCTCAGGGCTCCAGTGTGCTCACATGGCTCCAGTGTGCTCACATGGCTCCAGTGTGCTCAGGGCTCCAGTGTGCTCACATGGCTCCAGTGTGCTCAAGACTCCAGTGTGCTCACATGGCTCCAGTGTGCTCACATGGCTCCAGTGTGCTCAAGACTCCAGTGTGCTCAGGGCACTAGTGTGCTCACATGGCTCCAGTGTGCAGACATGGCTCCAGTGTGCTCACATGGCTCCAGTGTGCTCACATGGCTCCAGTGTGCTCACATGGCTCCAGTGTGCAGACATGGCTCCAGTGTGCTCACATGGCTCCAGTGTGCAGACATGGCACTAGTGTGCTCACATGGCTCCAGTGTGCAGACATGGCTCCAGTGTGCTCACATGGCTCCAGTGTGCTCAGGGCTCCAGTGTGCAGACATATGGCAGTACTATGCAGATTTTTGGCACTAGTGTACAGATGTATGCCACAAGTGTGCAGAAGTATGGCACTAGTGTACACATGTATGGCACACCATCTTTCTAGGAGCCAGGGCATCAGACTGGAGAACTCAGTGAGCTTTGACTGCTTGCTACCCACCAGCTACAATGCCCAGCTCTTTTGCATTCAAGCTGAATGTAGCCATGTCAGATCTGACAACTAACACCATCCCGTCAGGCTCTCGAGATGTCATTTTATTCAGTGATGTCTCCACCCCATTTGGCTGAGGATAGGCCTGAGGGTAGGATGAGTAAAGCCATTTGGTCATCAGTCTGCTCGTGATGGTGATGGTGATATACTGTCCAGTTAGTGTCTTAGCTGTAACCATTCCAGTGCCTGAAATGTGACCATGTAGATGGGACTCACTGTCTCCTTGATCATTCAGTCTTAAGATACTTATGGCGGTGACTTTGGTGGGGAGGTACCTGCGAGATCCTGTGAGGACGAGCTCTAGGCTGCTAATTCTAAGTAGACAGTGGCCATTTCAGCCATAATTGGTGATATTTTATAAAGAAGGGGACCAGAGATGTTGCTAGGCAAAGGAGTCCGAGATGTACTCATTAATTTGATAGAAGGAAAATGCTAAGGTAAAGATTCCCAAGCATCTGTGCTTCCAGTGGAGAAAGAAACTCGCTAAGTTGCCTCACGCGCTACCCACTGGAAAGCAAGGGAACCGGCCTCAGGATTCTCAGCAGCCAGTGCTCTTAACCACGGAGCCAACTCTCCAGGCCTTATCCAAACCTCTCATAAATAAATTTTAATATTTTGTAAATGTTTAAGGATATCCTTTTCAAAAAGCCTGCTGGAATTCACTTGTATATCAGTGGGGACCATGAGTTCTGGTTGCCCAAGGAACTCATGCCTAGGATGGCATAGGATACATGCAGAAGCTCTGGGGACGTGTTGTCTAGGTCTCTAATCAGCACAACTGTGACGAAAATATCATTCTGAGTTTAAGCAAGAGCTCTGCTGGAAGTCTATACGGTGGCCAGTAGGGACTGGTGGTATGCTGCTGACGCCATGGCCTAGTTGGTGGCTGCATTACATGGAAACAACTGGAAATGACAGCTGGAGGCATTGCCTCCTGGTGCCACACAGAGAAAACACAACACTAGAGTGCGTTGAGTTCCCGGCTATCTTGAGGAAATTTGCTGAACTTTAAAACGTCACTATTCTACCTGCCTGTTATGGGCTGAGGCATGAGATTTCTCAGTGAAGAATTATAGGAAATAAAAATCTAAAGACAATTTTAGTTTGAGGGACTACTTAGACTTATCACTCACAATGTTTAGCCTAGTGAAAGAGGAGAGTTTTTAGGTAGCAAGAACCCCCTTTATTGAACTGTTAGTGCATGCTGGGGCCTGCTTTCCTTTATTTGGCAGAAGAACTATGAAGCAGTTACTGCTAGTTCTGGTTTACAGTCTGGACAAGTTTATAAAGACCAAGTTACCTACTCAGGTGGCAGTCACTCAGCGAGTGGCGGAGTTACAGGTGACCATTAAAGTGCTCAAAGACACTTAGCCCTTCTGCAGTTCTGTAGATAAAATTGTATTGTTGTGGCTTGTTTGTTGATGTTGAGAGAGGTCTTATTATGTAGCCCTGGCTGGCCTTGAACTCACAGATCTGCTTGCCTCTGCGTTCTGAGTACTGGGATCCCAGGCATGCAGCACAGCATCCCAGTTTAGAACTGTGTTTCGGGTCATCTTTAATGCGCATGTTTTTGTAAGTTTATGAACCATTAACAAATACCTGTAAGACAGCAATGGACTTGACGTGGCTTCATCTAAAGTTCCCGCTGCCCCACAGTTCTGAGGCCCCCACTCAGCTGCTGTGTTCAGTGTTTTGATCTGTGAGGCGTATGCAGATGATGCAGGATGGACAAAGCCCCTGTGGGAGATAAGAGAGTAGGAAAGGTCATGTCTTCTGAAATGAGGGAGCAAAGCCAAAATGGAGAGAGAATTTGGAAACCAGAAAGCCAGAGAGATCTTTAAAGCAAAGGTTCTTGAGTGCTAGGGCCAGGAGTTTGAACTCTGACCTTTATGCACCAGGTAATATTTTCCATTAACACTCGCCAAGCACGCGTTATGCTCAGTCCCATTTTTCTAGCTCATCAGCCGACTGCTGTTTTGAGAGCTGTATGGCTTGTCTTCTTACCAGGGTCAGCTCTTAATAACCTCCCTTTGCTTGGAGACTTCTTACATAGCTAAGAAATTAAGCACTAACCAAAGAAAACCATCTTTTTAAGACATTATTTTCTGAGTTGAATCTTGGTACAGTTTAAGGTGCTACGTGGAGACCATCTGTCAGTGTGAGCTATATGAGACTGAAAGACTGCTAACTTTAGCACTAGAGGGTGAGTATCTCTTATCCAAAATGCTTGGGACCAGAATAGGTTTGGGTTTGGGAGTTTCTCAGATTTTGAAATATTTGCATAGACTTTACTGGTTGAGCACTACTAAAATCCAAAAATCCAAACACTGAAACTTCAAATATTTTTATTACTTTATTTACTTATTTGTTTATTACTTTATTTATTTATATATTTAGTGTATGCAAAGCGTAGGCACCACAGTGCATGTGGAGGGCAGAGGACAGCTTAGAGAAGTCAGCGCTCTCCTCCCATCATAGGGTACACAGGGACCAACGTAGATCTTTGAGCTTGTCTGGAAGCACTTCTTCCTGTGGAATCTAACTGGCTTCCAAGTCCCAACCTCCAGCACCATATTGGCTCTGGAGTCGCTCTGGAATCAGAAGCTAGGATTTCTTTCTTTTTTCTTTTTTAATTTTTTATTAGATATTTTCTTCATTTACATTTTTAATGCTATCCCGAAAGCCCCCTATACCCTCCCCCAACCCTGCTCTCCAACCCACCCACTCCCACTTCCTGGCCCTGGCATTCTCCTGCATTGGGGCATATGATCTTCGCAAGACCAAGGGCCTCTCCTCCCAATGATGGCTGAATAGGCCATTTCTGCTACATATGCAGCTGGAGACAAGAGCTGAGGGGGTACTGGTTAGTTTATATTGTTGTTACTCCTATAGTGTTACAGACCCCTTCAGCTCTTTGGGTACTTTCTTCAGCTCCTCCATTGGGAGCCCTGTGTTTCATCCAATAGATGACTGTGAGCATCCACCTCTGTATTTGCCCCGCACTGGCATAGCCTCACAAGAGACAGCTATTCTGAGTTGTGTGATGTCACAGGAAGTTTGCTTTTTGTTTTTCCGTGTTGAATAACTTGGGCTTCTCTGTATATTTAGTTTCAAAAAGTAATGCTGTATAGAAAGCGAAGAATGTGAGTAAATATAATTTGAAGCTGGATGGGTTAGCCTGCCTTCCTGGGCAAGCCTGGCTGTGGCAAGAGTTGAGTCTGAGCTTAAGCAACTTGTGGTCGTTCCAGTCAGCTGGGCCTTTGCTGTGGTTGTTAGGTGTCTTAGATTAGTGTCTTAAACCTACCCCCCACTCCTCTTTTAACAAGGGATGGTGTGTGGTGCCTGTTTTTAATCCCAAGCACTGGGGAGACAAAGGCAGGTAGACCTCTGTGAGTTATATGCCAGTGAGTTTCATGCTAGCCAGTGTTACATGGTGAGACCCCATGAATAACAACAAAATAACTCCTTAGATAGTATCCAGAATTTAATGTGTGCCTTCAGATTTTGAGGCAGAGAGGGTTATCCTGGCTTTTAACAGTGTTGAATGGGGTTATCTTACCATCCTATGATCCATTTAACCGTAGACCACCAGGGCCGTGTGAACCGGCATGCTAAGTCTGCTCAAGACAGATTCACAGACCTGTGGCAGGAGTGTGAATGGTGTATTTGGAGTTCAGGAAGCTGCAGTCTGTGGGATCTGGCTACTAATAAAGAGTCATAAAGGAAACTGTCTCGTGCTCAGGAAAGTGTGGCCTTGGCCACAGGCCACAGACCTAAGGCTCTAAGTCTCGGCCCTTCTGCTTCATGGCTGCCTGGCGGCAGACAGTTCCTCTGGTTTATCTGTAAGCCTCAGCTCCTCCATGTCTAAATGAGATGGTGGTAGTATGTTCTAGAATTGGGAGTGGGTAAACTGAGTATTCCATGTGAAGAGCCCAGCGTAGCTGAGTGATAAAGTGCTCACTGAAAGGCTTTGAAAAACCACTGAGACCTTCTATTTGTATACTTTTATGCACACTCTATTTGAAACTTTTATGCACACTCGTGTGTGTGTGTGTGTGTGTGTGTGTGTGCACACGTGTGTGCATGTACATTTAACAAAGGATCTTATTCTATGTAGCCCAGGCTAACCTGGAACTCACTCTGTAGTCCATGCTAGCCTCAGACTGGTAGGTCACGTGCCTCCATTTCCCAAGTGCTTGAATCTCAGGCGTATGCCACCCTTCCCTGTTTAACTTGGCAGATGCTTTAAAAGTTGACTTTCATGGCCACTTTCTACTTTACTGTGCCCGTCACTGGTACATACTTACTTAGCAGATTATGACTGAAAGGTTAGTGGAGGGCTACTAACTAAAGCGTTGTGAAATCTTTTGTGGTTACGTGAATGCAGTTCTGTAAAGCAACCGATATTTAACTACTGAAGCAATGCCATGCTCTTCAGCCGGGTCTTAATCCTAGAGGAAACCTGTGAACCTTGACACATCTGTTTCCCTCCTGCTTACTTGTTAATTACGTATCCTGCTGAGGATCAAATCCATGGCTTTGCACACACCAGGCAAAAGCTCTACTACTGAGCTTCACCCCTCCCTCGACCTCTATTTTGACTATAACCAAGACTACAGTGTTGCTCTGTTCCCCATGTGCTATTATGTCTGAATGTCAACACTATTTCCGAGTAGTTCACAGAAACATCCTATCAGAGGTATCAGCCCCTTCTTACACCCTTAATGCCTTTTCTCCAGCAAATAATGGGAGCTAATGCAGACACCACCATGCTGGAGGTGTACCACTGAGTAATCTCAGTCCTGTAACTGACACTTAGGCCTTCACAATGACGCAATCCTACTTATAAGAAACAGCTGGGAATAGGAAGAGAGAAAGACTTCCTTGTGGTCAATGACTTACTGTAGTTTTTGGCAGAGGTGAGGCAGTTTCTCCCTTCAGGCGTGTCTTACGAAAAATATTTACCTTTTTTACAAAGGGAAAAATTACTGGAAGCTGTAGTCTGTACCTGGAATCTGCATGTGAAACAGTGGATTAGTTTACAGTCTCAGCTTAGTCATTAATGCAAGAATCATAGGGAATTTATATGACTTTGTGTACTGAATTTAATATAGCATGGCTAGCCTACCATTCAGCCTGTAAAAATTGGGTTAAATCAGATGAACTCTTATTTATTTATTTTAGATTCATTCATGTGTAGGATGGTTTTGCCTGCACATATGTGTGTCTGGTGCCCATGAAGGGCAGATAAGAGTGTTGGATCCCTAGAACTAGAATTCTTGATGGTTGTGAGCCACTGTGTGAATGCTAGGAACTGAAAATGGGACTGATTGTATAGCTATTAGAGTGAGAGGGATTTTTTAGCTTTTTGAGACAGGGTTTTTCTGTTTAGCCCTGGCTGTCCTGGAACTATGTAGACCAGGCTGGTCTCAAATTCACAGAGTCCCATCTGCCTCTGCCTCCTCCAACTGCTGAGCCAGCTCTTCAACCCCTAGAGTGAGACTTTGAAAACATCACCAATAATGGGAATTTCTTATAAGATGCACATTGTATGTGTATATGTATGCTAATTTTGCAATAATAATTTTTAATATTTAATTTTGTAATTTAATCTATATTTAAAATTTAATTTTAAATTAATTTAAAAAATAATTTTTAACAAGTAGAGAAACAAAATGTGTTTTCAATTATTCTATAATGAAATACTCAGAGGTGACCAAACCTACGTGCAACCAGTCCTATGGCATCCCTCAGCTGGCCAGTGTGCTGTACAAGACACTCACTGTACTTGACAGAGAAGTGGCCTGGTAGCATTTAAGAATGCTTACCTTCATTCAGTAGCTGTTCATGTCTAGCAAGATTTCATATAGGTAAAGTACCACATTTAGATGAGCAAAATAACGTCCTGAGAGCTTGCATCTAAAGCTGAATGAGCTTGGGGAACGCTAACGCCTTTGGCACAGTCCCACCGATTCTGTGAAAATACCTTTATATGGTGGGAAAAATGGCAAGGGTAACTAAAACAGAAGGAAGACAAAGCAGCTCCAAGACAGGATGCCTTGACAAATGGCTTACTGAAGGTTAAGAACACTGGCTGGCTTGCAGAGGACCTGAGTTCAATTCTTACCACTCACAGACAGCTCACACCTGTCTGTAACCCCAGCTCCAGGGAATGCAACCGTCTCTTGTGGCCTCTGTAGGCACCAGGCGTGCATGTGGTGCACATACACAAGTGCAGCCAAAACACTCAGACACGTAAAATAAGAAAATATTTTTTAAAGGGGGGAGGGAAGAGCACACTCCTCCCCGAGCCTGACACCCCACCCCCACCCCAGCCTGGCTGGAATGTCAGCAACATTGTGATCCCTTCCCCTTCAACCAGCTATCAGTCCAGGTCCAGATAGCCATCTACTGGAAAGTAGACTCTTTAAGAACGGCTTTCCTCTAGACATCCAATATCGTGTTTGTTCAGTTGGCTTGTCCAAACAATTTTTCTGTGTTTCCACCGGAGCAGTATCAACTTAGCGTGAGGATTAAAGCGGTCCATCTGCTTTATCTGCCGGTCTTAATTAGAACCTGATGACAGAAATCAACTTTGATTCAAGGCTGATTGTTGCCGGAGAATCTTATTCTTATTGCAGACGCTTGTTTGTTTCTTTTACTTTTGAATTAGCCAAATTGAGTTTGAGCAAATGTATGGCAGAAACAGGGGCAAAAGAGGCCATCTTATCAATTAAATGTTCTGTGCAGACTATACTGTATGCTAAGAAGCATGCTAAAGTTCCTTCGTGTCAGGGAAGGGGATAGAGCACACATGAAATGGTTTAAATACAAACCTAAGGTGACAGATGCCCAAAGAGACAGGCGCAACCGTGGGAACTCAGAGGACCTGCTATTTCTGGCCTTGGAGTTGTTTCTTAAAAATTAGACAAATAGACCCTTGCTTTGCTTTCAATGACAGAAAAAGGCAAATATTTATTAATCATTCCTGTAAGTAGTGAGTGTCGAAGTCCCCCGGACTTTTAAACAATATTCTGCAAGTGTTCATTGGATTTGCCCTCAAGGGCTTTACAGTTTGCTAACTTTAATGAAGGGTAATTTTGTAAACAACATAATGTAACATTAAAATTACTTGACATACTCAGTTAATTGGGGCTAATTAGATATTAATTGAGAAATGACTGTAGTCTTTTGCCAGGTGTCCTGTAATTGGCCAACTGCTGGGGCTAGTTCATTCAACAAACTCATCCAGGGATGGGAAATGGTAGAGGAAACGGAGTTCGTTACTTAGTAGTTTTGATCCAAGTTAAACGTCTTTTCTTTCCCTTAGTCTCACCTTTTAGACGCCTAGAAGGAATCTCATTAGAATTAAATGAGCTGTGTGTTGCTGAGGTTTAAATATGCCACCTCCAAATTCAGATATGAAACTTAAAGATTGGTCTGAGAATATTAAGAAATGGCTCCTTTAAGGGATCATTGGTCCACAAGGTTTGCTTGTGAGTGGGATGCAGGTGCTTATAAGGGGGTCTTCACCAGCTGTGGCCTGTCTTTCTCTCCTCCGTGTGAGGCCCAGCCGCCCTCTAGGATGCATTGACAAGGTGCTACTTTGAATTGGAGACTGTGGCCTTCGCTGAGTCCAGAATTTGCTGCTGTCTAAGGCTTGGATTCCATCCATGTCTTCTAGAACCATGGGAGTAAGTTTTTAGTCTTACCAAATTGCCAACTATTGTGTTACAGTAGCACAGGACAGGACATGTGCAGACCACGTGATGTTAGTTCTCAGGATGTTAGTTCTAAGGATGGGTTGTCCTGCTGTCCTCCAGCCTCCTCCTCCTGCCCACCCCAGAACAGCCATTAAAAATGAAGTGTGTGCTCTCAGCCCCACAGCCACCACAGCACCTTTCCTCCTGACTCCTACTGTCAAGTTGGATGGTTCCTATTTAGCAAAATGACAGACATTTCATGATATCTATTTTTTTGGAAAGGCTAAATCAGAAGAATGTCCTCGCCGTAGTTGTCTGCCTCCTGCATTGTTCTGCTAATACCTGCTGAGTGTATTAATCTCAGTGACTGCCTCCTTAGAGGTGGCTCTCGGTGGCATCAGCTTCCCTGTAGCATGGTCCCGCTGTCCTAGGTTGGCGGTTTTATGGTGAGCAGCGCATAGCCTTGATGCATTCTGTCTCTGCGAGGCATTTGGGTTGAAGA
This sequence comes from Mus musculus, assembly GCF_000001635.26. Classification (NCBI taxonomy): domain Eukaryota; kingdom Metazoa; phylum Chordata; class Mammalia; order Rodentia; family Muridae; genus Mus; species Mus musculus. The sequence goes on from NC_000085.6 coordinate 46,796,013, forward strand.
AAAATTGCACTCTTCTTTGAAAACAAGAGCAGTAATCTCCACGTGTTATCTAAGAAGTAGAAAACTAATGTGCACACCTGGAGGTTGCTAACGTTTCTTGAGGACTTTCTAAGCCATGCAGCCTGCCGTCTCTGTTCCAGAAGATCAGCAGGTGGTGACGATGTTGGAAACAGGTACCACGGTCACAGCAGAATCCTTCATTCTAGGCTGAGTCCTACCGCCAGGCCTGTTTGATGTATTTCTAGTTGGGGCTTTTGTGTTGATTAAAATTAGGACTTGGTTATGGTATATGGAGCCATATAGTCTTGTGTCTCATTAAGTTCCAGGCAGCTGGTAGATTTCTTGCTCACCTGTCAAATATTCGTGTTTTAAAATATTAAATATGGCATGGAACATCTATATGTGTCTGCTTACATTGGGGGGCGGGGGAGGGAATCCCTGGATTAATAAACTAAAATGTTTCCTGAAAAACTGTAAGTGAATTAGAAAATTATTTGGATGAGAGGATGGTAGGACTTTTTTTTTACTTTTAAATAAAAAAAATGTAATTTTAAAAATTAGATTTTATTTTGTGTATGCATGAACGTGGGGGTGGGGGTGTCAAGGAGCAGTTTGTGGGAGTAAGTTCTTTCCTGTGGGACCTGGGGATTGAACTCAGGTCTTCAAGTTGTACCTTGCCATCCTGTTGGCCCTAGGAATTTTAAAAGTATAACATTTTGCCATTGTTCTTGATAACATGTAATTGTGTCTTGTTTAAATTGTGTCTTATTTCAGTTTAGTTTTGCAACTCAGTATTTGTGTTGGCTTGTTTTATGTCAGCTTGACACAAGCCATAGTCATCTGAGAGAGGGAACCTTGACTGAGAAAATGCCTCCATAAGATTGGGCTGGAGGCAAGCCTGTAGAACAATTTCTTAATTAGTGATTGCTGCGGGAGGACCCAGCCCATTGTGCGGTTATAGCCCTGGGTTCTATAAGCCAGCTGGACAAACCATGAAGAGCAAGCCACTAAGCAGCACCCCTCCATGACCTCTGCATCAGCTCCTGCCTCCAGGTTCCTGACCTGTTTGAGTTTCTGTCCTGACCTCCTTCAGTGACGAACAGTGATGTGGAGGGGTAAGCCAAATAAACCCTTTCCTTCCCAAGTTGCTTTTGGTCATGGTGTTCCATCACAGCGTCAGACACCCCAAGTAGGACAGTAGTATTTTGCATGTGAGATGGAGTAAAAGGCGAGACTAACAATATCCTAGTTCTTCCTCCCTCCAAGGAGTTCCTCAGGAGATTAATCAGGTTAGGAGTGAAGGAGATCAAAGATACACATGCACAGAGCCTCAGAAGGTTCAAAGGTAGGCACAGTTACCTTGAGAAGATGGGAAGTAGCGCCAGCTGTTTGGAGAAGTTCTACAAGGTGATTGGCCAAGAAGGATTGATGAAGAAGAGTGATGGACCAAGGTCCTAGAATTAAGGAAGTTCCTGCAGAGTACAGGGAACTGTGAACACCAGACCAGTGGGTCCGCCCCGCTCTCAGAGTCCCCTCCTCTGTTCAAATTGAAGTGATACTTACATACCATAAATCTACCTTTTTTTTTTTTTTTACTATGCAATTTACAGTAAATGATAGAATTGTGAAACCATCCCACCATTTCTGCTTGGGAGCATTTGCTGTATTCCTTGAAGTCCCCTCCTGGTTTACAGCCAATCTGCTTGCATTGCCAGGTTCCCGCAATCGCTGGTCAGCTCTCTCTGTAGATCTGCTTTATCTAGAAGCTTCCTGTAAATGCAGTCTTTCACATATGGCTCTTTGCACCCAGTGCCCCAGGCTCAGGTGTGTTTAGGATGTGTCAGTAGTTACTCCCTTTCCTGAGTATTACAGGCACTTCCCATCTCTCCGTTTCCTAGTTGATGGGGTTTGAATTGTTTCCAGGTTCGGAGCCGTCTTGAAGACTGCTTCTGTGGACATTTGCGTAAACACGGGGCTAGGTACATTTTCATCTTGCCTGGGAAGATGTCTAGGAGTAAAATTGTAGGTCTTACAGCATGTATGTGTGTATTTAACATTTTAGGAAATGAGCCGTTCTCCAGTGTGGATGTGCCATTTTACAAGCCGGCAGTGTTGGGGGGCTCTGGACTACAGAGCAAGTTCCAGGGCCGCCAGGACTACACAGAGAAACCCTGTCTCAAGCAAAACAAACAAAAAAGTTATTCGGAATAAAGTGCTCCCATAAAAATGGAAACAGACATTCCAGTACAGTTGAGTCTTTCTATAGACTCTGGCTGTGGTTGTCACTGTATGGAATTTAGTCTAATTTTAGGCCTTTTTCTGTGCAAGTACACACTTACCTAGATTCAGTGTGTGCTTGGTGTTTGAGAAACAGAAGTGTGTGTATTGTAACTTTAAAGCTTGCCTCCGTCTATGGCGTATGTGCACATACACAGACTCCCCTTCTTCATAGCTGTGGATGGTGTCTTACTAGACTCTAAGTGATGCTCTTGTGCTTCATTGTTCTTCATCTTTACTGTTTTTGCTCATTTGGATGAAGGAAGGAAAAGCATTCACTGTCATAATTGGTGCTTCTTCGGTGAGCGTGAGCTCATATTGGCCCTTGTCCTGGGAGGCTCTTTGTGTGGTTGCTTAACGTCCTGAATTGTCACTGTCTTCCGTCTGATGCATGTACGCCTGCACATCTGTGCCTCGTGTGCACGTGGTTTCTCACTGTTTACAGTATTTCTCCTTACAGAAGGTTTGACGCTACATTTGCTATCAAACCTAACGTTTCCAGCTCTTGCCCTTGGAACTGCGTAGAAAGGGTCTCCATGCTTTGATCGCACATGTCTCCTAATTCAGTGACCCTTATCACGGGGCTACCAGGACAACTCAGTGTTAGGCTTTTGTTTCAACACCATATGTAGTCCAGGCTAGCCTCAAGCTTACCACACTCTGGCCCAGCGCCCTCAGTCCTGGGATTGCATTCTCTCATTTAAGAACTGCTTTCAGTTCAGATGTTCGTTTCCAAGCCAGGCATGTACTTACTCTCTTGGTGGATCCGTTTTGTTTTGAAGGGAGAAATAGCAACTTCCCGTTGATTCTGATTCAAACTCTGGCTAAGCCCCAGCACTCTGGAGGCAGAGGCAGGCAGGTATCTGTACATAGTGAGGCCCCGTCTCAAACCAAACAAAGCCCAAACCTCTGGTTCAAAGGGGACAACACACAAGCAAGGCAAAACAGCCCCAGTGCTGCTTTCCACTTGGAGCCATGGCTTATTTTCTTTGAGACCATGAAGGGCATGGTGCCAGCTCACCTGTGTCCCTTATGTGCTTTGCAGGTGTAGAGAGTTGGAGAGATGTGGTGTAGCTGTTCAGGAAACTCCTACGTCTGGTGCCCTGAAAACAACCAAGTGTCTGGTTTGGAGTTGTCGTGTTAAACTTGAGGTTGCTGCAATATCTTGTTGATTGTCAGATTCCTGCTTCTCATGTCTGCGGAACTGGGACGCTAGCATGCCCTGGTTTATTTGGCAACATTCTAAGTGCCTTAGTTGTAATGGCTCATCTTCTCAACGTGGAGTCAGAAGAAGGTGGACAGTTATCTCCTCACCTTTGTATCTGGAGTACCCCAGCACAGAGGGGCAGGGGAAAGGGCCTTTATGGTCCTCAGTGTGCTTGGGGTTTGTCTCTTTTCTTTCTATGACAATGCCAGATTAATCTTCCCAATGGTGTTTTCCATTAAGTCACTCTGAGATAATTTTTTTTTTTCCTAGACAGGGTTTCTCTGTGTAGCCCTGGCTGTCCTGGAACTCACTCTGTAGACCAGGCTGGCCTCGAACCTAGAAATCCGCCTGCCTCTGCCTCCCAAGTGCTGGGATTAAAGGCGTGTGCCACCACACTCAGCTGAGATAACTTTTAAAAATAATTTGAAAAGTTTTTTTTTTTTTTTGGTGTCTATGAGTATTTTGTCTGCATGTATGTTTGTGAGCAAGTGCATACTTGCAGCCATGGAGGTCAGGAGGAGGCATCAGGTCTCCTGGGACTGGGGTGGTCAGGGCTTCTGAGGCACCCGCTAGTGTTGCTTTGGAGAAGAACTGAATTCCAGGAATGTGTGTTAGATGGTCTTCTGTGACGTGGTAGTGTTTGGCCCTACAAGATAACCTGACCAGGCTTTTACCCTGGATCCAGTGAAGGAAATGAATCTGAGACCTAGAGGGCAGCTCCTGTCCAAACTGGAACTCAGTTATATTTTGGTCAAACCAAAATTATGGACTAGTTATGATAAAGTGAGTTTTAATGGTACAAACATAAGTTCTGTTTTGGTCATAGAGCCTATTACATAAGTAAGCACTAGATGCCACGGCTTAGAGGTGGCACTTGCGGGTGTTGGTCCCCATCCAAATGTGAGTCAGTAGTGATGTGTCAACCAAAAAATGTTACATTTTGCTGCATCTAGAACTGGGGGGGGGGGGGCAGTAGTTCTGCACTATTCTACACTGAGGTGGAAACAGCTAGAAAACTGAGGCCAGTTCTAGGACAGGGATTTTGACCTGTGTTTAGAGGTAGTGATAGGACAGAAGGCCTCTTAGAGAAAAGCAACGGAAGGCATATTTACTGTGGAGCTCCCAGGGCTTGGGTGAGTATATAATCAAGTCATCAAAGAGTTGTAAAGAAAGATTTGTACCCTGTGGATGGAAGCCACTCTGTGTGTGTGTGTGTGTGTGTGTGTGTGTGTGTGTGTTGGGAGTGACCATGGAGGTCTTATGACAGCATGGAAGATGCTAAATTTCCTGTCACTGGAGGTGTGTAGGCCCGAGTTGAGCACACAGTTGGTCGTCATGGGTAGGGGACTAATAATTGCCTAGTTTCCTCAAAAAGAAAAGAAAGAAACTTGCTAGGTGATGGTGGTGGTGGTGGCGGCGGTGGCAGTGGTGGCCCACATCTTTATTCCCAGCACTCAGAAGAGAGATAGGCAGATCTCTGAGTTCAAGGCCAGCCTGGTCTCCAGAGTGAGTTGCAGGACAGCCAGGGGGCTACACAGGGAAACACTGTCACTGTGCAGCTGAGTGTAATCCTATTTGAGCATGAGCGGGTAGGTGTGCTTCAGCTGAACTTGGCAATGAACTTGGCAGAGTAGTGGCTATGAATTTTCAGGTACCTACTAGAGCAGGATTGCCCCAATGGCCTCTCTGGGCTGGAGTTACAAAGACAAAAGCTCTTCACAGAGTGACAGCAGCACAGTGAATTAGACATGCAAGTACACAAGAACCAAGGAGGTGGGAGGAGGCCCTGCTAAAGTCTCCATGAAATAAATTCTTTAGCACACAGTGTCTGCATGTCTTGTGTTGGTGCTTTTCTGGATCATGGTCTGCAAACCACGGCACCAAATGACATAATCCGCAATGACTCTTTCCAATGTCATCTTGTAAAAACTGGCAGGCAGTAGTTTAGGGTTATAGAGTAAGAGAAGCGAAGTGTGGCCAGTTAAAACGATGAGAACATCTAGGTGGATTGTAATTGGTCCCTCTGGAATTTAGCCACTGCTCTGAGGATCATAATTATGATCACCAGTTTGCAATATGTTTTCACTGTGGAAGACAGACTCTCCTGGCACCTCTGCAGTGGCGCCGTAGGCCATTTTCAGCCTTAAATTCCACTTGTTTCAGAAGGGCCACTCTAAATTATTGACACTCTTGAGAGGAGGGAAGTCAGAAGAGAGAGAGGAATGAGAGCAGCAGCGGTGTACGTGACGTCACCAGGACTGAGAAGGATGGTGAAGCAGCCTGATCCCCAACCGGACTAATGCATACTGCTGTGGGAATCCTCCAGAAGGACAGTGGGTTAAAGGGGGGGGAGCAAAGTCAAAAGAAGGTTAAGATCAGTGAACTCCGTGGATTCACGAAGACCTGAAGACAGGCGGATCCCACAGGCTCCCAAGTGCGCAGCAGGCTCCCACCCTGGTACCTGCTGCACTGTGTTTCAGAGCTTAGCTGTGGTGGTTTTCAAGAACTCTAAGCTCCAAGGAGGCAGGGAACATGTTTGTCTCTTTGACTCTCAGTGTTGGACATATACTAAGGGTTTGTTAAAGGAAAGACATTAAACAGGAGCCCCTAACCTTCTCTTTAATTATGCTACTTCTGTGTTTTGACATTTTGAGATGTTGGTGACCTCATCATTCATTTTTTTCTTTTTAAAGACAACCTCATATATTCTTTTGTGTTCCAGATTGGTTTTGAACTTACTATGTAGCTGAGGGTGATTTCGAACTTCTGCTTCTCCTACCTCCAGCTCGAGTGCTGGAATTATAAGCACACACCATCACGCCAGGTTTAAGCCATGCTGGGCATCGAATCCAGGGCTTCATGAGTGCTAGCAAGCCCTTGACTGACCGAGCCACAGTCTCAGCCCTGCATGCTTGCAGTCGACTGTCTTTGGATTTGGACTAGGAGGAGTCTCTTGTACTATCTCTCCATACAAAGAAGATTAAAGGATCAGGACTATGAACCCCACTGCAGCTCCCCGGGGAGCTGTTCCCGCTTGACTAGAGCATAGAGCATCAATGGCTGACGTATGCCCAGCTCTCCTTAGTTACTCTCTTGAGGCTAATAATATTTCACTGGGGCTTAGTTCGTTCTCAGACTGTAGCTCTGCTGTGGTTTGGCGACTTAGTCTAAGGATCTTTGAGTTTCCTTGTGAAGAAAAATTAAATTGTGTTCATCTCAATAATCTTAGCATTAATACAGCTGTGGTGTACATTGTTGCATGTCACAGAGTGACAGAGTCATCTTGCTGGCCCTAGAGCTCATGTCTTCTCCCCACCATTGCATTTGCTCCCCACACTTTGCCAGAATCCCATGATCAACATCATCGGGTTGTGTGTGTGTTCTCCCGGCTGTTGGAGAGGCATGGCTTCTAGAACTGTACCCTACTCTGGCCTCTGCACTGCTCTTTTGGGGATCTTACCTCCAGAAGTTGGCTAAAGAATTCTCGTGGTATTGTTTTCTGTGGAATCCTTCTGTCTGGACCCCTGTGTCATTTGTCAGTTCTCCATTCTTCTTGGAGGACGTGGCCTCCTGTACTTCCAGGGAAATGGAGCAGAAGTTGTAATTCTTGAAGCACTTGTGTGCTGGTCGGTCAACCTGCCGAACGCTGCCCTTAGGCATTGGAAAAGCCTTGGCTTTGAATTACATGTATGTATTGGTTACATGTCGGGGACATTGCTTTGCTGATCCTGGCTGGAGGGTGGCTGCCTGTTGATTGATTTTGGAGGGGATGACTGAGGTGACCCAGCTTTGCTTTGTGTCAGGGGCAGCCTCGTTGTGAGGGTAGAGGGCAAGTGGAAATGTGTAAGTTTGTCTTATATTTTTAACATGGCAGCCACATACTAAGAAATATCCCATTTCGTAGCTACTATCGACCTACTTGATCAAAAAATAAATAATTTGTGCAAATGCACAGGAAAAAGAAAACCTTGGGAGTTGCATGTCCCAAGATTTCCTTTAGATCGGGCCTTTGTTGTGATTGGCTCTCCCGAGGCTCATCTGTTAGCCGCCTGTCCGAACACACTGATCGCTGTTGTTTGCTACTCGTCCATCGCACTAGACTGTGAGTTCCACAGAAGACAAGGACCGTGTCTGTCCTACAGGTTAGCCTGAAGCCTGCTGTAGTCATGACACAAAAAATGCTTGGCACAGGATGACTGTAATGTGTCTGTCTCAGGAAGATGAAGGATTTTCAGGGCTCCTTCTTATTGGGCTTTGAATGGCCAGCAAATTCCCATAGAGACATCATGGAGGGAGGAGAGTTTCAGATCATTGCCAGTCTTCAGGATGGGGAAGCAGCTGCCCTGGAGCTTGGGGGTGGGGGTGGGGTGGCTAGCTGCGCCTTGCTACATGTGTCTCTAAAGCTTTGGTTAGGAGCTAGCTGTCTGGCTTTAGGGCTTTCTGGCCAGCTGTTTTCATCAGTGTATGGATTTGACTCTAAGATGTCTGAGCAGCTGGAAACAAGTAATCCTTGAGCCTGTGAGCGTTTGTGTTGGGAACTAGATGGCAGTACTTTCATGCTTAGAGAAATGTGTAGGGGATGCAGTTTAAGCTCACTCCTGCATTGTAGTGTAACTTCATGACTTGAATTATACTCAGTAAGTTTATATTACAGAGTAAACCTTGGAATGTATGGACAAATTAACTTTAATAAAAATCTAAGCAAGGTGTGGTGGCATATGCCTTTAATCCCAGCACTCAGGAGGCAGAGGCAGGTGAGTTGGAGGCCAGTCTGGTCTACAAAGGGAGTTCCTGGACAGCTAAAACTACATAGTGAGACCTGGTCTCAAAAACAAAAAACAAAACAACAGCAACAAAATAAGAGTTAACCTAAAATGCAGAAAGTCTGCAAGTGATGGGAAGAGCTAACTGTTAAAAATTCCTCAACTATGAAGTCACCTGAACTCCCACTCCCATTTTGAAGATTGAATTCTGGAGCCTCAGTTACCCTAGGCCAAGGCTCTACACCCTCAGTTCTAGTTAAGTTTGTTTGTTTATTTAGTTTTTGAGATAAGATTCCACTTTGTAGTTCTGGCTGGCCTTGAATTCTCTATGTACACCAGACTGGCTTTGAACTCACAGAGATAATCCTGTTTCTCCCTCTGAGTGCTGGGTTTAAAAGTATGCTACACCCAATTACTGCTTAGCTTTGTTTTATTTTTACATTTATTTTTGTCTGGGTATGCATGTGTCAAAGCATACCTGTGGAGGTCCAAGGACACATGGCGGGAGCTGGTTTCTCCTCCTGCCATATGGGTTCCAGGGAGCAGACTCGGGTCATCAGGCTTGGCAGCAAGCCCCTCTCTCTACCCACCAAGCTGTCTCACACCTACTCAGACTTAAGTGACTTCACACAGTCTGTGGTGGTTAGTTCTATTTAATCGCTCCAACTCAAGATTTGAGAAGGCGAATTGAAGAGATGACTCAGAGGTTAAGAGCACCAGTGGATATGGTGGCTCACAGCCATATGCATGTGACTCAGTTCAGGGGCTCTGATGCCACCTTCTGGCACCAGGCATCTGGCACACAAGTGGTGCACAGACATACATGCGTGCAAAACACTCGTACATATAAAATAAAATAAAATAAAATAAATATAAAATAGTTGAAAGTGATCCATATTTTGTGGCTCATTTACTCAGTTCAGGTATGGATTTTAATTATTAAGAACTTGTTATAGAATGCTGGAGAAATGCAGAGGACCTGGGTTTGATTCTGAGCACCATGTCAGGTGGCTCACAGCTCTCCTGTTGGGGACTCCTAAGCGGTGAATATCAAATGTGAAAGTCATGTTTAAAAGATGGAAGCAGGCAGTAGAAAAGTGCTGGAGATTCTGAGGAGAAAAAGCAAAGGAGTTTAGAGAACTAGAGTCCAGGAAGGGAGCATGGAGAATGGCCAGTGGTCTACAAGTGTAGCCTCCCCCAGCCCTGAGTACGCAGGCATCAAGAGTGGATCTGTGGGAGACAGGCTTTCCCTCTATATAAGCACAGATTTTTAGTAAACTTTGGCCTTTGATCAGAATTTTGTCTGGCCGTGTCCTTTTCTCGCCATTTATTCTCTTCTAGCCCCAGCCTGCCTTTCAGGAGGATCCGGTTTGTGTGGCTGCGGGCAGTCACATCCAAGGAAGTTACACCTGTAGCTTATCACTGAGAGGCAGCAGGGCTCACAAATAACTGCAGAGATATACGGTTCAAAAATTGGATTTTGTGTATATTTCACTATGATACCTGTGTCCAGTATCTGTATGTACTTCATGTAGAGGTTAGTATGTGTTCAGTACTTTCACTGTGTACATAGACAAAAAATGGCTTGAAAAACTGCTCTTCTGTACTTAGATATTTCAAATCTACTTTTAGAGATAGTCAAGTGGATTGGTTGATAGTCAAGTTACTTTTGCCTAACAATAATGGATTAATGAAAGATGTCTTTAAAGTATAGATGATAGGGTTTCTGGCTCAGGGTAAGAGGGGACTCTGATTACCCCTGCCTAATGACTTCGCAGGTGCAGTTTAGCAGAGCAGCTGTCTCACTGTCCTGATCTGATAGTTCAGGGCATTATCAAAGATGACTTGCTTGTCCCTGCGCCTGGTGGTGTGTGCTGTGTGACTTCCTGACATGGTTCACTTCCACGTGGTCGTCCCTTGCTGTGCGGGCCGGCTCCTCCAGGCCTTTCTCCATATGCCCTCCTCTCTAACAGGAGAGGCACCTTTCCGCAGGATCTGCTTTTCAGAGAGTGGACTCTCTGAGGCATTGGAATGGCTAGCCTGCAGTTGGCCCAGCAGTCACTTCTGCTGATTCTTGTTTCCCCCTTGAGATAGAATCTTACTGTGTAGCCTTGGCTGGTCTGAAACTCCCTATGTAAACCAGGTCTTGAACTCAGAGATCTGCCTGCCTTTGCCTCCTGATTACTGGGATGAAAGGCATGTGCCACCATGCCCAGACTTGCTGATCCTGGAAATAAAAGCAAGCTGCCGGGTCAGCTCAGGGTGGAGGGAGAACAAATAAACGGTTTTTCCATGAGCCATTGAGTGCCCTCAGGGTGTGGGGGGAGGGATTGTTGGTGGCTATCTTCTCAGATGATCTGTTGCAGGTGTCCAGACAGTCATTTGAATCAATATAGAACAAGAACAAGAGTCAGTATAGATTCAGAGTGAAGACTGAACTGAATATGTGGCCCACCTATTAGTATATAAGCCCTTTGAGGGCAGGGATTTTAACCTCTGTAGCCATTGCTGTATCTCCAGAGTCTAGAGCAGAGCCTTGCTTGTGACAGGGACTCAGCTATGAGTAGAAGGAAGATGGAGATGCCATAGTATCAGCTGAGGGATTGGTACAGCCCCGGATAGCCAGAGAAGGTTTAGAAATAACCAGAAAAAAGAGCAGTACCTTTACATCACTGTCTCAGAGGGGAGTGGACTGCATAGACAGCGTCTGTTCTCTCAGAGGGGAGTGGACTGCATAGACAGCGTCTGTTCACTGACAGACCTTGAGTGCCAGCCTTGCACCAGAAAGACCTTTGCTTCAAAAAGGAGATCCCTCAGGAAGTACAAGTGCTGGAAGATAGGAAAAGGAGAGAGGCCTCAACACTCAGCATCTACAGAGTGAGGGGCCTGTGAGCAAGGGCAGGTCTGCCCTCAGAGACAACTAGGCAAAGAGGAATGCGGGTGTGTCCCATAAGGTTGGTGAGTCTTGAAAATAGCAAGCTGTGGGTTTAGTCCTGGCTCCAACATGTGACAAAAACTGCATGCTTGGTACAAACTAATTCTACATAATAATGATGTAGACCCTCATAATACAAAATAATGAGGGTCTCAGTGGAAGGCTGGAAATTCAGTGTCAGAGTTCCAGAGTTAAGTTTTGAAAGTGTAATGCCTCATGTGAGGAGATCTGTTTAAAAGACCAATACTGTATACAGAAAGACAGTACCGAATCTCAGTGTATAATGATAACGCTATTCCCTCTTCAACACAGGGAATTGGCATCTGCCCTAGTTTGTGTTAAATGAGCCTGAGGACGAGGGTGGGTGAAATAGCTGAGCATACTAGAGAAGACTTAGAGAAGGGAGAGAGGTGAGGCAAATTACCTGGGGCCCGACTGCAGGAAGAAAGCAAGGTGTTATCACTGAGGATGTAGGTTTCCTGGGGTGCTAATGTACAAGGATTTCAAAGTACTAGTGCCCTGTGCTGTGTGGGTGTTGTGTGTATCCCGTGACTTCCATAAGACTCCTCCTTTGGGGGGGTGACTTTGTTTTCTTTGTTTTTTGTTTTTGTTTTTCTGAAACAGGGTCTCTCTACATAGCTCTGACTGTCCTAGAACTCACTATGTAGACCAGGTTGACCTTGAAATCACAGAGATCCTAGGATTAAAGACCCACCTTTGTTCTTATTCTATCTTTGTCTCTCTGTTTTTCTTTCTTTCCCTGTGTGTGTACAAGGATAAGTGGGGGGCAGAGGGTGACACTGGGTGTCCTGCTCTGTCACTCTCTGCCTTCTACAGTTGAGATAGGGTGGTGGCCAGCAAGCTACAGCTGTCTTTCTGTTTCCACCCCCATTGTGCTGGAGGTACGGTGTGAGGCCATGCCGCCCCCTTTTGCATAGCGCTGGAATCGGAAATCAGGTCCCTGTGCTTGGGTAGCGAGTGCCTCTGCCCACTGAGCCTTCTCCCCAGCCCTGGGCATGTCTGGTTGGTTGGTTGGTTGGTTGGTTGATTTTGGGGGTGGGCATTGAAGCTGTTTTTCACTGTGCCTAGAATGGGACTAAGATGATCTGTACCTTGCACACATTAGCTTCTTTGGTTTCACGTGGTCACTGCTGATACCTGCATGAGGTGTGAGATTAATACTGCTCTCAAACACTGAGGAAATGGAAAGTCTAAAGAGCAAAACAAGAGTCACGCCAATAGCCGTTGTCAGCTTTGAGGCCTTGGGATGTAGGCCAGGAGCACGGCCGTGGCAGTTCTGGAAGCTACTGCATGTATCACCTTATTTCATGTGGAAATGACTGTCATCAGTCACTGATACTTTTGGACATTATGCTTTAGTGAAAATTAACACACATGTTGCCAAAGTGGCATCATTTGGCCATAAGGAAATCCTCTGTCAGCCTATAGACATTAAGACATGTACTTTCCCTCGGTGGGGGAACAGTCTTGTGTGCATACTGACACCTTGGGTACAATTTTAGGGCGTCCAGGTTCTGTAGCAAAGAGCGTCTAGTGGACTTAATGCATGATTTGCTAATTTTACAAAACTCAAGTGCATTTTAACCAAATGCTTTTCTCCATAAGATGCATTTTCTCTTTGTAGTTAACTATACTTTCTTTCAACTAACATTAAACTATTCCATCCATAATCAAGGGTAAGAATGTTAAATCCAGTTTGGAAGCCATTATGGTGTGTTGGTCAGCTTGTTTTCTAGGAAGCAAGACTTGATAACATCCCATCAGCTTCTCCAGAAGTCACCTGTGCATGGGTACTTTTAAAAGGGAAGGTTTTGGGCTCTAAGATAAATTAAGTAGACCAGGAGCGTTAGGCATAAAATGCAGAGTTAGCACTCAATGGCAACTCGGAATGCCAGATGACATTGGCGTTTGTAGGAAGACACAGTTGGGTGTTTTCTTATTTTCTTGGCTTCCTGAGTGTAGAAGGCAGGTCCAGTTTAGACTCTGAGTACCATAGTCCACTCTGTGGCTAGGAGCAAGTCTGCCTTCACAAGCAGCTTCTGTCCATCGAGTGAGCAGGCTTCTGCTCCATGCCTGGCAAGTAGGTCAGGAGGAGCACAGGAACCGTCACTACTTTCTAGGCCATCCTGGTAGTTTTAAATAGTTCAGAGAACACTGTCTTTTAGCCCTAACCCAGTAAAGGCCAAATTTCTCTTTGGTGAGTAACTGTGGTCTTTTCTAAACACTTAGACGTGAGTGTCTTTCTTTTTTTCCTTTTTTTTTTGGGGGGGGGGAAGCTTGGTGGGGTGGAAGGTGAAGATTGCTCCAGCAAATAAAAATTTATTTGGCTTTTTTATGTTAGAGAAGATACTTGACTTATATGGGTCCTTGGAGTGAATGTGACTAATTGTATATAAAAGAATAGTTCACTTAAGTATCGGGACTTAAAAATTATGATATGTGTGTGCCTGAGTATAATGAGCACATGTATGTGTGCCATGTGCATGCAGAAGCTTGCATGGACTAAGAATGGCATCAGCTCCCTTGGAACTGGGAGTTACAAGCCACTGTGAGCTGCCATGTGGTTGATGGCAGGGTCCTCTGCAACCATGGTAAATGCTTATAATCTCTAGGCCATCTCCCTAGAACACATTGGCTTTTATTTAATGTCCTCTTCATCCGTTTCACTATAAAGTTTCTGGTGCTTCATGGTGACGAGTGACCATTAGACCAGTGTCATTTTTCACTGACAACTCTGACAATACCTTGTATTTCCACTAAACTTTCAAGTAGACACTTGTTCAGTGTAAAGGATGGGAGAGAATAGTTATACTGCCCCGTTTTGATCTGTAGATCAATGTTTTCAAGTACTCAGGGCTACTTAGAGAAGCTCTTAATTGTTTAACTGGTGATATGCCCCCCCCCCTTTTCTAGAGAGGATGTCTCTGTTGCCTCAAACCAGACCCTCGGTTGCGATGGTGAGATGTAAGCATCTGCCACCACAGATGGCATCCGTAACTTTTAATTCTAATGTGCTGGTTGAACTCTGTTATTAGCAAGCCATTTTCTCCATAGATTAAAGGTAAATTTAACTTAGCTTTCCCCTCTTCCCATGTGTACATAGATACCACTGTTTGATCTGCTATACACACATATTTGTATGTGCATCTATAGTATAATTTCTGAGCAGATGAGTGTGGGCGATTTGACCAAATAATCCTTGCGTCTAAAGTAGACAAAGCTTTTAGAGGGCAGAAGTTTCCTTCTTGGGTATTCTTACCTTGCTCCCAAAGGAAATACATTTGCTAAAGATTGCTCAGGTGCCCTCCTTGGCAGTGGTGGGGTATCACCCTTTTCCTGGGAGCTGGTTCCTATTCTGCTGGGAGGTTGAGCTGTGTGTGCCTGCCTACCCGTGAGTGGGGATGTGATTCTCTGCATCAGCACTTCTTCAGCATGCTGGGTGTGTCCCTCAGCCCATAAAAGCCTTGGAAATTGAACCTTGGTTTTGTCATTCTGCAGCTCTGAGTACACTGAGTTAATCTCTCTTGGCTTTACGTTGTTCTAGAAAATGGGAGCCAAAATTACAGCCTCCCCAGGGTGAGCGGGTGCCAGGAGGTAAATGAGTTCTTGCCTTACAGTGTGGGTTTGCTTTCCTTTCATAGGTATTTCTAAGCAGAGCCCTTTGACCAAGAGAATGTCCTACACAGCTGTATCCTCACTCTGTCCCCTGTCCCTGTTGTATTTATTTTAATTGGCTGAGTAATAAATAAGTTTCCCTCCTTAGTAGCCCTAAGGAGCATGCGTCTTTCTCTTCAGTTTTCAGTGTGACTTGGAATAGTTATTCCATGGAGTCCTCAGAAGCTGGATGGATCATGGCAGACCATCTGGATACTCAGTTCACCTAAGTAAGAGAAGGTAATAATAACTAAGACAACAAAGCAGAAGAGGTATTAAAAGATTTAATTAATAGCTTCAGTGCTGAAAGTAAGAACTAATAGGTTATTTCTTCACCACCAGTGAAATGAGCCAATTTAAGCCAGATTAGATATTAAAGGCAGGTTTATTAGAAAGTTGTTTTATGGTGAGCAAGTTCACTGGCTCCAAGGATCAAGACCAGGGAAGTCACCCATGGGAAAAGGGCTTAGGTAGGAGAGGAGAGGAGAGGAGAGGAGAGGAGAGGAGAGGAGAGGAGAGGAGAGGAGAGGAGAGGAGAGGAGAGGAGAGGAGAAAAAGAGAGGAGTGAGAGACACAAAAATGTCCGGACTATACGGACTATATAAGGCCCAGATCTTGATACTCAGGGAACATTTACTGAACGAGCAGCTGGTGCATCTCTTCTGTGAGATGGTGCCTCATCTTCTTCTTTAGGTTTTCCCAGAGTCTGGTGTCTGGTACATCTCCAGTGCTGCCAGGGGATTATTGATCTCGTTTGGCTGGTGAGTGTTTCCAGACTTCCTTCAGGTGGCTATCTGATTTTCTGAATGTGACTTTTTCTGGGAAAAAGCGTGAGACCTTTGTTTTTAGTTATTCATTAGCTGGGCTAGTTGCGCCCATTTCAGCCTTCAATTGTTCAAATGGTTTTGGGCTGCTGTAGCTTTTCTTCAACTTTCTTCCAAAAGAACCCTGCTATCTGATGACTTTGGATTTCGGCTTCTTTCTGATTTGTCTATTGCATTTACTTATAGTGACTTCTCCCTCCTCTTGCTTGTGATCTGGGTTCCCAAGTGACTTCGTCCTCAGACACTCTGTCCCTAGAAGAGCCTCATCTCTGGAATCTATATGCTGTCCCCGACACTCAGAACCATGCCCATTTGTTTTGACCCAGGCTGAGGTCACGCTCCACATACCTTGATGTGGAGTGGGTTCCTAGATACTGAACAGGGCACCCTCTGCTGGGGAGGCACATATGCCCAAGGAGAAGCCAGCCTTTCATTTCCTTCATACCACACAAGTACATAGGATTACTGAACCTAACCATACCAAGACCTTTAGCTCTTAGCTACAGTAGTGTCTGGGAAATGGAGCTTTTGTGTAGGTGTGTGGGTGTGAATGTGTATGTACAAGTGCACACGCCCATGTGGAGGGCAGAGGACAATCCTGGATGTTGGTCTGTAGGCACCATCTACCTTCTTTTTTATTTTATGAAAATTTGAGACAGTATCTTTCACTGACCATGAAGGCTATGCTGGCTGGACAGCAGGCTCCAGGGATATGACGGTCTCTGCCTCTGTAGTGCTAAGGATACAAATGTGCCATCATATCCACGTGACCTTCTCGTGACCGCATGGGTCCTGGGGCTTGACTTCATGTGTTTAAGGCAAGCACTGTACAGACTAAGTTATCTCTTCAGCCCAAAATACAGCTTTAGGCTCCCCAGCCTCTGAAGGAACAGAACAGATGCTACAGGGGCAAGTACAGTGGACGATACTTGCTCTTCCATACCTAACCTTCTCCATTCCTTGTCATTATCTCCCTGTGATGGGCAAGGGTCTCTCTCCAGCTCTGGAAGGCTGCAATAGACCCGCATCTGCTCTTCTCTCTGCTTCTCCGGCACCTGAGGTTTTCTCCTTTAGCCACTGGAATAACATTGAAACTATTTTAATTTTAATTTTTTTTTTGACACAAGATCTCTTGTAGTCCATTCTGGTCATCACTGATGTGTGTGCTAAGAATGGGGTTCAATGTCTGAACCTCCTGTCTCTCCTTCCCACGAGCTGGTATTATAGGAACGCACTGTCACTTCTGGCTGGCTTTCACACGGAGTTTACATTTTCAGGTTTAGATGTTGCTAGTTTGCAGCTTCCTCACTAGCTGTAGCATTTTCATTAGCTTGTTAGGCATGTGTTACCTGGTAGGGGAAAGGATTGTGGAAGGATGACAGCCATCACATTGACTTCAGGTTTTTGGAGTGTAGTTCTTTGTACTGACCTCTTTTGAACAACATGCTTGAATAATGGAATATTTAAGGAATGTAATTTATTTAACATGCAGTAAAACTTTATTTGCTACACTATGAGTTTCTGTTTTATGGGTTGTTTGTTGTTGTTGTTGTTTAGAGGTTTCACTATGTAGCCCTGGCTGTCCTGGAACTTACTATGTAGAGCAGGCTGGCCTCAAATTCACAGATCCATCTGCCTCCGCCTCCCGAGTGCTGGGATCAAAGGTGTGAGCCACTAGCCTGGCTTTTGTGTTGTTTGCTTTGAGACAGTGTTTTACTAAGTAGCCCTGGATGGCCCAGACTATCCTGTTGGGGCCCCACGTTATGAGTTTTAACAGAGGGAGAGATGTGACTCCTGGCTCCCAGAGCAGGGTGCAGATGTTCAGCACAGCCTCTGGTAGCCAGTCTCCCCACTGTAGCAGTTCTGCTTGTTTTAATAGACTCTCTGTGACAGTGGTGCTCTTGTGCAGAGGGGCAATTTGTCTTGTCCTCACCTGCAGGCTGTTTTCTTTTTCTTGCTGAATTGAGACCACCAAGTCTTCAGAGTCCTGAGGGGATGCAGTCACATGAAGTAGGCGATGCTTGTCACACCCTGGTAAGAGTAAGTTCTTTTCAGTTTGCTCACAGCTTTTTAAAAATATGTCAACTCTTCCTATATCTATTGATACAATGTTGTGGACTTTCTTTAGATTATTGACATCGTGGAAATCTTGAGCAGGCCCTGTGTTCTTCAGGTCAGTTCTACTGGGCTGTGGTATGTTGCCTTCACGTATTGCTGGGTTAATTCGCTAATACCTGTGTTGAGATGTTTTGCGCACACGCCTCTAGGCAAGGCTAGACTGTGGTTTTCTGTTTTCTCATTTGTTCTGTGTTTTTCTCATTTGCTTGTGTTTTGTCTGGGTAGGTATCAGGTTAATGCTGACCCCACAAGTTGGGAAGCATAACTTCTATTCTCTATAGAGATTATTTAATTGATGTTAGTTCTTTAAAAACATTTGGTAAGTGGGTGTGTTGATACATGCCTTGAATCCAAGCATTCAGGAAGGGGAAGCAAGTGGATCTTTGAGTTTCAGGACAACCTGGGTTATGTAGAGAAACTCTGTCTCATTGCTAAAAAATTTTTTTTTAATTAAAAAAAAACCAAAACAATTGATAAAATTTACTAGTGTAACCATCTGGAATTTCTTCCTCCCCTGAAATGGCTTTTAACTACAGTTAAATTATTATTAATGATGTTTATATTTCACCGGTGTATTAGTTAGGGTTTTACTACTGTGAACAGACGTCATGACCAACGCAACTCTTATAAGGACAACATTTAATTGAGGCTGGCTTACAGGTTCAGAGGTTCAGTCTATTATCATCAAGGAAGGAACATGGCAGCCTCTAGGCAGGCATGGTGCAGGAGGAGCTGAGAGTTCTACATCTTCATCTGAAGGTTGCTAGCAGATACTGGCTTCCAGGCAGCTAGGGTGAGGGTCTTATAGCCCACACCCATACTGACACACCTATTCCAACAGGGGCACACCTACTAATAGTGTCGCTCCTTGGGCCAAGCATATATAAACCATCGCAACCAGGCAGTGATGTGCACGCCTTCAATCCCAGCCCTTGGGAAGCAGAGGCAGGCAAATCTCTGAGTTCAAGGCCAGCCTGGTGTACAAATCAAGTTCCAGGACAGCCAGGGCTACATGAGAAACATTGCCTCAAAAAACCCAATGCGTTTCATGTTATAAACTCCATCCATCTCCGGTACATTTTGATATGCTACTTCTTTAAAACTAAAACACCAACCAGCAGGACATGGTGGTTCATCCTGTAATCCCAGTACAGATGGAGAAGGCTGAGAATCACTGCAGGTTTGAGGCCAGCCTGGGCTACAGGGCAAGACCCTGTCTCAACAAACCCACCAAAATTAAAAAGGCAAAAGACCTCCCAAACAACTGACTTGAATTTGTGTGTATAGAATTGTTCTGGAACTCACAACTGGCTATTGGAATTCTGTCATAGTTATTGATTCCAGTTTGATGTCTACCTCCAGTTAGTGATTCATAAGCATTCTTTTGCTGAGAGGTTCTGTATACTGGAAACAGGACACTCCATAGATTGTTCTGTACTCTGGAGGCTGAAAACCTTGAAGGGCTGTGAGAACCAAGCAACTAGGATGGAGCTATCCTGGAGCCATCTTGTTCCATGTGACTAGGCTAGGGGTCTTGAAGGCTGGACTCAACCAGTGACTCAGCAGAGGACCTCCATTCAGGTCCCAAAGGTGGATCTGGAACCTACAGCCAGTAGTTTGGTTACTGACCAGTCCAGACCAGTTGGGCGGGTTTCAGAGGGCAGATGCTATACAAAGCCTTTGGAGCACACAGAGGTCAGTGAACTGAGAGCCACAGCTTCAAGAACTCACATAGTCTCTGCCATTGTGTTGGCTACTCGCAAAGCTAGCAGGGTGAACTCAGGCCACAGGGAAAGGAGCGACACTCTTCTCCATGGTGGGGAAGAAAGCACAGCACTGGTTTGGACCCCTCATGGTGACACTTTTGTCTGCGGCAGCTAGTGCACACTTGTGATACCAGTCCATGAAAGATGAGAGATGGAAGATCAAGCGTCTCAGCTCAGTCTCTGCTGCATGGAGTTTGAGCTAGCCTTAGCTATATGAGGGCCTATCTCAAATACCTCCCCCCCCCGCTCCCCCCCCCCAAAAAAACCCTCACTTGTTTCCCTCAGCATTGGAATACGGAGTTTGAGCTAGCCTTAGCTATATGAGGGCCTATCTCAAATACCTCCCCCCGCACCCCCCCCCCCCCAAAAAAAAAACCCTCACTTGTTTCCCTCAGCATCGGAATACTGAGATTTCGTGAAATCACGAAGTAAGACCCAGTTCCTGAGCGGGGTTTCTTATACTGGGGCCACTCATGGAAGAAGGGAAAGGATGTAAACGTAGTATGGTCAGATGGACCACTTAGAAATGTTACTTTTGTTTTATGCACATGAGTGTTTGCATGTCTGTATACCGTATGCTTACCTGTGTAAGCCACAAGAGGGGATTGGATGCACTGGGACTGGAATGTTATCGATGGTTGTGAGCTGCCCTGGGGGTGCTGGGAACTGAACCTGGGCAACAAGAGCAGCCGGCGCGCTGAAGCACTGAAGCATCTCTAGCCGTTCTCGACAAGCTGTGAGTAGATTTGAGGGCAGAGTGTGACAACCCCAAGGATGAGCTTTTCGTGAAAAGGGCTGTAGGGAAGTGACTAGGGTAATGGCAGTAGCAGGTCACAGCTGTTCAGGGCCTCAGGTGAGAGGGAGGAAGGATGTGTTGACAGGCCACCTGCTTGGTTAGGGAATGTACCATCATCCTGTCATCCCGTAAGTCCTCAGTACCTGTCGATAGTCAGTAGCCTATCAGCAACGTGAATCCCAGTTGCTTGATGGCAGAGGCGAGGAAAATAGTGGGTGGCTGAATTCTGGATTATGTTAAGATGCACATTTACCTTTCTAATAAGCCTGCTGTTCTTGCTTTTGTTTCAGATTTAACACACACACACACACACACACACACACACACACACACACACGAATGCGTGTGCACACAGAGGTCTGGGGATACCTTGTGGGGGGTCAGCTCTTTCTTTACACCAAGTGTTTGTATTAAAATCTGATTGTCTGCCCTGTAAGGAGAGCTCTTTACCTGCTGAGCCATCTTGCCAGCACAAGAGCCTAATGTGAGTGAAACATTTTACTTAAGCAGCTCTCACTAGGCATTGAGAATGTAGGCTGTTAGGTAAATGACATCCTTTCCAACCAGGGAGTGTGCATGTCTTCAGAGTACAGCATGCTGTTTATGATGGTACCATGTGCTACCACATGTGCTAGTGCTGGATGCTTTCCTAAGTAGACGGTAAGTATTCTTTTAGACTTGAATATAAAACATACAACATGGGAACTCTGAAAACTATAGTGCATTTGAGTTGCTAGTGTCTAGCATGGGTTCCCATTTGCCATAATGGGTTCACTTAGTGTCCTTTAGTTTTGTTAAATTTGTGTTGCACAGTCATAATCAAATGGGCCAGAGAAGAAAAGTTGTATCGTGAAAGTGCCCATTTTTCACTCTATTCTCTTGTTAAAATATTAAAAAATGGCTCCTCTTCTCCCTCTGTGTGTGCATGCATGCCCTTTCTCCCCTGACCCCCACTTCTACCACCCACCCCCATGCCCACCATGGCAGTTCCCCTGACCTCGATCCTTGGGGCCAGGGAACTCACCTGAGAGCAGCTTCCCAATAAACCTGCCTTTGTATTCATGTGTGTGTGTGTGTGTGTGTGTGTGTGTGTAAGTGAGTGATGTTTAGGGCTGGAGAGAAGGTTCAGGCATTAGTAGTGTTTCCTGCTCTTCCAGAAGTCCCACCCTCAAGGGGCAGCTCACTGGAGAGCAACACTGGGCCTGGCTTGGGCTTTTGAAACCTCAAAGCCCATTCCCAGTGACAAACTTTCTCCAAGGAGGCCATACTTCCTAAGCAATCAAATATATGAACCTATGGGAGCCACCAGTCATTCTTATTCAGCCAACCACAATAAGCAAAAGATCTGTAAAGTTAAAAAAAAGAGTCTAGACAAAGTCTTGTGAGGCAAAAGAATAGCATTGTGTTCTGAGTACGTCATGTGTTGGCCATCAACTGCCGGGGGGGAGGGGGGGGGATACCTTTAAGCATGGTGTGTACACCCAGTGAGACTCCTTAGAGAGAACAGAGTTTCCCTGTGAGAGTGATTATCAGTTGGATAGAGCTTCTGGGTTAGGGATGGGGGTTATATCCACTTCCCCTCTCAGCACTGGGACCCCCGCTGGCTTAGACCTGTGCAGGCCTGTGCTTGCTGCCTCCGTCTCTGTGAGTTCTTGTGTGTATCAGTCCTGTTGTGTAAATACGCTGCCTGCCTCCTTAGTTTTAATATTTAGAGCATTTGTCTAAATGTAGAAGTCACATGCCGTAAACTATTGACTATTTAAATCTGAAGTGTTTATATATATATATATCATCATATATATATACATCAACCTTGTTGATGGTTATTCCATGAACTAGGACTGGAAGCAGCCTGGCGTGCTCAGGGCTGCTCACTCCTTACGTTTGCCTGCCAGGCTCCTGCACCGAGGGCCAGGAAGGCCCTCTGATCTCTGTTGGATAGATGGCCAAGGAAATTAGAATCGCCTGGCTAGCTGCATCAATATGTATAATTGACAGGCTACTCAATACTTGAAAGATAAGTACTTTCCACACTCTCAGCTGTCACACGCATGTGACGCCATGTGAGGTTGTACTTTAAATGCAAAGAATTATTTTTAGCCTCTGTTTTGTTACAGATCCTCATGTTTGTATACTGTCAAATTAAACAAATCTAAGAAACTTGAGCCACATTGGCTTGCCTCTGAGCAGGGTGGGCTTTTGAAGTTGTCTGTAACTATAGTAGCATGAATAATGCATAGCTCTTAAGGGAGAAGGCACCTGTCCTGGAAAGGGAGCCGTAAAAACTATCCCTACTTAGAGATAACACAGCCTCATATATGGAAACTGCTAATGGCCAGAGTGCAGAGTTATTAAAAGGAGCAAAGGGTCATTGGGGACCGACTCCATGAGGGTTATGCAGAGGTCATCTGTATCTCTACGTGTTTGCAGTGGACCATCTGACGCTGGAATCAAGATCTCTTTTCAGAGTATTTATTTATTCTTTGACAGTTTCCTACATGTATATTATGCATCTTTATTGTCCTTGAATCTCCTGTTCTTGCTCCCCCTGACTCCCACACCAAGTCCCCCTCACACCTTGAAATTTTTTTTTTAGTTAGTGCTGCCAGCATACACATGGGGCATGGGGTGGGACCATCCACCATAACACAGGCAGCCTACCGCCAGCCACTAAAGAGCAACCACACACATGCAACAACTAAGTAAGAAAATACTGTTTTATTTTCATTAGGTTTTATTTTAGTTGACCAATGAGCCGATATTGTTTGTGATGAGAGAAGGCAGTTGTGTACTGCATGGCGTTGTGGTTTAGACTGCATGCACAGCAGTAGCCTCATAGATCATAGTGCAGATGAACAATTCCTGCTGTCCAGTGACACTGCGCCTGCCTGCCATTTATAGTGCGGGAGTGCTGGCATGAGCAAACTTCATTGCACCCATTTAAAATACAGCTCATGCAGCTGATTACATCATCTGATAACCAGGGGCTGCAGTGGTTTGAGTGACAGCCGCCCCCATGGATTCCAATGTTGAAGGCTTGACTGGTGGGTGTGGCCTTGTTGGAGCAGAGTGGTTTTGTTGGAGGACGTGCGTCACTAGTGGGTGGGCTTTGAGGTTTCAGAGGCTCAAGTTCTCTTCCTGCTGCCTGTGGATCAAGCTGTCGAACTCTCAGCTTCTTCCCCAGCACTGTGTCTGCCTGGACGCTGCCATGCTTCCTGCCACGATGATAATGGACCAAGCCTCTGAACTGTAAGCTGGCCCCAATGAGATGTTTCTTTTATACCAGCTGCCTTGGTCCTGGTGTCTCTTCACAGCAATAGAAACCCCAACGAAGACGCGACTTACTGGTTCATGTATTGCTTTTTATCATTACAGCTGGTTCCTACTTGCAGGAATGTGAACAGTATGCCGTGTTGTCCCAGCTGCAGCTTCGTAAGGCTTGTGCTGACTGTTTGTCTTGATAGTAGTGAGGCTGTGTAGAAATTAGTCAGAAAAATTAGAAACAACAGGTAAATACCTTAAAAATGTTTTTCTTTTGTATATGCAGTATTTTCACAGTGTGAGAGGGCTATTTCTCTTTTTGAGACTATGTAACCTGGGCTACCTATGTTGACCAGACTAGTCTTGAACTTGAAATCTTCCTACCTCTGCTTCTCCAGTGTTGGGATGATACTTATATACCACTACACCTGAAAGTGCAGAATAATTTATAGTGAAGATTCCCTCTCTCTCTCCCTGATATTACTAAATCTTAAACATCCTTGGGCGAGCAGTAAAACATTATGTGTGTAGCTACTATTTACTTCCTTTTATTATATATGCCATTTTAAAATTCCTTATTTGCATTTGTGAGTGTATGGCATGCATGTGAAAATGAGTGTGCATGTGTTTGCTGCCCATGTGGAAGTCATCGGACAATTTTCTAGCGTCGCTCTCACCTGCCATCTTGTTTCTGCTGCTTTGAGTGTTCTAGGCTAGCTATCCTGTGAGCATCCCAGAAGCTCTCCTGCTCTACCACATGCCCTAACTGCTAGGCTTACAAATGTGCACCTTTGCATCTGGTGTTTTTGTTACTGGGGGTAAAATTCAGGTCACGGGACTCATACAGCGTGAACTTTCGCTGGCCAGGTCATTTCGCTGACCTCATGGTTTTTAGATGAAGTCATTACACATTGTTCTCATATGTGTACCTCTCTACTGTTCTCCATACATGCGCGTGTATATATACATGCACATATACATACACACACATACTATACATCACCTCGGCATCTTACCACCTATACACAATATGTGTTAGAGATAGCTTCCTTTGTATGATTTCATTCATTTTTTTTTAATTTTATGTGCATTGTTTTGTCTGCGTGTGTGTCTGTGTGAGGGCGTCAGATCCCCTAGAAATGGAGTCACAGACAGTTGTGAGCTGCCATGTGGCTGCTGGGAACTGAACCTGGGTCCTCTGATAAAGCAGCCAGTGCTCTTAACCACTGAGCCATAGAGATAATTCCTTATTGGGAATATAAAAGACCAACTTCATTCCCTTCTTTATTGTGGCTGCATAGTGTTTCTAGTGTGGGTGTATCAACATCAAGTTAACTAGGCTTGGAATATTTACAGTTTCTAAACTACTTACACTAATGTATAACCATGTAGCAAATAATTTCCTTGTTCAAAATTCTTCTTATACTTGTGTAATCAGTCCTAGACTAGAAGAGAGTTTTCCAGTCAAGGCATACCTGTGTTTGCCGTTTTGTTAGCTTTGTGCAACTGTACAGAAATCCCTGAGTTGGCCCTGTAGCTTTGGGCCCCTGGGGAGCAGAAACATGGTAGGAACATGCACACTCACCTGGGAAAGTTCCCTCAGGGCTGCAAAGTGTGGGAAAGCCTGAGGTTCCAGCAGCCCTTCAAGGGCATGCCCTCAGCTTCTCTGAAACCTCCCAGTGGGGACTGGGAGATGGCTTAGTGGACCAAGTCCTGGCTGACAATAGGTTAGGACTTGAGTTTGGGTCCCAAGAACCCCAGAGGCTCGATGCAGAGTTGCTCACCTGTAAGCCCAGGGCATGTGTGAAAGTGCAAGTGGTGATGGGCTTCCCTGGAAGCTCGTGGGTACACAGAGTGGTGAACAACCAAGGGCCTGCCTCAAACAAGGCAGAAGGCAAAACTGACAGCCGAGATTGTCTTCTGGCCTCTGCATGGATGTCATGGCATGTATGTGCCCACACTAAGAAGGAACAGTCACAAAACCTGTCTGACTTTTAAAAATATGTGGTGCTGGAGGTTGAAGCCAGGGCCCTGTGCATGCACAACAAGCACTCTGCCATTGAGTGGCATTTCCTGGCCTCTCTTAACCTTCTACCACATTCTGATAATGCCAAGCTCAGGACAACCCTCTAACACTATGGGCCTTTGTGGAACCTTCCAGATCTAAACTTGTATCAGCAATTTGGTAAATTGGGTCAAGTTGGCCTTCAATAATGATATGGTAATTAGCATTCTTACCAGCAATATATAGAAGTTATAATTTCAGAGATATGATTGGTAATCATCTAACCACGGTGTCTACATAACCAAAGGTCACCACTGTGGAGAAGGATAAAGAATATACTTGTGTCAAAAGAAAAGAGCAAAGGTTTATTTCAGTTTGGTGACTGAAGTCCTGGGCGTTGTGAGGAGGGAGGGTGAAGCCTGACAGTGGGTTTTAGCATCTTCACATTATTGTCGTGGTTGGGATAAGAATGGCCCTCATAGGGTCATGTGTTTGAATCCTTAGGAGTGGCTATTTGAAAGGATTAGAAGGAGTGGTCTTGTTGGAGTAGGTGGTGTGTCACTGTGATGGGCTTTGTGGTTTCAAAAGCCCATGCCCAGACTAGTGTCTCTGTCTTCTGTTGCCTGTGGATCTGAATGTAGAACTCAGCTACCATGTCTGCTTGTGTGCCAGCATGAGGATAGTAGACTAAACCATTAATTAACTAATGCTTTCTTTCATAAGAGTTACCTTGGTCATGGCGTCTTTTCACAGTGATAGAATTCTGACCAAGACAGTTGTTACATCTGAAAAACTGGTACTTGCCATGCGTATGTGATATTGAAAAAATGATTAAATTAGAAAAGGATCATTTTAAAAGCTTGAAAGATGACTTGGACTAAATGTAGGTTTCTTTTTGGAAAGACAACTGAAAGCTTATGAGAGTGAAACAGTTAAGTTTATAAAATCATGAGTGCCGCACGCACGCTCCTGATGAACAGCTCATCTTAAGGGTTTTACAACATAGGGCTACATCATGGAACACTAAAAGAACAGGTGGCTGCTCACACTGGAATGAAACCCAGATGGATCATTTTGTAGGAGGAGATATTACTGTAATTTCAATCGAGAAGAATACAAAAATCCATAATTCATGGAAGGAAAGAGTGGCAGGGTTGGCTATATCCCAAAAGCTATGTTAAATGGCAACCACAGATCAGGATAAATATTTGCAAAATAAATGATAGCACAGAGTCTTTGATTTACAAAGAGCTTGTAAATTAAATATCTTTAAGAGCACATCAGTAGAGATACAAGATATAAACAAAAGAGGAAACACCAGTAGCCAGTTAAGGTGAGACTGTTAAATCTCCCTAATAACCAAAGGCAGGCACGCTGTATTTTATGCACCTCTTACACGTGAGGATGGGCAGAATCAGATCGGATGTTGAGGTCACAGGAAAGTAGACCGGCTTTGTGCTCAATCGCTCTGCAAAGCAGGTAAAGGCGTGCTCAGCTACAGGGCGGCAAGTGTTTTCAGTCTTCAACAGTTGTGTGCTAGGTCCAGTTTTTGCAATTGTCAAGACATGCTTTACTTGGTAAACTAAATTCTCTCAGTGATTTCCTGAATCAGTGAGTACAAGGTTCTCCTCTTAGGGCATAAGTGGGGCTTATTTCATATTATTTAAAGCTGTGAATTAGTTGGTTATGTATTCCTTAATTTAAGATTAAAATGTATTGTTCCAGTTATAAGAGTATTTAAAACAATTTTTAGTTGATATGCTTTAGTGAGCTTGAGATTTTGACTTCTGAATATATGGATGTTCCTTGACGTATGTATTAAGTCAAGGCTTTTTTAAAAATTAAGAGGCAGATAGAGATGCTATCACTAAGACTTAATGTGAGGGATAGGGAGACAGCCCAGCAGTTAGAGCACTGGCTGTCCTTCCAGAGGACCTGGGTTTGACTCACAACACTCACGTGGTGGCTGGCTTGAGTCTCTTGGTTTTAATCCCAGGTGATTGACAGTCTCTTTGGCCTCCAAGGGCACTGCGCACATACAGTGCCCAGACATACATGCAGGTAGATACTCACACACAGAAAATAGAAATAAGGAAAAATGAAAATGATCTGGTATAGGTGAATCCCCTTAAAGAGAGTGAAACTCAGCATTGGACACTAGGTTTGAATTTGGAAATAATTCTTTCCAGTGAGAGTTTACAGAATGAACATCTGTGAAGGTGAGTGAAATTCTGTTGATTGGAGCTAAGCCGAGTGAAGCATGCCACAGTCTCAGCCTCAGCCTCAGCAACAGACTTTACCTCAAAAAATGCAGTCTGAGGGGGGCAGAGCATGGTGTGGTACACGTAGCAGAGTAACTTGTGAGAACCGGCTCTGAGAAAAGTGACATGACACGTGTGCTTTAAAAATAACCTTGAACTGGAAAAGAAAAAAGGCTGGAATTACTGGCAAGCTCACTAAAATTTCAAAGCTCTGAAAACACTGGCGAATCTTGCAGAGAAGACCCAGTACTTGCCTATATTTCACTGTGACTCTGTCCAGTTGGGTACAGTCTGTGGAGATGAGAGATGAAAGGCCTTCTGGAGAGACCGTTTGCTGAGGCTTTTCTGTTGTTGTTGCTTACTTTCCCTTCGGGATCTCCAAACACAAACCCAGAAGTACAATATGGAGCAGAGCCTCTCAAGCAGACTTCTCTTTAGCTGAGGGTGGAAGGGCAAGTTAGGTGAAAAGCCTCATTAACCAGAATAGTCAAGCAATGGTATAGAGCAGACATCAGGCCGAAATCTAATTCTGTATGCTTCTTAGCTATATAATCCTTGAATGTGGTGTGTGTGTGTGTGTGTGTGTGTGTGTGTGTGTGTGTGTGAGAGAGAGAGAGAGAGAGAGAGAGAGACAGAGACAGAGACAGAGACAGAGAGTGACAGAGAGAGACAGAGAGAGACAGAGACAGCGACAGAGAGAGACAGGGGGTGGACATGAATGCTGAAGATAGACTTAAGCCATAAAGCAGGATGAGCTATACCCTTTCCCTCTCCTTTTATGAAATAAAGATGGTAGCTACAGCACTTTACTTTATATGAAGAAACTATTTTGACTAATTTGTTAGAGTTCTTGGAAGGAAGAGAAGAGAAACCTAGGAATGTTAGTCACTTTTTAAAAATCTCAGTATTGTGACTCATAAAATTGGATTAATGATAGTCTTTTCACCATGAGGGTCTAGGAATAATTGTGTGAGTACAGGACATCCCCAATAACTGTGCATTTAATTATTGCTACTAAAGTCATTGAAAGTCTGAAGGAAGTGGAGCCCGCAGGGACGTCATTGAGACTCAGAGGGAAGGCAAGTGCACTGAGCTGGTTGGTGGGCTGCAGAGAGCACTTTGCTTTGAAAGGTCATTAGAAGGCATGTACTCTGTGCACTCGGTGAGGTGTGCCGATGGGGTGCCAAAAAAATGGGGTTTGAAGTAACAGCCCCTTTATCCAACCAGAAGGCAGAGCCTGACGCAAGCAGGGCTTTCTAAATGGCCGAGAATGGAACAACCTACCAAGGAAAGTTTCCATCCGGAGGAGTAATTGCCTCAGATGGGACACACTGCTGGGAAATTGCAGAAGCAATGGAAAATAGAGAAGGCGCCTGCAGTGAACGAGTTAAGACGGTCTCACACTTGTTTTAGTGGTTGGAAAAGTTAAGCTAATTAATTCTGGTGTAAATGGCTGGATGAAATTTATTGGGGGAACATCTCAAATTTCATATTAAATCCATGTAATTCTAGATCAAGGGTAGAGATTAGGTCCACTGTTAGCACAGAAAGCCAACGAATTCCCCTAGTGCAACTTGTACATTGAGAGCCTCCTTATAAAGCCATTCCAAGGAGCAGATCCTCGAGGCCATAGAATCCTGAGGTCTCTTTGCTTCTCTGTTTTCTTTTTCTTCTCTTTTATCTCATTGGCCCCTTTCGCTCTCCCTCTGCTGAGTATCTTGTTCATCCCTTTCTGTATTGTAACTTGAAGCCTGTTGAAGTTGAGAGTTGGCTGTTAAATTCAGGCAATACCTTCTGGATACCAGGCACTCTCCTAAACATTGGGAATACAGAGAGGACACTATTTGTCTTCACAGTGTTTGATGATGTTGATCAAGAATGGGGCTAACGATAATCATGAGTACCATTCATCGAGGGTTTATACTGTGCTCTGTAACTGTCTTGGTGATTTCTGTATGCCAGCTGAAGGCTCGCCAGGACTTGGGGGTGCATATACTATTGTCTCAGGTTATAGGTGGGATTGTGCTATATACTGTCCTCCAGAATTCTTGGTCCCTCACTGGTGGGGCACTTTCTTGTCCCTGGCCCCTTCTGTCTATCCGTTTTCTAGCCGCTAGGAAGTGAGCAGCTATGCTTGTTCCACCGCTTCCATGTGATGCTCTGCCTCCGCACATACCCGCGTCGGCGGGGGCAAGCAGCCATAGCAAGAAACTTCCACAACCATGAGCCAAAATAAAAATTGTAAAGGGGTGTGTGTGTGTGTGCACATGCACATGTGCGCGCGCGCGCACACACACACACACACACACATGCATTCATAAGGCTGGAGCAAGCTCCTACTATGTTCTAGTCAATGCTCAGTGAGTAAGGTCATGTATCTAAGCACAGAACAGACTAAGCAATTGTAAGATACAATATCACACTGGGTGTGATAGTATATATCTTTATTCTCAGCTTTCAGGAGGCAGAGGCAGAGAGGCAGAGAGGCAGAGGCAAGATCTCTGAATTCAAAGCCAGCCTGGACTACATAGTAAGTTTTAGGTCAGTCATAGTTACATACACAGTGAGACCTTGTCTTTAAAAAAAAAAAAAAGTCAGGTACTCTCATGCAGTGTGCAGTGTATGTGGCCCAACAAAAAGGCACAAGTGACTGGGGGTCAGAGGGGTGAAGTGTGGGACTAGGGATGAGCAGTGCACAGAAGGGGTGGGGGGCAGGAAGAGCAGGTATCTGCTTGGTATATTGAATCAGGAAGTACCTGTAGCCGAGCCCGTGAGGCCCAGAGCTGTGGGAGATGGGGTGAGTGTGAGCAGGTGCCTATGAACCCGTCCAGGTCGTGGGGTTGGGGTGTTGATATGCGCACACCTTGTTCTGGTTTTGCAGTACTTGGGATCGGTCCAGCGACCTCCAGTGTGCTAGACAGACAATCCGTGACACCACACCATTTCCAGCTCATCCCCGGGTGTTGCTTAGAGACAGGGATTTGGAGGAGGTCCTTGTAACCACAGTGGGGTCTCAAGAAACAAAGTGGCAAAGCCAGTTACCTTTAGAAAGAGTTGCTTCCACTGTCCTCTAGAGATGTTATTGTGGAGAGCAAACGTAAGGCAGGGGTCAGTTTGTAAGCTCACCTATTGTGACCCAGGGGAAAGGGTGTTGGCCTGGATCAGGAAACCCATGCTGCAGTGGGGAGAAAAAGATGTTTGTTTTTTTTTA
Organism: Mus musculus; assembly: GCF_000001635.26. Lineage (NCBI taxonomy): Eukaryota > Metazoa > Chordata > Mammalia > Rodentia > Muridae > Mus > Mus musculus. The sequence goes on from NC_000085.6 coordinate 46,827,112, forward strand.
ATTGAAAAAGAAAAGTTTGAGATGTAGGTGTGTGAATGTGGGTGCATCTGCCCCCATCTCCAGTAGGAGAGGCAGATTTAAAAAACAAACAAACAAACAAAAGGTAAGGTTTTCTATGCATAGTAAGAAGCCTGATAGAGATGTTAGGTGGGCAGATGGTTATTTAGATAGGAACTTGGGAGAATTTTCTGGGTGGAAACATAGCAGAGGTAGGACCTGAGCAGATAGAGAACACCACGGAGAGAGGAATGTAGCAGAGGGGAGTCAGGGGAGAGGGGATGAAGAGGACTCCTAATGGAGCACGAGAAGACCCAGCAAAGGGAGACCAAGGTAGAGTGGCCAGCAAGGAGAGAGAAAGAGAGAGACAGAGAGACAGAGAACGTCTGATGGAATCAGTTGTTAGCATAACATAGTCAAGGTAAGGGCAGGAGTGGAGCCGCAGTTGTGAGAGGCTGCAGGAGGTCTTCACGGGTCCTTTTGCTGGGCAGGTTATGGAGAAGGGAGTGTTAGAGGAGAGCTCTTTGGAGCTTTGGGATGCAATGAGTAGTGAATGCTAGCAGCACTAGAGCGGGCTCTGGGGACGCTTCCTGTTCGCAAAGATGCCAGTAGCTCAGCCTTAGTATAAGTCCTGGAATCTCTTACAAGTCAGAGAAACAGCCCAGAGCTGGTGGGGCAGCTGCCCTGTTGCCCTCTGGGATGCTCTTAGAGGTGGGGGCAAGTACCCTGTTGGTGGTGAGGACAGCTGCCCTGTTGCCCTCTGGGATGCTCTTAGAGGTGGGGGCAAGTACCCGTTGGTGGTGAGGACAGCTGCCCTGTTGCCCTCTGGGATGTTCTTTTGGATTGCTGTGCAACTACTAAAAATCATTACAGGGAGCAGGCATGGCCATGTGCCCAGTCTCAGCACTAGGAAGGCTGAAGGAGGCAGATCTCTTTGGAGCCAGGAAGTTGAAGCCAGTCTGGACAACATGATAAGACCCCCATCTCAAAAGAAAACAAATCCATATAAGACTCCATGTTGGCTAACATGGAGAGATTTTCACGACTTTTGTAAGGCAGGCATCAGTGGTGCAAGCCTGTCACCCCAGCACCTGAGGGGTAGGGCCTCAGGGTCAGGAGCTCATCTTTGTTCATGTAGCAAGTTTTGGGCTAGCCTGGGCTGCATGAGCCTCTGTCTCAATAAGAAAGTAAGTAAATAGGTAGCTAAATAAAGACAAAGAGTGCATTTTCTCTCTTAAAGCAATCTCTTCTGCACGAGAGGGATCAATTTTGGACACACTCATCCCTTTGCATGTGAATATTTTCACTTGAATTCTTTCTTTGAGCACTAGGGTTTATGAACCCATGCTACACAGACCTAACGCGTGTCTTCTCTGTGTTGTCGATAGAGAGAGGTAGAGCCAGCACAGCCCATGAGAACCCATTCCCAGGAGCGTTCACTCGAGAGAGACATGAGACAGTAAGGGAAAAATAGAAAACATGTACTCTTCCTTAGGTAGAGTTGTGGTTCATGGCCCAGATTTTTTCTTTTCTAAAATGACCAGGAAACTACAAAATATTAAAGCCAGGATTACAGACAGGAGACAGCAGGCAGTGTGGAAGAGAGGGACATCTTGGGAGGTGTCCCCTGTGTGCTGCTAGCTCACAGCTCAGGCTCTGCGCATGCAGAGGCAGCTGAGATGTCGTGAAGGGGCAGAGTTGAGGAGTCAGGGAGGCCAGCACTGCTGGCATTCATAGAACGTGGCAGAGAGTGAGCTCCAGAGGCCCTCGGTCTTCTGTTTTCATCAGACATGTGTATGTAGAAGCCATAGGCTGGTGTGAAAGCCAGGAGCTCACAGTGTTGACTTCTTCATGGTGAAGAAATGGGCTTAGTGCTGGTTCCAAGGCAGACAGTGGCAGAGACTGTGAATGTGAAACGGGAAGGACGGGAGTGGTCCTGCCAAGTCTGGCTCTACTGGACGTGGATGATGGATGAGACCTGCAGGGGAGAGTCTCCTCTACCCAGCATCCTTGACATCTGCTGCTTCACTGGGCCCCCCTGCTGGGGCAGAGTGCCACAGGGAGTTGACTCATTGTTGCTAATCATCTAAGCAGTGTTGCTGGGGTTATCCCTCTCCTAATGCCATCCTCTTACCTCAGAAGGATGCTGCTCTGATTCATGGGCTCAAAATGGGATCCACTTAACAAAATATTCTCCAGCAAATGTGTGAGAAAAATACAGTTTCCTTTAAGAAACTGTTTTATGCACATGTGCGTTTATGAGGGATTTCAACCTGAAATTTGTTGCCACTGTTAAGTGAAGACTTGGTAGAGGCCAAATTGGAAGCCCTAAAGGTCATCTCCCTGTGCCACTAAAAGTACCCCTCTCTCATGAACTGGCTCCTGCTGGCCCCGTCCTTCCTGACTTCTAGGTGACATCATTGCTAGAACTTAGCCATGGTAGGAACATTTACACCGTGGCAGTTGTCACGTGTAACAAACCAGGGCTTTTTCTCCGAGAATCTGGGGGTTAAGCACTGCCCAGCATACCACTGTGAAAGCTTCTCCCTCCGACTCTTAGTAAACAGCCATGTTCGCCAAAGTATGGAAACAAGAAACAACGTACATGTGTAAGTCAAATAGTACAGTGAAATGAAGTAGATTTCCACTTATTTAACAAACTTAAAAGCCTTTGATTATGTAAATGCTAAAAATACAATATTAGAAAAGCAAACTCTTAGCTGTTTCCTAAAGTTGATCACATTATCATGCAGTTTTTTTAATTTTTAAAAAATTTATTTACTTATTTTATGTATATGGGTATGTTGCTTACATACCAGAAAATGGCATTGGATCCCATGGGCCTGCAGTTATGGACGGTTAGCCTCACATAAGTGCTGGGAACTGAACCCAAGACCTGTAGAAGAACAGTGTGCTCTTAATCACCATCTCTCTTCAGCCCTGGTTTTTGGGGGGTCTGTTGGGAGACAAGGTTTCATACATCCTAGGATATATGACTGAAACTCCTGCCTCCATCTCCCATGTGCTAGGATTACAGGTATGCACCACCTGAGGGTTTTGTTTTTGTTTTTTTAATTTCTTTTTAAATGGTATAAGTAATACAACCTATTTCCGTTTTCATAGTTCTTTTCTTCCTCATTCTGTATGTTTCATATTTGTGTTTGTTAGCAGCTCTTGCCAAAACCTTGTAGAGGATGTGCCTCTAACAGAAACAACTTTTTACTTTTAACTTTACATGGGAACATTATATGGGAGAAGCATCCGGCACAGATGACATAAGGAGGGAGGAATAACAAGAATCGCCATTTCTGCAGCAGCATTCAGCTTCCTCTAGAGGAGTGCTATCAGCAGAACAGCAGGGTGGTCTGTGGGTGCACTGGGGTCCCCAGCTGGGCTGTTGTTAGGGAGGGTGGAGTGTGTCGTTAATCAGCTTTTTGTTACACAGAAGCCATTTAGGAGTCAATGTGACCCAGTTATTCTTCCTGTCTGTCTCTCCACTAGACTTTTGCAGTTCCTTAGCCATGGGGATAAGTCTTATGTCTGTGTCTTACTCCTTAGTGCTTAGCATGGTGCTTGGGCGACACTGAGTGCTCCGCAGAGATAGCTGTAGAGAGACTCTGTGGCAGGTGCCTGACTGAGCATCCTCAAGGGACCATCTGTGTAAGTGTCAGGGTTGGGATAGTCAGTATGTGTCACTGACCCTGGCATAGATTTTCCTTCTTCACGTTACTTGGTCTTTTGAGTTTTTCTCCACTCTGTCCTGATTTCCCTGACTGTCCTGTGTATTTCAAGTCAACTGTGCAACCATCACCCAATTTTGAGACAGACACAAAAGCAAACGCGCTGCAGGTTTGTTGGCATGGTGCACTGCACACACACAGGTCAGAGTCCTGGGGGATGCAAACAGCTTAGTCAATGAGAACTGAAGGCTTCTGTTTCTTCAGAGGAAACATGAGGACGGCAGTGGCCATACATGCTTCCTTCATGGCCACCCTCCCCGCAGCCTCATCTAAGCAGGAACAACTACTTCTAGAGGGGACAGGGAAGGAGGATATCTTCTGTTACCCCTGGGTCCACCTAGCTGCAGCACCGTGGTTCTGAGATACAGTGAACCATTTATGCAGTTGCTAGTTGAGACGGCCTCAAGAACACTTTTCCCAGACTGAGCGAATGCTCAGGTGGTCTCATGTGGCCCTGGATCAAAGCGTGTCGTTTACACTTCTAAAGAAGCTGACTGTGACTGAAAAACCCAACCCAGTGTCTTGTTCTGTAGGTACTGGGAACGTATCGTTTCCATTTGATGTGACTTTTAGCTTTCAAACCCTGGAAAGGTTCATCAGGAATCTAGTCATTATCATTTGTGAAGTTCTTCCTGTGTGCCAGGCTCCATGTCAAACCCTCTCTGTTAACAGAGTCAGCGTGGAATTTGTCTCCGTTCTGCCGGGGACTGAAGCGAGAGGAGAGGCGTGGGAGGGAGGGGGAATGACTTGAACTCAGTTGCTCAGCTTGGATCCACACCCAGCCCTGTCTAATTTTAGAGTTTCAGCTTGTCATCACGGATGGTGCTCTCTGGGGGCCTGTCACACGTATTTGAACTTTAAAAAAATGTGACTTTTTGGTGTGGGATCATTGACCAAGGACATGCTCTCTTCTGGATGGCAGGCCAGGATCCAGGGTGATGTCCTGCTGCCTGCTCCTCTAAGGCTTGCGACAGGTGGTGGTTTTGAGGGAGGCGGATCTTTTCACAAGGATCTTTATAAAAGCGAGTGAACGCTGAGTTCTTCTGACCATTCGCATGCTCATTTGTTTGGTAAAGTAAATACACGACTTTTTCTGCTTGACAGCCTGGCCTATTTCAATAGTAGAGTCTTGAAGTGCAGGCCAAATTCATGTTGTGTATTTAAGAAGACAATGACAATTCTTTGAAGATATTCTCAACCTCAACAGGAAGGAGCCTAGGGTTTGATTTTCTACTTGTTTCCAAACTGCCTCCATCTGGGGACAAATGCTATTGTAACTTGTATAAAATTTGGTGCCAATCGGAGTTAAAATGATAAAACCTGTACAATTAAATTAGGAAATGAATGTCTGTTTATGTACAAGACCTTAGATTAGGCAACAATTGGTCAGTCTTCTGGGAAACAGTTGCTAAATTCACTGTCAGTGGGCAGTCGCTCACCGTCCTTATTTATAGTATTGCGTTCCAGGAAGAACAAGTCTCTTCTTGAGACAAGGTCTCACAAAGTGACCACCACCTTTCCATTTCTTGATAGTGATTTGAGCTAGTTATTCACCACGTGCTGAGAACAGTATACAGGGCACCGTGCTAGTCTCCAGCGCTGGAGCCATCAAAGTGAGCCCTGCCTGTAAGAATCTCAGAGGCTTGAAAGAGAGTTCCCTAGAGGAGAGCGGTGGCTCTGTGGGTGGCTCTAGGAAATGCAGCTGTGCAAGGCTACTGCACCCACCTGGTGATAAGGGTAAGGTTAGGGAGCCACCAGGGAGACACACTGTATGAACGGTGTCTTTGAAGAAGTCTAGCTATGAAGGAACCCAGGGTGGCCTGTATTTGTCACAAAGAGAATAGTGTACCTAGGTTCAGGAGTTACAAGGAGTGTACCTGGGGTGGAACGAGAAGATTCTAAGACAGGGCTGAAGAAGCCTCTCATCGTGACAAGTGTCGTGGCTCACGGACTGCATTGGAATCCTAAGGAGCATGGGAGACCATGGCTGCATTGGAATCCTAAGGAGGATGGGAGACCATGGCTGCATTGGAATCCTAAGGAGGATGGGAGACCATGGCTGCATTGGAATCCTAAGGAGGATGGGAAACCATGGCTGCATGGAATCCTAAGTAAGATGGGAGACCATGGCTGCATTGGAATCCTAAGGAGGATGGGAGACCATGGCTGCATGGAATCCTAAGTAGGATGGGAGACCATGGCTGAACAGCAGAAGAGTGGCATTCATTCTCGCTTTCAGAGAGACTGCCATGGCAGCAGAGAGATGCTTTGATGGGATGGCCTGAAGTTTGAAAGTTTATTCAAAAGGGCTATGGCAGCTTGGGAGAAGAAGGCGTGGAGGCTTAGAGCCAGAGCAGACCAGTTCTCACCGAGGGGATTATGAAGTCAGGTGTACTTGGAAGTTGGTTACCTTCCGAGCATAGTGTAGGGGGCAGCAGGTCACAGCAGGATAAAACCAGAAGGACACAGAAGGAGGGCGGAATTCAATTGAGTATGCCAACTCCCACGCGGTTCAGAGGGATGGATCATAAGTGGAGGAGCGGATTGGTAAAGTAGATGATAGGTTTAGCTTTGAACATGTTGGATCTGGGATCCTCGTGGAACAATGAGAGATGACTGACTGAGCATAGGATGTTTCTTAATGTATTTATTCCCTTGGTAGGTTTTACTAGGTAGCCCGCCCCAAGTGCTGGCATTATATTATTAAGCCACCATGCCTGGCTAGATGGATTGGGAGTGGGGTTCATGTTTGCAAGGCTGGCCTTGAGCTCCTGACTCTCCTGCCATCATCTCCTGAGTGCTGGGTATCAGCACGTGTCACTACCCCAGGTTGGTAGATGGAACACTTTTATGTCTAAAGTTTGTAAGGCTGGACAGCAGATGATGATGTATAGGTCTTAGGAGTTTCCAGCCTGTGCTCTGCCTACCTTTATGAAACTATTTTAGTACAAAATCAGAAGTGTGTTTACGAGGAAATAGAAGGAGCTCACGTGACACACAGTGGCTTGAGCCACTCCAGGGCCTGGGGAAGCACTCTGGAAGATATGTTCATGTATTGTATGTCTTTACAAGTCCTGAAAGCCTAATATTTAACAGTCAGCCATGGTTATTTGTCCCACCTCAAGTTCTCTTCTTTTCTGTGCGGTGCTGATGCAGGGATCCTAGGCATTCTAGGATCCAGCTATAAGGAGGATTAAGAAAGGAAGCACTTGGCATAGGCAGAGTGGGGTCTGTCCATCAGGTGTCTGCGGCCACTCTGCAGTTTAGGTAGTGCTAGTCATGCCAGAGTAGGAATGATATCCAGAGTGGCCTGCCACTGAGCCACCCTATGTGGTATATGACAAAGAAGCAGGACCCTTCTTTTACTGGGATGTGTGTTGTGTCCAAGGCCTCTGGTGCTGAAGTCATTCAAGCAGAAGAGTGTGTCATGTGCTAAGCCAAAACCTGGACGATAGAAAAACTTCAGCTCAGCTTGAGGCCAGCTAGAACATCAGCCTGACAGAAGAGCATGTGCAGAACTCCTCCTGTGACACTCAATCCTAGAGAGTTGGGAAGTGAAGTAACAGGCAGACGCAGAATCCGAAGACACCAGCACCTCGGCTGCAGGCAACAGGTGTGCAGCCTGTCGGGAGGCTGGTGAGATGCTGTCAGAATTGACTGCTTGGGTGTGAATCGGGAAGTGTTCCTCCCACAGACATTACTTCTGCCCTATTTCTGGGCTCAGATGCATAACTGCAGAGTTTCAAGAGACATTCCAAGGCAGGAAGTAGGAGGCACATTGAGCTGTCTGTCACAACTGAGTTGATGTCTACTTGTGGGGTTTCAGTGCAGAGCAAGTCCACACTGGAGTGCAGTGTGCAGCTGGACACCTTGGCCAAGGAGAGAGGCCGAGGCTGAGAATTCTGAAGAGGAATCTTAGGGGGCTTTATGTGACTAACAGGGCACGGTGGCACATGTTTGTAATCCCAGAACAATTGGGCAATGGGGGCATGTGGATCAGGGTTCAAGGCTCCACAGCAAACCAGAGGCAAGTCTTTACATGACTGTTGGGGTTCAGTGCACATCAATTCCTAATCAAAATAAGCATGTTACCTTTTATGATTGCACACAATAGAGTGTAGAAGCGCAAGTCTCCATGTTGTTCTTATGGAGCTTACTCTGAAGGACACAACTTGTCAATTTAAACCACAATACCATTGGCTTTTTCCTATAGTTTTTTTTTAATTGGTTATTTTATTTATTTACATTTCAAGTGTCATCTTTCCCAGTTTCCCCTCCGCAAACCCCCTACCATACTCCCCTACCCCTGCCTCAATGAGGGTGTTCCCCCACCCACCTGCCCACTCCTGCCTCACCGCCCTAGCATCCCCCTACGCTGGGGCATTGGACCTCCACAGGACCAAGAGCTTCCCCTCCCATTGATGCCAGATAAGGCAATCCTCTACTACATATGCAGTTGAATATTAGCCCCAAAACACGGAATACCCATGATATAACTCACAGACCATATGAAGCTCAAGAAAAAGGAAGATCAAAGTGTGGATGCTTCAGTCCTTAGAAGGGAAAACAAAATATTTACGGGATGTAGAGGGAGGGAGGGAGAGATCTGAGAGGGAGAGAGGAAGATGGGGGGAAGGGGGCAGGATCACGTGTGGGAGGAGACTGGGGGAGAAGTACAGAGGGTCATGAAACTGAATGGAGGTGTGTAGCAGTGGGGGTGGGGAACTGGGAGTAGCCACTAGAAAGTCCCAGATAACAGGGATGTAAGAGGTTCCCAGGACCCAACGGGGATGACATTAGCCTAAATACCCAATAACGGGGAGATAGAGATAGAATCTGTAGAGACCATAGCCAGTGGTTAGGCAGGGCCCCCAGTTGAGGGATGGGGCCACCCACTCATCTCAAAACTATTAACCAAGAATTGCTCCTGTCTCAAGGAAATGCTGGGACAAAGAGTGGAGCAGAGACTGAGGGAAAGGCCATCCAGAGACTGCCCCACCTAGTTTTTCTAAGAATGTACAAATAACACAGATGGGAACATTCCCTGAATAATATAGATTTTTCTTACTACAAGTAGGGTAGTTTCCATAACCACTTATTACTTACTGTTTTGTTCCTTAAGAGTTAAAGTTCTTCCATAACATAGATGTACTAGTACTTTTTAGACCAGGCTTCTATTGGTGAACACGGGGATATGTATGTGTGTGCATGTTATATGTGTGCACACTCACATGCATGTGTGCATATACGTGTATTAAATATAACCCATTCAGTCTGTATAGAATTGCTTGCATCTATGTTTTCAGGGCTGGCTGTTTGGTATTGGCTAACCAATGGTAAGCTCTTCCCTGGGAAGGCTGTTTCTCCCACTCTCAGCATTCCTTAGTTGTCTGTAGTTCTTTGTCTAGGTTTGAGGCCTTGTGCCCTTGACCCCTTTCACATTAGCATGTCTTTTGGAGTCATTCAAGTTCAGATCCTGTTTAGCCAACCATGTGGATGAGACATCCTGGGTGTAGCTTCTCTGACATTTCTAGGAGATACAGTCTCACAGCAAGCCTCCTGTTGCTTTAACACTGACCGTCTTTTCATGCCCTCTTCCACAGTGACCCCTGAGCCTTCCGTGCAGGGGCTGTGCTGTGGATGGATGAATCCGTTGGGACTGGGGTCCACAACTCTGTGTTTTGATCAGTTATGATTTGTGTAGTGGTCTATCTGTTGCAGAGGGAAGCTTCCTTGATGAGGGGCGAGGACTACACTCTAGGTTGTCTTCTGATCCGCACACATATGCTACAGCATGTGCTTCCCTGCTTTCACGCTTGTGAACATGCACCACATACTATAATAGGCAAATAAAAAAAGTTAAAAAATTGAGTGGGAGGAGATGGCTCAGCTGTAAAAGCATTTACGTTGTTCAACTCTGCCAGCCTGAGTCTGATGCCCAGGGCAGATAGAGCTGGCTCCTGCTGTGGCAGAACTGGTAAAATCATTTGGAGGAGGAAAGACTTGCTATGGCTCAAGGTTTGGGGGGGGTCTCAGCCAGGGGATACTTGGTCCCATTTCCCCTGGGCTTCTGGTGACAGAACATAGCTGGGGCTTCCTCACTGTCATCAGGAAGCACAGAGAGAGCAGGAGGAAGGGGCCAAGGACAAGATGTTGCTTTAGAGTACATACTGTTGGCGCTGGGGGCTGCCAGTGGTTAAGAGTGCTTTCTGTTTATCCAGACAACCTGAATTTGGTTTCCAACACTCACATTGGGTGGCTCGAGACCACCTGTAACTCCAGCTCCAAGGGACCTGACCCTCTCTTCTGACGTGGAGGGCACTTGAATACATGTGCATACATGTGAGATATACATACATGCACAGAGGATTAAATACAAAAAATTTAAACCCTGATATGCAGATTTTTTTTTTTTTAGACTCAACACTTGTTATCCAGAGGGCAGGAAAATCTGTAAGTTCGGAACCAGCTAGGGCTGTATTTGAGAGCCCATCTTTTAAGCGTGTGTCCGGGGCGGGCGGAGGGGGGCAGCATGCATGCACTTGTGCACTCTTTAAGTAAGATCCCTGTCTTGTTTCCACCAACTCCCAATAACCCATCTTCAAATTATGATGTCACCTAGTGGGTTGGTCCAACAGTGAGGTCAGCATACTCGGGATCTAGTCACTTCCCCAAAGCCCGTCTCTGCACACTGCTGCATCAGGGACCATGCCTTCAACATGGGATATTTAATATCCCAAGCATGATTTTGGGAGAATTTTTAGATACACTGAAGGAAAAGCAGGCAGTAGAAGGGTGGGAGGAATGGTAAAGAGGTTTAAAGAAGAAAATGTTGGATTTTAAAACTCGCTGAATTACAGTTTTGGGTTTTTTTTTTTTCCTTCTTCTGTAACAATGAAGTGTTTGAGGTTTCTGGGGACAGGAAGCCAAAGAGCAACATGCCAGGTTTTATTTTAATCATGACAATGAGGAAAACCTTGAAGTGTTTTCGCCCACCCTGGTTTTCAAGTTTATCATGTGCGCAAGATTTGCAGAAGTGATGACCGAGTTAGATAAGATTTTGAATATGAAGGGTTTTTCTTTCCAAATGCAGTATTCAGTGACATTTTAAAAGAAGGTTGATGGCTCCTTTCCTTTGTATTATGGAGTTGTAAAACACAGCAGATTGACTCTGTAGTGACACAGTAGCTCTTTCCACCTTGTTGCAAATCCCATTCACCTGGAAGGACTTCTTCAAAAGGGAAGACCCCAGTAAGGAAAACCCTGGGGTTCCAGGCAGACACAACCAATCCTGGCTTCTTTTGTAGGTGGTAGGGATAAAAAAATCAGTCCATCGAGCTTGGGGGACAAGCACTCTTCCCCGGTGAGCCATTTCCCCAGTCCTGATAAAATTTGTCTTATAATAAAGTTCCTACTTGGTTTCTCTCAGGAAGATTTTTATTTTCTGTGCCAGGCATCAAACCCAGGACCTTGCATGTTCGGGCAAGAGCCCTACCACTAAGCCAGTTTCAAAAGAATTAATGACTTCCTTTCCTAAAATTTCCACTGCTAGGCACATGTATGGCATGGTTTGGTGTTCAGTATTCTTTTGGGTTTTATTTATGGTCTTGGGGATTGAACCTAGGACCTCATATATACTAGGCAAGCATACTACCACTGAGCCACAAACCCAGCCCTGGGGTACAATATAGGTGAGCATAGTGCCTGTGCCTAGAGCATTTTGATCTACCGTGAACTATCACAGCAGAACTCATTTTTATGCATGAAGCTATAATTGCATGCCTTACTTTGACTGTAGAAGGTGAGGTTAGCGGATATAAAAGATGTGCAGCTCATAAGGTCCTGAATGATTATCAGCCAAGAAGGAAAGCTTAAGAATAAGGCCATGAGGCTGAAGTCAGCGTAAGACGTTCTAACACTCGGTTATCAGCTGTGGTGGACTGTCACTAGTCTGTTAGACGCTTACCTACTCAGTATACCCGGCCCTCATCCATCTCTTGACCAGAGATTTGAGTCTGAAGGAAAGACAAAAATAGAATCCTTGGCTTTAAAATGAGCCCCCCAGTTCTACAGAAGGACCACCTGTCTCTTGGGAAAGATGAGAAGGTTCCCATCATCCCAGCTCAAGAGCCATCTTTTGTCTTAGCCATATTTTCCATTGCTGATCATTTGCTAGGAAAACATTCCAGTGCGTGCTACAGACCACCAAAAAAGATGAAGTGAGATGCTCGACATGCCTCACTATTTATAAGAACATTTCCCCAAAAGATGGGAAAGTCCAAGTCTTTAAATACTCAGAGAAAGAGGGAAATAATGGAAAAACTCTCCAGTCTCTGTCCCTGTGCTTCCTGAGACTTCTCACAAATCACTTGGATGGGCTCTTAAGCCAGTCGCATAACGACTGGAATTTTCTATTAATTACCTCACTTTGGGTTCCCTGGCCACAAGACAGAAGAACAAGCAAGACGGAGATGGAGCTGCTGGTGGTGTGGGAATGTGAGCCCCTCTGTGCCTAATAGCTGGAGCTCTACTCTGAGGGCAGCCTCAAGGTTGAAAATACTGGGATGGCAGTGAGTGACTTGGCTTCTAGTAGTCCAGGCTAGCCTTATGTTTGGAGAGGGTCCTTTACTCGCTCCGTCAGCCCTTTCCACTTCGAGGCTCACTGAACACATCTGATCATGTGGCTTCACACGATCACTGTCTGGACAGGTGATCTGTTGCCCATCCTTGGCATTGGGGCACGAGTTCTTAGGTTAGGTTGAGCTTGACTTTTGGCAACTGCTTGATAAATCTCTCCGTGGTACAAACCTTAAATCTGTCTGTCAGTCATGGGTCAGCCAGAGAAACAGACCCAGCAAGAGATACACGTGCACATGGCCTTCGGAGTTGGGCTGTGTTTCATGGCTGTCCTAAAGTCCAAAATGAAGAGGGGAAGAGAAGGTCATCTTGCAGGCTGGAGCCAACAGACACCATTGGAAGCTGTCTCCGACAGGTAGAATGCCTTCTCCCTCCAGAAGGCCGCCTTCTGGCTTTTAAGGGCTTCTAACCATTTCAACCAGATTCACACAAAATAAGCTCTTAAAATCAGTCCAGTGGGTCTTTTCATTTACAGCCATAAAATCTCTTCACCTAGGGCTGAGGCTTAGTCAGTAAAGTACTTGCAAAGCAAACATAGGAGCTTGAGTACAAATCCCTCTGCCAGCTCACATCACTGGGGGATTCCAGGCAGGTGCTCCACCCATGAACCACAACCCCCAGCTCCTACGTTGGTGTTTGGTTTGCTGGGGGCTCTTCAATTTGGCACCCTGAGAGAAGCCATGGAGAAGCTGTCAGGAAAATTAATACTGCCCCAGGGATACCACTGTGTGTGAGGGGGTGGGGGTGGGGGTGGGGGTGGGGGTGGGACCAGGCTCAGGACTTGGCTGCTCTCTAAAAGCATTTCTTTGGTTTTATAACACTCCTGTGTGCTTCAGGATTGGCTAATTTTGTCAGGATTCGACTCTGATCTTGGGTGTTCACAGGTTCCATGTAGCCAGACACATCTGTGATTCTAGCTGCTCAGAGGGGACCAGCTTAGGCAACATAATGAGACCCTAGCTCAAATTTAAGGTTTATATGACACAAATTCTTTGATTGGAAGGTAGACTTTTTCCATTTATTTATTTATTTATTTATTTATTTATTTATTTATTTATTTATTTATTTTTGAGACAGGGTCTCACTGTGTAGCTCTGGCTGTCCTGGAACTCATTATAAAGACCAGACTGGCCTCAAACTCACTGGCCTCTGCTACCTGAGTGCTGGTAACTTCTTTTTTTTTTTTTTTCTTTTGTAAGGCTTAAAAGCTAAAGGTTAAAAGCCACAGCCAGTGGAAGGCAAGTGTTTATTTCATCAAAGAAAGCAGTGTAGTTCTCTCAGAGCAGTCATGGTGGTACACACCGTGGTTACGGCAGTGGGGAGGCAGAGGAGGATTGCCATGAGTCCGGAGGCCAGCCTGGAGGCAATATGAGAGTGTTTCAAAACAGAAAAACCAAAAGCAAAAGTGCGCTGGCAAGATCCCCTGTGGCGTGTTGTGCAGGGGATGCTAACATCCGCTTATGTCCACCCAGTGCTGCAAGATGTTATGTTGAGAAAGGGGTAAAGCACATGGGACCATGAATGAAAATATGTGGGAGTTTATTTCTTGTAACTGTTTATGAATATATAGTTAAGTCAAAATTAAAAATGTAATTAAGTGATGCAGACTCTGGAGCTACAATACTGTTGTATCTGTTGGTAGAATGCTGGCCTAGCATACGTGAAGCTCTGGGTTTGATTGCCAGCATGAGTAAAGCCAGGTTGGCACGTGCCTGCAATCCCTGGGCCTGAGGTGGCAACCAGTTCAGGGCCGTCCTTAGCTGCATGGAGAAGTCAAGGCCAGCCTGGGGCAAGTGCGGCTTTACATAAAAAAGCAACAGAACAAAGAACTTTTATAACATGAACATTCATTTTCTAGCATGTCCTTTAAAAACATCCATGCTTCTTTGCTGGGTATGGTAGCAAGATATCCTAGCACTGAAGAGATTGAGGCAGGAAGATCAAGAGTTTAAGGTCTGGGCTGGTGAGATGGCTCAGCAGTTAAGAGCATTGAGTGGTCTTCCTGAGGTCCTGAGTTCAATTCCCAGCAACTACATGATGGCTCACAACTATGTGTAATGGAGTCTGATGTCCCATTCTGGTGTGTCTGAAGACAGCTACAATGTACTCATATACATAAAATAAATAAACAAATCTTTTAAAAGTTTAAGATCATCCTTGTTTATATAGTATATTCAGGACTAGCCTAGACAATGAGACCTTGTCTCAAAACAAAACAAAACAACAAACCACCTTTGTTCTCTTAAGATATCTGCCTACCTGTAATCCAACTGGAAAAAATATAAGTCAAAATGGAAGGAACACAGGGAATATATACTTTATATATAATTTATAGTACATTATAATAAAATGAAGCTCCAAACAATAATCTGAGCCTTTGAGTACCTGCAGTCATGGGGCCTGCAGCCTTGACAGCATACTTCTTTCTGAATTATACTGTCACTTTAATTTTGAATAAGGTTTCTTTGCAGCTTTGCACATCTACATGTGCTTGTTTCAATTCTTTGATCAGGACACAAGAACCTAGAAACACCTTTTCCAGATCCACACCAGTAATCCAAGGGCTGGTAAGTACAGACAGAATCAGGAATTCAAGGCACCCTTGGCAACATAGTAAGCTGGAGGGTAGGTCAGGCTATGAGTCTGACTCAAAATGCCCCCAACATTCAAGAGATTTGAGGAAATTTATAATTTATCGAGTCACTAACATGCTAAGCATTTGCATGTATGTACAAGTGCCAAGCAGTATGTGAAATGAAATTTTGGTGTGTTTTAGGAACTGCCCTAGGAAAAGTCTGACATCCTCGAAGGAGCAACTCTTCCCCCACATCTTTGCTCATAGAATCAGAACCTTTGGTGACTATGTGGTTAATTTTTCTCAACATACAGAGCTTCTGATCTTACTATATAGAACTTTTCATGGAGAAGTAAAATTGAGCCACTCATTTTGAAAACAGTTTTTTAAAACCCACAAACAGTTCTTTTAAACATTGTTTTTAAAGGTCTCTTCAGGCCTGGGGGTGAAGTTTCACGAAGAGTGCTTGCTTGGCACGTGAGGCCCGGATCAGAATCCAGCACCACACATTCACAAAAAGATGCTTCAACTTGAATGTCATTTTCCATTTCTCCAGTAATTTTTCAGGCCATAAGATTCTGAGCTGAAGACCAGGGAGGAGGGGTCCATGCGCTGCACCAGGGTTAGGAAGCAGGGATTTATGAGATGTGGTGGAACTTTTGAGACCATCTGAGAGGCTGCTGGGGTAGTAGTGTGGTGGGGTTGGGCCCCGGCAAGAGGTTAAGACGTTTCAACTTGAAGTTGTCCATGGTGTGCCGGGCCTAAGACTACCCAGCTAGTGGTGGAAAGGACCTTCTCTTCTGTTTCTCATCTCTACTACAGTTTTTTCTTTTTCTTTTTCTTTTTGGTCTGTTTTGACCAAAAAGGGGGCTTTTCTCCGGGGTGCTAGGGATCCAACTCGGAGCGTGATTGCCGTTGAGGCCCAGCCCTTCTCCTAAACGTGATGACCCAGTCAATAGTAGCCAGGGCCCTGACCTCAAGAGTGGCTCCCACAGTTAAAGGACAGGAGCAAGCCCAGCCTCTGCAAATGGTACCACTTACCCCTGCACCAGCAGCTAGCTCAGATTTCTGACAACTGCACAGTCTTATCAGGAGGTAATATCTGTGTCACATAAACCTGTGTCCTCTCTGAAGCTGCCCTGGCAGCCCAGGCCTCACTGGGAATATGTCACTGACTGTGTGTGTGTGTGTGTGTGTGTGTGTGTGTGTGTGTGTGTGTAGGCGTTGCCCTGCGAGGAGGTTTGGACAGCCACTTACTCATCAGCCTTTGGGACTTTTGGAAATAGTAATGCTTTTGGTAAAGGGGGGGGGGGGCTTTTGTGTCCCAGAATAGCAGCAGCTATCATCATTTAGACCCAGTGATTTCTATATACAGCAAGAGCTGCTATATATACACACACGCATTGTTTATGGAACACTATTTTAAGATCTGTGTCACAACTTTCTGGTTACTTTATGGTGGGAAAATTCAATTGGAAAAAATGTACTTAGCTCTAGAGGGGATGGCAAGGTAAAATAAGCACTAACTAACCCTTGAAGTTCGCTGTGTTATTTTTACTTTAGTCTTCAGGAGTACAGAAGTAGTTAGCTCCATAAATGATAGTTATCCTCATGACTTCTCTTTTGTCAAGTTAAGCCACTGTAGCTCCTCTTGTAGTATCAGATCAATTACCATAGCAGACAGTGGCTCTACAGGCACATGCAAGCATGCCTCTGTGTGTTTGGTAGAAAACTCTATGAGAAAGTTGCTCGTGGTGGGAGTTGTACATCTTGCAGTTGAGGGTTTTTCTCTGAGTTTCTGCATCTGTTGAGTGGAGGGGAAGTGGGTCTCCACCCAGATCCACCCAGCCATTCTAGTTAGGCTCTGTCATTGTGAAGCTGCCAGCCCTTTCATTTGAAGTCTCTGACTCTCCACCTGACCTGTCTTTGGGTGCGACCTGGACAGGACTGTCTCCTCTTGTCTCTTCCACCTTACATTCCTGAAGCTTGTGAGATTCTGTAAAGACAGCAGTTACAAGTTGGCTTGAACTGACCCTGAAGTAGTGGCTCAGAGGTATGGGGGACACTGGGGCACTGAGAGTGAAATGGTTCCTTTTTAAAGCTTCTTATTGTTACGTCAGGAATACATACAGTAGAAACCTAACAGACAAATGCACAATACAGTTAAGATTTACATGTGTGTTTATGTGTATGTATATGTACATGTATGTATTTATACACATATGGGCATGCAAGTGCCATAGCACACATGTGGAGGTCAGAGGACAACTTATGGGTATTGGTCCTTTGCTGCCACCATGTGGGTCTCAGAGATCAAACCCATGTCCTTGGGTCTGGCCATGAGAGCTGTTACCCCCTGAGCGATCTTGCTAGCCCATCAATACATGACTAAGTGATGAAGGCTGAGGATGGTGAAGAGAGCAGGCATCGGGAGGAGGTACTGATGCGACAGGCGAGTCTCTGGCTGCGCTGTGCACGCTGAGAAGAGTGTCCATCCAAACCTTCGTCCACTGTCACCACCATCCTGTCCTGTCCTGTCCTGTCCTGTCCCTGCCCTCGCTCACTCGGAATATGAAGTAGCTTCCTGTCTGGCCTCACTGCCTCCACCCTGCCCTGTGCTCTTTTCTACCGTCTGCTCAGGACTGTCACCACAGCAGCCATGGTGACTGAAATACCATGGAGATCGTACCTGTTCCTGCTCAGGGCCTCCAGGGCCTCGCCACCCCAGAGTAAAGGCTGAAAAGTCTGAACCATGGTGTTAGCTTTCCTTTCTGCTATGATGGGACAAGGACACTACTGAAAGGGAGAGGGCTTTTTTGGGTTCATGGGTCTGAGGGAACTTCCTGCTGGGAAGGCATGGCAGTGGATGGTGAGGTGACTGTCACAGTGTGCTTCAAGAAGCACAGACTGATGAGTGCTGGTGCTCAGTGTGTGCAAGGCGTGAAACACACACACACTCACACACACTTGAATACACATGTACACCTTCTCACACATGTACATACACACTCACACACTCGAACACACACATGTACGCACTCACACACATACACTTACACACACTTTATACAGTAGGAAACCCTAGCTTGTGGAATGTTCTTCTCTCCCTCTGTAAAACCTCCCTAGAGACTGCCATAGACAAGCCCAGAGGTGGATCTCCTAGGTGACTGACTATACATCAGTCATCAGTCAAGTTGACAGCGGAGGTAGCCATCTGGCTTTTTTCCACTGTGATGCCCCGCTCTGCCTCTTTACTCCTTCCCTCTGCTGGTTCTGTTCCAACCACACTGGCTTTGTCCTCTTCCTTCAGCCCACAAAACATCCCCCGTCAGGGCGTCTGCAGTCCTTTACCCGCAGACTGCCCCACTCGGTTATATGCTCGGTTTCCTTGTGTCCCTTAGTCTTTGCCTGGCAGGAAGGCCTTCCTCCATTTAAGCTGTGTGAAATGCGACTCACCACCTTTTCTCTCCTCACCACACCCAGCACAATCCCTTGTGCCTTGTCTATTTCTCTTAGTGTCTGCCTTCCTACTAGAGTGTTGCTTGGGAGCCAGAGTTCTGTTCTGTTTCCTGTGGAGCGGCCTAGACATTTTAGTACAGTCTGTTGAGTGAGTGAGTGAACTCACGTGGCTGTTGAGTTCCCGATACTTACAGAGCATTTTATGACCTATATGGTGCTCTAGGCAGATCTCTCCTGACCGGTCTGCTCACTTGTAGATCAGATTAAACCCAAACCTCATGATATTTAAAGTGTGTTGACTTCCTTGATAACACCATCTAGTTTCCTTGGGAGAATTTTTTTTTTTTAAGATTTGTTTATTGTTAAGTATGTTGGTGTTTTGCCTGATGTGTTTAAGGGTACCAAATCCTTTGGGACTGGAGTTACAGACGGTTGTGAGCTGCCATGTGGGTGCTGGGACTTGAACCCAGGTCCTCTGGAAGAGCAGCCATCTTAACCACTGAGCCATCTCTCCAGCCCTTCCTTGAGGGATCTCAACTACAGGCATTAAATTCTATTTCCCACCTCGGGTTGTTTGTTAGTACCATGGGACCAAGCTCAGGCTCTAGAGAACACTCATTTATTTTATCATTAGTCCCATAGAGCTGACGCTTGGGAACTTTATTGATTTCTGTTTATTGAGTTCCTACCGTAGCTTTGTTAGGAGGCCTGCCAAGCATTTCACTTGCTCTGTCCTTGGTGGCAAGGGAGTAGTGACATCCCATGCTGACGGTGCCCCCTGGAGCCGAGCAGCGCAGCAGTAATGGCGAATCTGAAATGCCAGCTTGTTTCTCTTTACAGGATTGCCTATTTATTTACCTCCTGCCCTGAGTCCAGTCTGAAGGCTCCACAGGCTCCCCTTGCCTTGTGCTCAGATCATTAGGTCTTTCTGACTACTGGATGTCATCTTTTTTATTAGTACAGCTGTGTGTGCTTGTTCCCAGTTTGGTTCTACTTCAGCCACCCCCTTGGCTCTCCTCCCCAGCTGTTTCAGTTTGTCTACTGCTGAATTTCACGTCACTGCCAGCAATGAAGGAGAGCAAAGGCGGCTGTCTGTTCATCAGGCAGCGGGTGACACATCCACTTGTCAGCCTGATCCTATTGAGTGTTGACTTCAGAGGATGATCAAAATACAGATGGTATCTGATGCTGAATGTTTGGGCTTAGCAGCACGCAGATGTGGTAACCCCTTATCACTTTGGGCTGGCTTACCAGTCCACAGAGAAGACACAAATAGGAAACTTTGATACACAGGGCAACGGAGCAGAAATTTGGCCCTCATTCCACATTCTTGACATTACCGGGTCTAGCTCACAGTGAAGACTAGCTTCTTGAGTCCCACCTGTATGGGGCTCTGCCTTGGGTCCATGCAGCTGGGAGCCATACAGCTGGTGACTTGATGGTCATGTCTTGTCATTCTGAATGGAGCAGACATGTGGCTGTAAAGCCCTGTGCTCATTAGGTTTTCACTTTCACCTTGCTTTCTTGTCCTGTTTAAGGACCCAGCCAGAAACCCAGAGGTTAGGGGTTTATAAACAGAACAGTTAGCTGAAATACTGTAATACCTTATAACTGGGCCTAAGAAGGCTCTCTCCCAACCCTCATGCCAGCAATTTATGCTTTTTTTTTTTTTTTGAGGCAGAGTTTCATATAGCCCAGGCTAGCCAGAAGCTCTCTATGTAGCAGAGGATGGTATTGAACTTGTAATCCTCCTGCCTTCCCTTCGTTAGTGTTGAAAACCACACATCTGTTCTGTGGTGTGCTGGAGACTGAAGGCAGGACCTCCTGTGTGAAGCATTCTACCCACAGAGCAGGGCCCTGGGCTGTGCTATGTTGTATAGAGCATTCGTTTAGATTATTTGATCTATGGTGTATATTTAAAAGTCTTAGCATTATTTGATTCCTAAAATCACACATTTTGTTGATATCTGATTATTATTATTATTATTATTATTATTTTGCTTATTGTGAAGCAGACAGGTGACTGTGCTGTCAGGCTTGGTGGCAGGCCTTTCCCCACTGAGCCTGTTCACCAGCTCTGGATTTATATCCTTCAGAAGTTAGAATCCATCCATTTCTAATCTCTTTCTCATGTTTAGGTTGTTAATTTTTTTGAGACATGGCTGGTCTCATGTGGTCAGACTGGCCAAGAGCTTGATGTATAGCTAAGGATGACCTTTCTTCCCGATCCTCCTGCCCCGCTCTCAGTACTGGCACCGTGGGTGCACACTGAGTACCCAGCCTACCGACCCTTTCTGTATATCATCGCTGCCTTTCTGCTTCTCATCCTACCTTGATTTCTCCCAGCACTACAGCTGAGAAAGGTCCTGTTGTGGCTGAGGCAGGAGGATTGCTGTGAGTTTGAAGCCAGTCTGAACTACCTGAGACCCTCTCTCAAATTTAAAATAAATAAATAAATAAATAAAGGAAAGGAAAGTTCATTTTTGCAATTTTCTTTCTTAGAAAGTTGTTTGCAAGGCTGGAGAGATGGCTCAGCGGTCAAGAGCACTGACTGCTCTTCCAGAGGTCCTGAGTTCAATTCCCAGCAACCACATGGTGGCTCACAACCATCTGTAATGAGATCTGATGCCCTCTTCTGGTGTGCCTGAAGACAGCAACAGTATACTCATATAAATAAAATAAATAATTTTTTAAAAAGTTTTTTGCAGTTGTCTTTTATCTTTAGGTGAGGCCTAAAGACGCAGGTTCCTACAGTGACTGGTTCATGGGACAGGTGCCTGAAATGATGGTCTCCAAAGGCACCCCTCTCACTCTGAGCTGCACACCAGGAAGTGGCTTCAGGAAGCAGGACTTCTCACCAGGAATTCCAGAGCTGAGAGAATGAAGCCCTGGGTCAGTGCAGAGCTGCAGGGTGAGGCTGGGGGCGGCTACAAGGGGCTTGGAGAGAGACTGCATTTTCAGTCCAAGGAGCTAATTCACAAAAATGGCCTCTCCCTGTGAAGGGAGTAAGGCCCTTCCCAGCTCCTTGGTGCTTTGGCGCTGGCATTTGAAGTATGTCCATATGCATGTTAACGAACCGCTCCGAGACAATCTGATTATGCAGTAGTTACTCGGTGAGAGTAGCGCCTCGGTGGAATGGAAACTTCATTTTGAGTCTAATATTAGACCTTGCTTTGGAAAATTCCTTTTAAATGATCACAAGCTGGGAATAGCAGAAGAATTTAACTTTCGACAGACAGCATTCACCAAGAATTTTTAACTGCTTATGTTGGGTCCCTGGGAAGGCAGATGTGAGAAACCTACTGGCCGATTGACGAGACCAGAGCTGCCTGGCTTACGGCAGGCTTCCTATCTGTGGCACATAAGTGTACCCCAGTCTCTTTTACTCAAAATGTTTTCATTCTTTGAATGTGAGCTTGGGGGAGAGGGAGGCACTGTTAGAAAGCCTAATCATTGAACAATCCAAATGTCTAGACTTGCAAACTGTTACTTCTGTGTCAACCAGCAGGTTAGCAGCCTAGATTTGTGGGTGCAGTGGGGCCAGCTGTCCTGCAGAGCCCGAGCCCGAGCCAGCTGGTTTCCAGAGAGTGTGTGTAGTGTGGCTGGCTGGATGAGTTTAGGTGAACTTACCCAGTTCAGATGGCTACCTAGCCTTATATTTAAAGCACTCCCACTCATATGGCCTGCCATTTTTTGAAGTTATATAAATATTAACTAATTTTGAAGTTTGTGTCCACTTCCTTTATAGTTATATTTTAGATGCTTTTAGAAAACCAAAAGTTTGAGAGATGTCTTTTTATGTTTTTAAAGGACTATTCTGAAATTGAAACACATCTCTTAATCAGTGCGTATGTTTAACATAGATTCCCTTTTCATTCGGTAATAAGTTGATGGTGCCCTAGACTTGGGCAAATGTATTACCATTACAAGGAGTTACTGTTACTGATCACCCAGTGGATGGTGGGCACCGCCTCTGTTGGGTGTCAGCCTCCCTGCCAACCCTGTGAAGGAGCAGTTACCATAGCCTGGTTTTTGAGATAAGGAGTCTGGAGCTCAGAAACGTGGCTGTGTCTCCTTGGTTATCAGCTCCTGGTGCTGGGGGAGTGGGGGTGGCCAGTCACTGGAATTCACATCTAAGACTGTTGAACTTGGGAGTCCAAGTTCTTTCTTGGCCCTCACCCAGTCCCTAAAGCAACAACACAAAGCATTGTCACGTGGTCCCTCTAATTTGTTAAATTTAACAGATCCTTTAGACTCATATAAATTATTGACGGGGCCAGAGAGATGACTCAGCAGATAAAGGCACTTGCTGGAAAGCCCGCTGCTGACCTGCAGTCAGTTCCCGGAACCCACCTAAGGCAGAAGAGCCCTGACTCCAGATTCCACAAAGGTTCAGCGCACACCCCACAGGACCAATGTTAAAAGAGTCTTACGCTTCTGCTCGTATGCTTAGACATTTGATATTTACTGTATGTGAATTAAAGCCATGAAATTCAAAACATTTACCCATCAAGCAATTCAAAGGCCAATCATGAATCCATTGTGTGTTAACATAAATAACATTTTTATTATATATAGCTGTTTCTAAAACAGAAAACTAGGAGTAACGTCAGTGTTTATGTGTGTCGGGTCTGTGTCATCAGTGGAGTTGGGGGGTCGGGGAACCGGACCCTCCCTCCCCTGCTCTATTCTGCCGCTGCCTCTTCTGGAGCAAACGGAGAAAGGCTGGCCTCACACAGATAGGGAATTGGGAGAGGGAGGTATATGTTGTCATGACATTGGATATTACGCCAAACTTCCTTTTGTTGTGTATGGTGTAAGTGTATACATTTGTTTGTGTGAAGGTCAGACGTAGGCTTTGGGTCCCTTTCTTCAATCTTTTTACATTTTTATTTTTTTTGGGATAGAGTCTCACTTAGTAGAGCCAGACAGGTTGGTTAATGAAGTTCAGGGCTCTGCCTGGCTCTGCCGTTGCAGACATGCGCCACTGTGCTTGGCTTCTAACATGGGTTCTGGAGATCCACACTGTGACCCTCATGCTTGTGTGGCAGGCATTTCACTGACCGAGCCACTTCCCCAGCTCACTAGAGGTTCTGCGTCTTTTCTTTTAAGCAGAATCTCTCGATATTGCCTTAGCTGTTCTAGAACTCGCTCTGAAGACCAGCTTAGCTTCAAATTCAGAGATCTGTCTGCCTCAGCCTCCCTAGTGCTGGGGTTAAAGGCGCACAGCACCACACCTTACCCAGTAGAGGTTTCTTACAGGTTGTCTACACTGTGGGACCTGAGATCCTGCCGGTGGGCTTTGGGTACTTTGAACCACTGACACCTTATGCCTGAAATCTTTGCAAAAGCATTTTGAGGACTCTAACCTATGAGGAATATCCCCTCTGCAAGCAATCCATGCAGAGCCCACTTGTGGCTCTCCTTCCTTGGGAGGTGTTTGTGTGCACGCACGCGTGTGAGCGCAAGGAGAAGGTGCAGCTGTGTATATGCAAAGGTACATGTGTGGAAGCCATAGAACAACTTTTTGGAGTCAGTAGCCTCTACCGTGGCATCTGTAGATCAAACTTAGGTTGTCTGGTTTGTACTGCAAAGATCTGTAGCTGCTGAGCTGTCTCTGTAGCTCAGTCTAGCCTGGAATTCATGGCATTCTTTCTACCTGTCTCCGCCCTTACCCATCTGCTAATGTCTCTTTGGAAAAGCCTGTCGTGGGGCTGAAACGAAGATGGCTCCATAGGTAAGTGCTCAGAGTGCTCTTCGGGGGACTCTAGTTCAGTTGCCAGCCCCCTTGTTGGGCTGCACAAACAGCCTATGACTCTAGCTCTAGTGGTTCTGGCACGCTCTTTTGGCTTCCGCAGGCACCTGTACTCTCATGCACAGATGCACATACAAACACACTCACGTACATACATACACATCATTTAAAATAAAAAATATTTTTTTAAAAAGTCCCTTGTTCCATCTAGTACTTGGAACTATTTATTCATGTGTTCATCTCAAGTTATTGTCACTAGTCACTTGAAATATTAGCAGGACTGGAGAAATGGTTTAGCAGTTGAGGACCCTGGCTGCTCTTCCATGGGACCAGCTTGGGTTCAAGTCCCATCACCCACATTGGTGACCTACAGCTTCAGTCCCAGGGGATCCAGCACCCTCTTCTGATCTCCATGGGCACACCAGGCACATACATGGTACAGACATAAATGCAGGCAAAGCATCCACTGCATAAAAACAAATCTTAAAGGAATTGGCTCACCCAATTTTGTAGATCTTTTAAAAGTTGCTACACCAGATTGTTCAGTATTTTAAAGGTTACATTTCTTACTATCACTACCCAGCTCATAAAAGAAGTGTTTCCTGAGGGGCTGAGGATATGGCTTGGTTGCTGTGAAATTCTACAGCCTTGAGTTTGGCTCTCCAGCAGCCATGTTAACAGCCGTGCATGGCAGTACCTGCCTGCAGTGCCAGCCCTGAGAGGCAGAAACAGGAGCCTCTGATAGCTGACAGACCATCATCTAGCCAGTTGGTGAGTTTCAGGTTCAGTGAGACACCTTACAGTAAGGTGGAGACCATCAGGGAAGAAGATACACTTGGTCTTCATAGGTACACTCATGGGCATGTGCACACATGCCTACATACATGCATGCACACAAAGTCCTTTACTAAGAAGGTATCAAAGTCACAATAATGGATGTGAGTTTCTTAGAATTATGGTTTTCTACTGAAATCACAGTTAACATTAAGATCATTAACATCAAATTCTACCCATGGTTTTTATTGACATAAGAAGTCCACTTAGTTCATTTCCTTGAACATGTCTACCAGATATCTCTGTCTAAACTACAGTTTGTCGTGTAGCCAATCTATCAACTGAAAGTGAGGTTTAATGAAATCAGTGTGGCCTGAGATGATGCGTGCTTGGTTGAAATGCCTTTGCCTGGCATGTTTGAGGTCCTGGGTTCCTTCTGCAGTACCACAAAGTAAAGTGTGTTGATGACAACTCACAACCAAGTCAAGTTCTCTCAAGGCAACTGTTGTTACTTTAGATTGTGTTATGGTGCGTCTCGGGTTGTCACGTAGGATGTCCAGTGATGCCCACACAGAGTAAGGGTCTAACTTTTACTGTTCTAATGAGGACACCCTTAGAGACACGGGCTTTCCCCTCCCACGGTGGCTGTGTGGTGGTGCGTAGTGATGACTACTGCTTGTCTCCATTGTGACGTCCTGGGACAAGCTAGGGATCTAATGCACTGTGGTCCAGACTCAGCATGGTGGAGAAGGCCAGAACCATTTTAATACTTAGAGGGAAATGGTGTTGCT
Source organism: Mus musculus (assembly GCF_000001635.26). Lineage (NCBI taxonomy): Eukaryota > Metazoa > Chordata > Mammalia > Rodentia > Muridae > Mus > Mus musculus. The sequence goes on from NC_000085.6 coordinate 46,852,840, forward strand.
GACCTTATAAGGGTCTTGGACCTCCCTGGAGATCCATGGAGTTCTCTGTCTACTAGGGAACTGCTGATGTGTCAAAGAGAAAGAGCTGGTGGTGTTCAATGTCATGACCTCTAGGAAGGAGAGCTAGGTACAGGGCGGCCTATGGACGGTGACAGTCCTCGGCATCCCCACTTTAGTGACCTAGAAGGCCTTGTCCATTTGGTTGTAGAGTTGGCAGTGCCATTAAACATGCTGGAACATCTACTTTAATAACTGGCCAGCAAATGTGTTGCCAAAAAAAAAAAAATTGTTCCCAGCAAGCTGTAGAAGCAGCTCTATCTACACAGACATTAGGAACAGAGTTTGAATCCCCAGCATCCGTGTGAAAAATGAAGGCACAAGGACTAGGGAGATGTCTCAGTAGATAAAGTACTTGCCTCCGCTCCTCAAGACTGGCATTCAGATTCTCAAAGTCTGTATAAAAGTTGGGCAGGCACGGTAGCCACCAGAGGCAGAGACTGGAACTCCGGGATAAGCTGGCAATCTAGACCAGCGAGATTCTGTGAGCAGGTTAAGTGGAAGACCTTGCCTCAGTAAGGGAAGAGTGGTTTCGAGGCTACCTTATGTCATCTTCAAGTCTCCACACACGTGCATGCACACATATGCAAATGGATATGTATAACATATGTATGTTCACATGCAAATGACAGATAGAATGCCAGGTACAGCAGTGTGCACTTGGGAAGGTGGGGACAAGAGAGAGGGTTCCAGGGTCCTCACTGGCCACCTGACCTGGTGAACCACTGGGCTCTAGTTTCAGCCAGAGATCCCATCTCAAAAATAATGTGGAGACTGATTGAGGAAGACAACCAGTGTTTGACCTGGGCCCACACACACATGCACACACGTGCACATGCCTTGATGCAGGGCTGGTGATGTATCCCAGTGAAAGAGCAAACAGGCCCATGTTTGCCCCCCACATAGAGAGAAGAGAAGCGTGCAGCTGTGTCCATAAGGCAGCTAAGGAGCTGGCTAAAGAATCCAGAAAATGACCTTTTCAACTTTGTCTTCTGTCTCTAAAGGGAAATCCCACCTGGCCATTGTGCAGCGAGTGAACAATGAGGGTGAAGGGGACCCATTTTATGAAGTTCTGGGAATTGTCACCTTGGAAGATGTGATTGAAGAAATCATCAAATCTGAAATCTTGGATGAGACAGACCTGTACAGTGAGTACCAGTGTCTCTGTGCCCTTGCTGCCACTGCCCTGCCGCGTTGACACTTCTCCCCAGGGTTGGGCCTCTCAAATATAATTGCACAGCATTGCCTAGTGCCTTTACCAAGCTAGAAGAAAGGGCAGACTTAGTGACACTGAGTGGCAGCTTCTCTTCCAAGGCAGCTTCTCCTGGCCATCAATGCAAGCACATTCAAATATTGACCTCTGAACTCCACAAGGGCATGCATAGGCACATGAACCCTCCCCTCGTACACACAGAGAATATTGTTTTCTTGTCTGCTTACCTGCCTGCTCTTGAAGGGCAGATGGGGGGTGGGGAGTTTCTAGATCAGGAGGGGGAGGGCCCCAGGGTGAACCCGTCCCCTTCGTGTTGGCCCTGCAGAGGGTCTCATCTCACTGAGTGCACAGCTGGCTCACTGCATCAGGGAACTGCATGCAGCCTTCACCCTCAGCATGCTTGTATCATATGCAGCTCTTTCTTTTCTTCTTTGTTTATTTTGGATACAAGTGTTTTGCCTGCATGTGTGTCTGTGCACCACATACATGCGGTATCCAACAAGGCCACAAGAGAGCATTAGATCGTCTGGGACTGGAATTAAGGTGGCTGTGAGCTGCCATGTAGGAGCTAGGAATTGAACCTGGGTCCTCTGGAAGAGCAGCTAGTGCTCTTAACCCCTGAGGCATCTCTCCAGCCCCACCCACATGAGGCTCTTTGAAAAGTTAATCCTGCCCAGGAGTGCCCAAAGCTCCTGGGGCAGGGAAAGATCACCTGGACTCTGTTTATCCTCTCAGCTTTGAAACAGAGCTTATAGGACTTGAGCTATTGGAGGACCCTGCTACATTCCAGGAATATGTGCTCAAAGAGAGTGATTTTATCTAGTCTTTTTACAAAGGAACATGACACATTTTAACATCTCCAAGGTTTTATAGCATCTAAGGAAGAAAACCTTTTAAATTGTTAAGAATTACCTTTGAACAATGTGCCCTGTACATCTGTATACGTTCTTGTCTGTTTCGGGCTTTTGACCTTTCCGCTGTCAGAGATGTCCTAGTAGAGAATGCTGTTCATTTATGTTCTTTCATCCTTTTATGATCCTGTATGATGCATGTGCAGTCATTATGTGGGTTCTAAGGATCCTCCTCAGGTTGCTAACCTTTGGGGGCAGTGCTTCACGCCCTGGGCCGTGTCACCGGCCCCCTTTCGTTCAGATTGAGCGTCTGTCTGTATGTCTGTTCCCTAAGGTAGTCCTTGCCTTTGGGAAGGCAATATAAATGCTTATGACATCTTAGATACTTGTTAATGGAAATGTCATAAATGTTCACTAAGCTCTCAGTGAAGGAACTCGTTTCATGGAGAAGTGTTAAGTGACATGTGTCCTCTTGGTATGAAACGCTGAACTTGTGGCTTGAGGGTTATTATCAATCTAGGTGAAAGGTCAGCCATGATAGCAGCCAGTTTCCATTAAAGAACCATTTCCAAGTGTAGTAGTGTAGTATTGACTAAACTTTCTGATTTTCACAATAATTTGAGATAGAAGTGTAGAAGTCCCTAGTCACTGATGTTTCACCCTGGACAAGGGCTGTGGTACACAGCAGAGTGAGCACCAGGGCCATGTCCTTTGCTCGTTTGATCTTTCTTTCTTTCTTTCTTTCTTTCTTTCTTTCTTTCTTTCTTTCTTTCCTTCTTTTTTTCCTTCTTTCTTTCTTTCTTTCTTTCTTTCTTTCTTTCTTTCTTTCTTTCTTTCTTTCTTTCTTTCTCCCCCCCTCTCTCTCTTTCTTTTTTCCTTCCTTCTCTCTCTTTCTCTCTTTCTTCTTCCCTTCCTTCTTTCTTTCTTTTTCTTTTTTTTGGGGGGGGTGGGCAGGGTGTTGAGGCAGTTTGACGCCGCAGCCTAGGCTGCGTTTGACTGTATAGTTCTCTTTCCTTCTAAGTGCTGGCACTCCAGGTGCTTGCCATTACACAACTGGGATCCCGTCATGTTGGGGTTTTCTTTCTCAGCACTTTATCCTGAAAAGTGGCTGTGTAGGGAATCCCTGTAGACCAGGGGCTGGCAGACCATAGCCCGTGCATATCTGCTACCTGATTTTAATCTGCCTACAAGGCAAGAGTGGCTTCTCGTGAATTTTAGTGACTGAGAAAAAAATCAACAGAACACCATTTATTTGTGAGACGTAGAAATTAAACAAAAGGTAAAATTTCTGTCAAGTGGTGTTGTGTTCATTCATTTACACACAGCTGCTTTGCAGAGAAGCAGCTTGGAATCGGCAACAAAAGCCAGAATCTGAGTGCTTCCTCTCTGGCCTTTTCCAGAGGAGGCTGGCTCGTTCCTCTAGGATCACCCCACGTTCACCTGACCTTGAACAGTGCATGGTCTGGGGCAGGAGTGTAGCGGGGGTGATGAGCAGAGAGTGACCTTCTTGGGGAATCTTGCTTGTGTGTTTATTTTCTTTCACCTGAGGTGGAGGCCCTCTATCTGGTAGAGACAACTTCCCTCCCTGTGGCCTGTCTTCCTCGGGGTGCTTTTGGTAGCACTAGGGTCCCGGTCTGCTGCTCTGTGATTCTGTGTGCTCCTTGTGGGGTTTCTCCTGTCTGCCCAGTCATATCTCAGAGAGGCTCTCTAAGGCAGCTGCAAACCCAGGAGAGGCCGTGCTCTCTGTCAGTTCTGTGAGACCCCCATGAGGTCACCGGTTCTGGAGGGATTCTAGCACCGTTTGAAACAGCGCATTTGTGTCTTCATCCATAAAGAGCCCTGATTTTGTTTTCTCTTTCCCCATTCTCACCTCAGCCGATAACAGAACAAAAAAGAAAGTGGCCCACCGTGAAAGAAAGCAAGATTTCTCTGCCTTTAAGCAGACGGACAGCGAGATGAAGGTTAAAATATCACCGCAGCTTCTCCTGGCCATGCACCGTTTCCTAGCAACAGGCAAGTGCGCTTATCACAGTATGAGATCTGCAGGCCCTGGAGCCTTCCTCACCGCACCGACTGGGGGGCTGGGGGTGGGGGCTGGGAAATGGGGTGACAAGTAATGCCACTTTGTGTTTTGTTTCTTTTTTTTGTTTTGTTTTTGTTCTGTTTTGTTTTGTTCTCTTTAAATTCTCTCCTCTCCTGTGTTCAGTGTCGGCATGAACCCTCTGAGACATTTGCCAGGGGTGGACCAGTAACTTAAAATTGGTCTGAAAGGTAAGGACGAATGTTAGTGCCACACTGCATGTGTATGGTAGGCCAGGTCATCTCCTCCAGCTAAGCCCCACGGCGAGCCGGCTGGTGGAGTAGGCTGACAGTGCAAACCAGGTATCACCTCGTTTGATTGGACAGTTGAGTAATTCTCTCTTCAGCTTGCCTTGGAAGAACAGTTTGGACAGCAGTGGTAATGCAGGTGCTAAGACTCACAACGAAGAAAAACAGGCGCACAGAGTCAAACCCTTATCTTTTATGGTTTTGATGAAAGGAAAGATTTACCAAGTTGGGCCTGGATTTCTTGGTGGCTTCTTCAAGTCAGATTGTTAACTTGGGCCCCATCCAGAGGCAAGAGTTCACATAGTTAAAGCTACCAGCCCAGCCAGCACTGACTGCTTCCAAGTGGTCAAGGCTAAAAGACCTAAGAGACTGACTGGTTAACCTTCTCACATCCCCAGGCAGCCCAGTAAGGTGCTCTGTTGGCCAGGGAAAGCACGAGTAAAGCCTGGAGACTCCCAGAGGCTTATAGAAGACATCTGTTTCCAGGACCGGCCACTAAGCTTTCCCTAAGAGCAGTGTGTGCATACATGTGCCCTGAAGGTCATCAGTAACGTGTGCCAGGATGCCACCTACTGTCAGATACATGGGCATGCACACTGTTCTCACTTAGGACACTGGAATGTGCCCATGACCCCCACCCCACCCCCCAGGCCCCTGATATCAGAGTATGTGTGTGTGCCAAGACCACACTTGTGGTTCTGTGTGTACACGCACACACAGGGTTCACAGGCACACTAGCCTAGGCAAAGCACTGGAAAGAAATACTCACCAAATTGCTCTGAATGGGTAGCCAAGAAGTCAGCTTACAGACGATTTTTATTTTCTTTATTTTTCTGTAGTTTCCAAATTCCCTGCAATGTACTGTCTTACTATGAAAAAGTCAGATGTGTGAATCCAGAATTTGTAGCTTTTATATATAGCATCTAATTTAAAAATACATTTCAAATATCTTGCTGTTATTATCTTCCTATTCTGGTACCGTTGCTGCTCTTTGTGGAAGAACCACACTTAAGTCAGTGTTACCATGGAGTTCACATCCACGGCAGCACCCTGGAGTCAGCAGCTTTGAGTTTTCTGTTGTTTTAGATGAAGAAACTGTCTTTGTCCGTGCCAACCACCATTTCCTCTTTCATTGGCAAGTCAGAGTGCATGCTGATGTGTGCACGGCCTTGCTTTTCTTCTGAGTCTCTCCCTCCATAGTCCCTGGAATTCCTCAGGAGAGTGGTGTGGGAGAGCAAGGTTGTTGGAGCCCGGGTCTATGCACCTGTCCTAACCCACGTGCTTCTTGACCGTGTCCTCCTCCCATGGCTGGTGGTGGCAGTCAGACTGTTGTGGCTTGAGTTAAGGGTACCCTGGCCCTCAAGGAGGGGGTCTCCTGATCATCACTTCCATCAGTCAGAAATATAGGGCGTTCATATGGGGCAGAAACCAACGGCAGGTTGAAAGGAAAGCTTGAGAAGGGCCAGACATGACTATTCCGCTATTGTAATTTCTCCCAGGTAATCTGACCCCAGTGGCTCACCAAACGGAAGGCTGGTTCACCTGTGTTATATCTTTCTGTCGCCAAGCATCCTTCTGACCTGAGCACCTCGATTGCTAGCACGGCCTTTGCCCTTCCTTGAAGTGTAATGTCAAGTTGTGTTTGTGTCTATAGAAGTAGAAGCGTTTAGCCCATCCCAGATGTCAGAGAAGATCCTCCTAAGGCTGCTAAAGCACCCCAATGTCATCCAGGAGCTGAAGTACGACGAGAAGAACAAGAAAGCCCCTGAGTGCTACCTCTACCAGCGGAACAAGCCCGTAGACTACTTCGTCCTCATTCTTCAGGTCAGGACTCGCTCCGTGCTGCTCGCCCTTGCTGGGCATCCAGCTCTGCTCTGAGGAGGCCTGGCATAGGCGAGCAGCTTGCCTTCTTAACTTTGAGTGTGTGTGTGTGTGTGTGTGTGTGTGTGTGTGTGTTTATAAGGGGGCGGTTCTGGAACCCCACTTGCATAGCTGGGTGAAGGTTCTAATAGGAGCTGGTGCACTCATTTCATGTCTAATACCGAAAGGCATCACACTCTGCTGCTGTGCCAAGCCAAGTGACCAATGTCAGTACTGGCTTTTGAGCATTTGCTAATGTGCCTGTTCTTGTCCAGATCTTGGTGGGCATTTGAAATCTTTATTCTGGGTTCCTTGGGTCCTCTTGATATCATCTTTTCTTTTGTCCATTCCTCCTTAGGACTTGGTCTTTTACAGTGACCGAGACATATCTTGGGCCCTCTTCTGGTATCTTAGTGTCTATCCTAGTACCACTGTGAACAGAATCCATTTAGTGCCAATGTCTCCGCTCACTGACCAGACTGTTTGGCTAGAAACTGCCTTAATAATTACAGTCCCCTGAAATATTGGTAACCAATAGTGACCAACGCCCTGTCATTAATGTGACACAACCACAAATGTGCTAGGAAGGCCATTGTTCCCAGCCATCTTGGAGCACTTGTGATGTCACAGTTGCATATAGCAGGCACTGCACTTGGCCACCCGGAGTATCACTTTAGTTTGGGGGACTTTTGTACCTCTTCTGTAGCAAGTCACGTGCTCAGGAGTCTAGGCTCCTTTTAGTACAAGGATACTGACTGTGTGAGCCTCCTCCTGCTTCATGGTTGCTTCCTGGATATAGGCTGGGGGCCCCACAAGAGCATTATCAATACTCAGCAGACCCTACCTATGTCTGAATACCTCCGCATGTTAGATACTCTGGCCTGTCTGCTGAGCTGAAGCCATGATTTTACAAGTAGTAAGTGTGGCTGATGAACAGGCCCATGGCAGTATTTAAGTTGCAGACTTTGGCAAAACCCAAGTTCTTGCAAACTAGCCAATTATCCAAGGTACCAGAGAATAGCAGGACAAAATGCCATGCCACCCTCCGTCAATCTGGCACAGCTGTCATCGTTTGCCAAGTACATTCCACCCCAAAATCCTGCCACCCAGGCACAGTCCATGCCAGGGTCTAGAGCATGCTCTCCGCATTTCAGGAACATGGGGGAAGCAGCAATGCCTGCCTTCCCTGCTTTCCTGCGTTCTGCAACTCCAGAAAGCCCCCTTAAGTCACTGATTGGAAATCAGGATTACACGCAGAAGCATATCATTTTAATATTAGTATTTTAATATTAATATTTGCCACAGGCTCTTGTGGAGCCTAGGCTGGCCTCAAGCTTTTTTCTTTTCCGCCCGTGTATGGCATGCACACTTTTGGCATGTATGTGGTTTACGTACATGTACGTGTTCGTGTGCTCATGGAAGCCCAAGGTTCGTTTGGGAACCGTCTCCCATGGCTCTTCATCTCATTCACGGAAGCAGGGTCTCTCAGTCAAACCCAGGACTCACTGGTATGGCTAGTCTTGTTGGCCAGCTGTCCCTCCCCTCTGAGGCTAGAGTTACAGGTGGTCCACTGCACCCAGCGGGCATTGCTGTGGGCATCTGGGTATCCAAATTCTGTCTTCGTGGTTGAGCATGTGTATGCGCCACACAAGCAGGTTACACGGTGCTGGTGTCAGACCCCGGGTTCTGGGCACACTTGGCAAGCACTCTGCCACCCAAGCTGCCTCTCTGTCCCTCATTAGAAGGTTTCAGTTTAAGTCCTATATCAAATAAAGCTCAGCTTATTCAAAGTAATGATCTGAGTGAGCCTGATTAAAAGACTATTTCATCATTTACATAACAAAATATAAACTAAAATATGAATGAAAATAAATCTTCAGGAGCTGCAGAGATGGCTCAGCGGTTAGGAGCACTGGCTGCTTTGTCAGAGGTCCTGAGTTCAATTCCCAGCAGCCACATGGTGGCTCACAGCCATCTGTAATGGAGTCCAATGCACTCTTCTAAGGGTGTGTCTGAAGATCGCTGTAGTATACTCATATAAATAAAAAATTAATTAATTAAAAAAATAAATCTTCAAGTTTTTTAAAGTAGACTTTTAGAATATGCTAATGTATTTTAATAAATGAGATAATAAAATCCTGATAAATCACAATGAAATCTGTATTGGCTCTATGTGTTTTTGAGAAACCTGTATCTACTCGTAGAGCTACGGCAGGGGAATAGCTGAGTGGTAATGTGCCTGCCTCACCTGCGTTCCTGCCAGAAACTAGGGGACAAGCTGAGCACATGGCAGCCATGTGTAATCCCAGCACTGGGGTGGGCACACAGGTAGGGTCCTGGGCTCCTTGGCCAAAGAACTAAGGCTAATCTGTGAGCCCCAGGCCGGTGAGAGACCTCATCTAGAAATAAGGAGGGACGTAGTTTAGAGAACGCCACCACCTAAGGTTGTCCTCCAGCAAGCCCACAGCTGCATGCACAACTGCACATCCATCTTCATGTGCCATGGTGAGCATGGAGAGGTCAGAGGTCAGCCTTGGGCGTCTGTTCTCTTCTAGCACGTTGGTTCCAGGACCCAACCATAGTCCTCGGGTGTTGTGGCAGGTGCTTCACCTGCTGTGCCCCCACGGCACACAGTGTGATGGGAGTGTTTTTCCACCAGCATACCAGGAACAATTAGATGATAATTTTAAATTACATAACCAGTATGATAAAATGAAGAGTTAGAGATAGTCAAACACAGAATGCTCTTTGGGGAGGGTCAGTTTTGCTTTTCTGAGGCAGGCAGCGTATCTTGTATTGTCAGGCTGACCTCATACTTGGCTATGCAAGTAAGGACAACCTTGTTGAACTCCTGATCCCCCTCCTGCCTTTAGAATATAGACTGGGTGACTTAACTGTGTCCCAGTGCACCGCGTAGTAAATAGAAAAAAAGATAAGTTTCAGAAGCCTACCTAGGTAGATGATAATGAAATCAGGAGTGAAATACGACATGGTGGTAGCTGGGGGCACACCCCATTGGGAGAGTGCTTGCCTTCCTGATTAAAGCCATGGGTTTGATCCTGAGCACGGCTTAAATGAGTATGGGAGGTGTTCACTCATAGTCTGCACCCTGAGGAAATCAAGGTGACGTCAGAAGTTCCAGGTCACCCTCAGCTGCAGATTGAATTCAAGGCCAACCTGAATAGTGTGAGAGCCTGCCTGTTTTTGTTTTTGTTTTTTAATTTGTATTCATTATCCCCCTCCTGGTCTGCCTTCTGACAGTTTCTCGTCCCATTCCTTCTCTCCCACTCTGCACTCCCCATCTCCAAGAGGATGTCCACCCCCAACCCCCCACTCCCTGGGGCTTCCAAGTCTCTCAAGGGTTAGGTGTGTCTTCTCTCACTTATATGCACCGTAACTGTAACTGCTAGACACAGTTTTTCTTACCAAAAGGCAAGCTGGACCAGATCACTGTCATTTCTATAGTGGCTGTGTGTCTGTGTGTGGGGAGGTCTTATCCATCCTCCGGGAAGTAACATATCTAAATATCCAAATAAGCCACTGCTCTCCCCAGCACAGGGCAGACTGTGAGCAGTCTCCAGCACAGTAAACAGAAAGCCTGGGCCCCGCCTCTGCCAGGCGTTTAGTGGACAGGAACTTCCCCTGGCATTACTCTTGCTCTTGTCACATACAGATTAATAAATACCCCTTTCTTCTTCCTCCTCCTCTTCAGCTGTCCCATCATATTTCTCAAAGCTTCTGATACAGATTTAAAAGACATGTTTGCTCTAAAGTGGGTTTCACTCCCTTCTCAGATTAGTGTTTATTTGTAACCTCTCAGGTCTTTGGCTGCGTTTAAACGACTCTCACTGTTCTTTGGGTGCACGCTGCCACTGTTTGACCTGCAGTGGACGTGTCTGAGCTGTCTCTGGGACTGCCATGCGCTCTCTTTTCTGTGCTCTCCTGCTCAGGGTTTCTCCAACCTCGACGTGCACGGGAATTGCCCATGATCTTGTCGAATGCTCCCAGTTGGTGCAGAATCGAGCTTAGCCACTGGGATTTGAGTCTTGCCTCTTAGTACACGAGTATGGTTGTAAACAACCAGATGGATATGTATGAATTAATATTTTTGCCCACCATTTTTTAAAATATCCATTTCTGAGGTGAGCTTGCAGAATCCTAGGCTCCCATGTACAGCCACCAGATACAAAGCCATGACTAGATAGCTTGTAAGTGCCGCAGCCACACGAGGAGCAGACGGGCAGCTCTGAGTGGCATGGGCAGGAGACACCCCACATTGTCCTCTTGGCACCCACTTCCCTGGCTTCTTTCCCATTTTCCCTTTCCTTTCCCTCTTTTCATCTGTCACAAGATCGCAGACAGTCCAGGCTGGCCTTGAGCGTTGCCTCCTATGCACTGGCTTTACAGGCACGCACCTAGCTTTATGCAGACCACGCTTTGTATATGCCGGGCAAGCACCCGACCAATGGAGCCACATCTGCAGCCGGCTCTCTCCTCTCTGAAAGCGAGCCCCAGTGGTGGTTTTGTGACTGCAACGAGCACAGGAAGCACCCAGCCCAAGAGTGGACCGGCCACAGTAACCACAAGGTTATCTACTGCATGGGTTATTGGGCCATACTGACTCAGATAGCGTCATATCTGACTAGGATCCGGAGGAAGCGGAGATTCTGTGACTGACTTCTTACGTAGGAAGCCATCCTTGCTCCAGAATTACATGTCCTTCCAGAGCCTCTTTAAGACTGTTATTAAGAATTATTTTTAGACAGGACCTTGCTATATAGCCTGGCTTTGAACTTGTGATTTTCCTATCTCTGCCTCCTGAGTTGGGATAATAGTGACATGCCAGCATATCCAGATAGGCCTCCTTCTCACCCTATCCATTTACAAATCACCCTAGCTCCTCTGAGAAAGGCTGAAGCCCCTCATGTCCTGTTCTGTTTTTTTTTTTTAATTTATAGAGTAAGCTTATGAATATTTCAAAAGTGAAGTCAGTAACGTAGAGCCTTTCCTATAAGGAAACGCTGTGTGGGGGCAGCCACTTGATTCTAAGCCATTTCCCAGTAGGGATGGCCCTAAGCTCAGCCCGGTGAGGTTATTTGAAACTACTGACACTTATATAAACAGATGTTCCTGTTGTCCCCAGAACCTGCCTGTCAGAAAAGCTTCCCTCTGTGGAGGGGCGGGGCGCAGCAGCTTTAAACTCGAGCAAATGGAGAACTAGCCAGTGCTGGGCCTGGGGGGGGGGGAGGGGCCTTTTTTCATTTTTTAATTTATTTTATTTTTCATTAGATATTTTCTTTATTTACATTTCAAATGTTAGCCCCTTTCCTAGTTTCCCCTCCGAAAATTCTCTCTCCTCTCTCCCTGGGGAGGGTCCTTTAATCTGAGGTTTTAGTACTTTTTTTTTTAGATTTGTCTTTTTATTTTTGTGTATGAGTGTTTTGCCTGCATGTTTTTTTGTGCACTGTGTGTGTGCCTGGTGCCCTTGAAGGCCAGAAGAGGGGCTCAGATACCCTGGGACTGGAGTTATGGATGGTTGTAAGCTGCCTTGTAGGTGCTGGGAACTAAACTTGGGTCCTCTGCAAGATCAACAAGTGCTCCAAACTGGTGAACTGACTGGACTGCCCAGCCCCATGCTGGGATTTTATTTCTCATGTGTTAGCTTCTGTGTGTGTGCTTGTCTGCGGAGGATTTCACTGTGTGTGCTGTTTTAATCATGTTCACTCCCCCTCAGCCTCCTCCAGAGTCCTGCCTCCCTCTTGCTTCCTGCCTTCCTTTTGAATCTGCTCTAACTTTGAAAGTGGCCACTGAGCCTGAGTGCTGCTGTTTCAACTCTGTCAGTGGTGGGAGGGAAGGGAGAGAGGGGTGGAGCTTTCCATGGTCAGTTCCAGGGCATGTTTTGAGACTATTTTTTTCTACATCGGAGGGCCCGTTAAAAATATGTGGTCTTCTCTGCAGTGATGGCAACAGTAGATAATGAAATGAAAACCTGGTGGCTCTTATCTACTGCCAGTTCAGGGAACCCACCATGGGAGCTGCAGCCCAGCATCCGCAGTGCACTGATAGTTGAGACTCCTTGGCATCCGAGAGGGGAGTGGGTAGCTGTTCCTACCCTGCCTGGTGTCTGCCCTGAAGGACTTAAGGGATGGCTGTCATCTCGGGGGTGGGTATGGAATCTCTCTAGCCATCTTTCATTAGTCAGCAGACCAGGCCCCTGTGCCTTTGTGGGAGTCTTTGAGACCAAAAATCAGTTTCCAGATCTGTAACCCTTGTTCACAAACAGCCAGAAAATGAGACTCCAAATCTCACATCCTCCTGAAATTACCTAAAGAGCTTCTTGCCCTCCTACCTCATAGGGATAAACCCAGAGTGCCTGGGCATGGTTGGTGGGAGCAGTCTTTAGGAGTCTGTGTTTCTGTGGTTACTGGGTGAGGCTCCCAGCACAGTAGAGAGTCCTGTCAGGTTATCGGCCTGCCTCCTTCCTGAGAGGCCGCCCCGGGCTTCTTTCCACAGTCTGGCTCTGACTGCTTGGACTGGTTGATCACAAAGTAGGAGCTCACACCCACTTGCAGAGACCTGGAACACACAGGCTGTGTGGTCTGCAAAAGCAATAGGACGCACTGGACACAGAAGTCATCGTGACACAGAGGTCACTGTGACGCTCTGGCTCTGCACAGTTCGGTAGAGAAGCGGGCAGCAGCCATCTCTAGAAGTGGTATGCATTGGTGCTGTGCACGCCAAGGCTCTTCAGGACGAGAATATCATGGCACCTATACTACTGAGCACTTCCACCCTTTCCTTCTGTAAATGCTATCTTTGTTCCTGCTGCCACTTGCCTCTCTTTCCCTTCTTAAGGGCTCACCCCTCAAAGAGCCCTCCCTCCCATGTGCCAGGCACACTATTCTCTAGATGCCAACTTTAAAGGGCGCCTCAGGTCCTAGGAGGCCTTCTCCTGGCTGCTCCTCCTGATGCCAGTCTTCCTCCTATCTCACTTCTGCATAGAGGTGCTCCTGTTGGCCCAGCAGCTCCCTGTCAGAGTCCTTGTGCTCCCGTCACATCCATGTGGTGGCTGTCATTGCCAACTGTGCCTGTGCCAGGGCATCCTCCCTCACCTGGTTTCTTTGGTAAGACTTTTCTGTCAGCCCCTTTCTGGTTCCTGGCTTTCCTCATTCTGTCAGTCACAGGCGTCAGGCTGGTCTTTGTCTCTCCCTTCTTTCTGGGACCACCCTTCCCGTCACCTCTGCATCTCCAGCCCCAGCTCAGGTTGGTGCGAATCTTCTTCCTTCTCCGCTGCCGCTGGACCCTTTGCGGAAGACCTGGTCCTGGCTGGAAGTTGTCCTCATTTCTCAGCCTTCTGGTTTCCCCCAAGATGCCCATCGCTTAGTCCCTCAAGCGCACACTCCTGTGGGAATGGCTTCCTCCGTCTCCCTCCTTACCCTCCCTGAGAGTTTCCCTAACTGTGTCCCTTCCTCCCCTGGGCCTTTTCTCAGCACAGCCACACTAGCCTGGTCTGTGCTATCTTCCTGAACCCATGTCCTCTGCAAAAGCTGCCCATGTCCCAGGAGCCCTGTGCCCTCTGTCCCCTGTCTGTGCAGACCTGGAAGCCTGTCTGCTGTCAACCTGGGTTAGACCTTCCTTCATACCAGTGGGTCAGCCAGATCCTGTCTATCCATAAACTTCTCCAGAAAGAGTGTCCTCGTGCCAGAACAGGAAGTAAATGGGTCTCTCGGAAACTCTTCCAATCTTTGTTTCCTTGTGCTTGTCTGTGTGTGCGCGAGTGTAGGCACATGCATGCTGGTACCTGTGACAGCCAGTGGTATTTTCTATTATTGCCTTCCGCCATATCTTTTGAGTGATCAGCTGGCCAAATGACTGGCCAGTGAGCTCTGAAGAGCCACCTGTATCCATCCCTGCCAAGCACAAGGGTTTCAGATGTGGTGGGCACATGTCTCTCACATGGTGATGGAGACCCAAACTTGGGTCCTCGTGCTTGGTTGGCAGGCATTTATCAACTGAGCCTTCGTCTCGGCCTCCAGCTTTGAGAACAGTTTTTAGATAGGATGTCACTCTGCAGCCCAGGTTGGCCTGGAACTTTGTTATGTTATGTCACCTCCCTAGGGTACACTCTAGTCTGGATTACTGAAGACCCTTCTTTTTGCACACCCCCTCTGCCTCTCTTTAGGCACAGGAAACAAGACCAGACTGGCCTTGGGCTTGTAGCAATCTTCCTACCCCTGCTTTGTGAGCGCTAGGCCTGCAGGCATGTGCTTCCATGCCTGGCCATACTGTCTGTTCTTCATGGCATGTTCGGGTGGTTGCCTCCCTCACATTGGAATACAGCTCCTCTCTGCTTGTGGCTCCTCTCTGCTTGCGGCTCCTCTGGGTAGGGTATGGCTGCATGGCTGCGATGCTCTAACTCTTGCTCCTTTGCAGGTTGCTTTAAAATTCTGGGTTTAGGTGCTGGGGTGCAGCTGAGTGGCAGAGCGCTTGCCTGGAGGACATGAGGGGCAGGGTTAGAGCTGCAGCACCACACACAGTCGAAGATGGTTCATAGGGTCTGGCTAGGATTTCCCGTGCCTAAAGAGAGGCGGAGGGGGTGTGCAAAAGAAGGGTCTTCACTAATCCAGACTAGAATGCACCCTAGGGAGGTGATGGGATAGTTCATGTTCATGGGGTGGCAGGTGCTGAGGGCTGCTCTTGGATCGTCTGCTTTTCCCGGTTCCTCTTTCCCGACTTGGAAGGGGGATCACCTGTGTCTGCCTCCTAGTCTGGGCATTAGTGAATTTAAAGTGTGGTGTGGTGTTAGCCTGCGGGCCTGCCTTCTCTTCCCCCCTTTCTCCTCTCTCTCCCGTCCTCTTTTTTTTTTAATTTATTTATTTTATGTATGTGAGCACACTGTGAGGGCATCAGATCCCATTACAGATGGTTGTAAGCCACCATGTGGTTGTTGGGATTTGAACTCAGGACCTTTGGAAGAGCAGTCAGTGCTCTTACCCACTGAGCCATAACGCCAGCCCCCCCCCCTCCTTTGAAGGCCTCATAGAGTCCGGCTGGTCATAGGTCTCTGATACTCCTGCCTCTGCTTCACTGAGGCAGGCTTCCCTGAGAGCATCCTCAGCATTTGGCTTACCGCTGCTTTTCATTACCGAGGGCCCTTGAAGAGCTGGGGCTGTGGGGAAAATGTTAAGTGGGCCCACAGATACTGATCCCTTTATCGTTATTTCCAGAGGTCCAGCCTAACACAGTTCTCTAGTTTAGATGAATATGCCCGCCCCTTTATTTTCCAGAGCTTGTCTTTCTTGGGATCATTGGAGAGGAGTGTGGCCAAGCCCAGGGAGGACTAGCTTTCTGTGTCGTTGAAGCTGAAGTCACACCTTTTCTTCCCACAGGGGAAGGTGGAGGTGGAAGCTGGGAAAGAAGGCATGAAGTTTGAAGCCAGCGCTTTCTCCTACTATGGTGTGATGGCCCTCACAGCCTCTCCAGGTGAGTAGCCCCGGCATCTGTTTCAGGAAGACGCAGCCCTTCTCCCTCAGTCTCCCCTGAGCCCAGCATGAATCGGTTCTCGTTGATGCGCATCATAGAGACAGAAGCTGTACCCATCCCGGGTATACGCCTTCATAGGTCTCCACACCCAGCGAACACAGCTGTACACACTAGGAGAGGCAGACTATTAAGGCCTTAGTGATAGAGAGAGGAGAGAGTAAGCATCCTCCTCTGAATCGCTGTCCCCCAGAGGTCCCCCCTCACTTCTCGAACGTTGTAGGACACAGGATGTAGTGGGCTGACTCTGTTTTCCTCTGCCCGGGTTGTGCTGCCATGGTCATCTGGGCTCTGCGTGGGTGTGCTTCCTTCCCATCCCTACTATGTGCTTGCAGTTCCCTCATCTGATGGTTGAGCAATGCACTAAGGCCACCTGAGGCTACGGAAGAAGGGAGGAGTGCTGCTGCTCAGCGCCCGCCCTCATTTTAAATCAGTCCAGAGCCCCGGTCTGTGGACTGTGTCCCCACACTCTCAGGAGTGTGTCTTTCCCATTTACCTCCCTGGAAGTACTCTCAAGAGACATACCAGAGGTGTGTTGCCATGGCGACTGTAAACTCAAGGGATGCTAACCCTTAGATTAACCATCCGAAGGCTATTTCCTGTTAGAGGCACCTGCGGAAGCTGCGTGTCTTCTGTGGGTGTGTGCGCTGGGGTCTGCTGAGTTGCTAGTTAGCTTTAGAACTTTTTAGAAGCTTAGCACTTCCAGAAGCCTTGTGTCTGTTACATCCCCTCCCCCCCGGCCACCCCCCCCCTGCCCCGCCTGTTTTGGGAAGTGTTCCCTGGTCTCCATTCCAAGTCATTCTAAGTCTATCACACAGAGTAGCTCTTCTGGGGATTTTCCGTTACATCTCCCAGAGGCTGAGGGAGTTTGCTGCTACTGTTTGTCTAGAGAGCTGGCTGCTTGTGGTGCGTGGTTATGCCACCACGGGGATTGAGCAAGTTCTCTGAGAGTCTGAGGGGCCTGCAGGGGTGTCAGCACCCAACTTTGCTATTGCTTGCCTGCCCTGGCCAGGAGTAGATTAGGCAGGTAAACGGAGGTGCTGTGGTGCCACCTGGTGGCCAGAATACAAAAGGACATTCTGTACAAGGAAACATTTACAACGGCCAAAGCTAACCACAGTCCTTTTTAAAGGAAGGTTGTCAAACTGAAAAAAAAAAAAAATGTAACAGCAATGGCAACCCTTCAGGCAAGTTTGTCTTTGTGACATCTGTCTTCCCCTGCTGTCCCACGCAGCAGTGTGACTGGCATAAGGATGTAAGCGTTAAAAAGCCAGTAAGCTGTCAAGATTCCTTGCTCTCTCGTGCAGGCTTTGCTGTCCTAAGGGACATTGTCCCTGAGTGTGCACATGAGCCTGCGTGGTCCCTCCTAGAAGGTCTTTGTTATGAACTTGAAAGTGATCTTCCTTCCCACTGTGTGGTGACACTGAGGAAAAGCCCTTGGTGTCCCATAATATCCAGGAGGACACAATGAGGTGCTGTGCAGACAGTGTGCTGTGACCTTAAAATACAAGGGAAAGGTGGGTGAATGGCTACAAGTTCAGAGTCAGCGTAGTCTACACAGACCTTGTCTCAAAAGTGTGAAAACAGAACAACAGGAAGAAACATTATGTCACAGGAAGGTATTATCATTGTGACTGTTCTGGGACTATGTGTCTCGAGTTAGCGTAGGTTAACAGACCCCTATTTTTAAGGCATCTCTGTAAACTGATGAGAGCAACACACTTTTGCTGATGACTGGTTATTTAAACCTGAACACTAGCCTCGCTCACAGTGAACAGTAGTGTAGGGAAAATCCACGAAGAACAGGATAGCAAAAGGCTGGGAATGGTGGCCACACTAGTTCCAGCCCTTGTGAAGGAGGTGGGAGGACCATGAGGCTAGCCTGAGCTAAGTAGTAAGTTTGAGGTTAACCCTAGACCATAAGAGACCTTTCAAACCAACTGAAAAAAATAACAACAAAAGGCAGCAAAGAGCTGACCATTCACCAGGAGGCCCCCATCATTCATTTCAAAGGCTGACCTGGGTCTGGGGGTCTGTGTGTTCACTGAGATGTCCGATCAGTACAGGACATTAAGGCCTGCCTGTGTCTGCTCAAGAGGAAATCGCAGGTAAAGGTGCTTGCCACCAAGCCTGGTGACTTGAGAACGACTCCCACGTGTTGCCCTCTGTTCCCCACGTATGTGCTATGGCCGGCGCACATGTTCACATGTAAATGGAGAGTCAGCTGTCTACTGGGGAAACAGAGATGGAGGTCTGCAGTGAGACTGAGGCCAGAGTGGCCTACAGAACAAGTTCCAGGCCAGCCAG
Source organism: Mus musculus (assembly GCF_000001635.26). NCBI lineage: Eukaryota > Metazoa > Chordata > Mammalia > Rodentia > Muridae > Mus > Mus musculus. The sequence goes on from NC_000085.6 coordinate 46,870,996, forward strand.
GGCTCTAGGTTGAGACCTTGTCCTGACACAAAGCAGTAAAATAAAGCCCTCAGTCCTTGGGACATGTGGGAAGGCATGCCCTGTCCCTCCTGGCCTGCTCTTGGGGTCTTCCCTGTGATGGGGCTAGTCTCCCATCAGAGTGAGCAGTGCTGAGCCTAACCTTTGTCTGCCATTCTCAGGCAGTCTGTACAGTTGCCTCTGCTCTGAAATCTGCAATCATCTCAAGCAACTCAAAGTATCAAGCCAAAATTATGAAACCAATAATACCAGTGAGTTGGGTAATCAGGGGCTTGTGAGGCCGCATGGTGAGTGAGCGCCGCAGTGCAGCGTGGGCCTATTCTTAGAGCCCCTACCAGCTGAGGCTTGGCTAATTGTGACTCAGACATTGAGAACAGCCTGTTTTGGAGCTGTGGACCTCAACTGGGTGTTGGAGGTTTAAGAACTTTCCAGAAAAGAGCACAAGGACAAGATTCTTCCCAGTGGCATACTGTTCTGGGGAAGTCATTTGTGTCCCTTCCTTTTATGTAACAGCAGTGGGCTTTGCTACTTGTGGGGTGGGATGCTCACGTTAGTGAGACAGCGTCCACTGCAGTCCCCTGGATGGGAAGATCTGTCTCTGCCTTTCAATGTGGTCTCACCCTGTTTTTCTCCATTTTCCAGTTCCTTTGTCCCTGTCTCGCACCTTTGTTGTCAGCAGGACAGAGGTGTTAGCTGCGGGCTCTCCAGGTAACTCTGCATGCTTCCTTTCTCCTAACCCAATCATTGATCCATTGCCTGCCTAGACCCTGGGGAAGCCTGGCCACCGGGCTGCACACTGTTTCCACAGCGCTGTTCCCAGCTTCCTGCCAGCCTGAAAATGCCAAGGCTGCTGCCTAAGATGGAGCTGTCCAGAAAACATAAACGACAGAGGTCTAGAAAGGAACTCTGGGCCAGGATCCATGGTGACCGGGCATAGGGAAAGTCTGTATGGTGGCTGCCTGTCCCACTTCTCATCCCACCTCACAGGTCTGGGCCTTGCAGCTCTGCCCCAGGTTTGCCCAGAGTCTTACTCGTCTTCAGCATGTTATAAGATGTGGAGTTTGCACTGGAGTCTAGACTGCTTTCCTTTCCCAAAGAATCAATTTGGACAGAATCTTGGGAGTGCATGAACTTGTCCTGGCAAATGAGAAAAGCCCATACTTACCCTAGTTTGGGAGTACTTCTCCTTCCCACCCACAAGTCCCCAACACACACACACACACATACACACACATACACACACACACACCACACACACACACACACACACACACACACACACACACACACACCACACACACACACACACCACACACACACACACACTGTGACCTGTGACTCTCTGCCCTCCTCAGGCAGATGACCCTGCTGCTCTGTTTGGGCTCAGTGCTGTGCACTTTCCTAACCAGCAGCTGATTACCCCCCAGCAGGAGAGCATGGCCAGGCCTAATACGCCCACTACAAAGAAAAGTTTTAATCTTTCTTTAATTAAAATTGCTTAGCCTTAATTGAGCTTGTTGTGGTACACACCTGTATCCCAGCATGCAGGATCGGAGGCAGGAGAGTTCAGGGTCAATACATAATAATATAGGAAGCTCCTGTCTTGGAGAAAGGTAGACTGTCAGACATCTGTGTGGGGTGATGCAGCTTTCCTGCGTTGCCCTTTTCCCATATAGCTCGTAGGTTTTAATCTGACCGATGCAATTTACATACAGTCCAACTCTATCATGCGCTAGAGCGCTGATACTTAGAGGAGCCCATGCTTACGTTGGAAGAAATTTAATTGTTTCCTTGAGTCTGCTGTCAGCCAGGTGTGGTGGCCACACCTCTAATCTCTGTGTTTAGGCTTAAATACGCAGATTGCCACGAGTTCAAGACCAGCTTGGGCTACATAGGGTGAGTTTGCAGCCAGAATAGCTAGAATAAAACCCTGCCTTCAGAACCCTACCATAGGGCTTCAGAGATGGTTCAGTTGCTGAATGCTAACTGCAGGAGGATGACGACCCGGGCACCAGCTCCCAGAAGCCAACCTAGTAGCCTGGTTTTATCCCCATACTGGGGAGGTGGAGACAGCAGGAACCCTGGGCTCACTGCCGGCCAGATGGGCCAAATCAGGGGGCCCCAGGTCCCAGGGGGTGACATTGTCTAAACAAAGTGAGGAACACCCAAGGTTGACCTCTGGCCTACACACACACATACACACACACATACACACACACACACACACACACACACACACACACACACACACACACTCTTCAAGTTTGGCATGTCTAAGCATAAGATATTCATTCACAGAGCTATTCAACTCAAACCAATGAGCAGAACACACACATGCATTCACGTGCATCCATGCATTTATATTTTTCTTCCATTCTTCACTCATGTTTGCTGATTGTATATGAAGTTGCAGGGATACTGAAGTTGATGCGTCAAAGCCCAGTACATCATCTGCATGCTATGTCTCCTTAGAATTGGAGCTCTCTTCACCATGCCTGCTCCATCTGGGCAGGAGTAGATAGGCCGGCCTGCCTTGAAGGTCCTGGCCCACGGGCCTGCTGCCATTGCAGTAACAATGATATCCTGCCCCTTCCAGAAGGTGCCTATGGTGCAAACGAGGCTCCGTTCATTATTCTGCCTACGAGTTTGTAGTCAAAAGAAAGGATTCCTAGGTAGGATAGAAAAAATAAACTGAAGCAAAAAGCCAGAAAAGCAAAGTGAGCCAATACTGAGAGGGGTTGTTTGTCTGCTTGGTTGGCTTTTGAGGTAAGGTCGTGGCCCTGGCTGTCCTGTGTAGACCAGCAGACCGTACCTCACAGGGATCCGCCTGCCTCTGCCTCCTGAGTGCTGGGACTAAAGGGGTGCACCCCCATGTCCAGCTCAAATGGTTTTGACTTTGATTTCGTTTTGTCTGGTTTTTGAGATGAGGTCTCTTGTAGCCCAGGCTGGCCTAACTTGAACTGACTATATATCTAAAGATGACCTTGAACTCAGCATCTTCCAGTCTCTGCCTCCCAAGTGCCTGGATTCTGGTTGGGTGCCACCAAGCCCAGCTAAAATTGGCGTCTCATCTTTCTTACTGTCATAAAACCTTGACATACAAATTTGATAGCAAAGCATGAGCCCAGCCGTGGGTGGAGCTTGCTCCAGCTTCTGCTCTGTGGGTCTGGGCTCTCTGGGCTCACTGCAGGTGAGTCTTCAGGGCCGCTGAACAGTTTGGTTTGTGGTGTATTTGGACCAATTTGCAGGTAGAAGTTTAGTCCTTTATCTCATGGATTTTGGGTAAAGGATGTAAACTGATTGCCCCACTCGGTGAGACATCCAAAGTACACAAGTAGCAACAGAACTCAGACGGCCCCGCTGCTGTTTTGTAAATTGCATTAGGAATGAATAACACGGTAGAGAAGGCTTCATGAGATCCTTAAAATGAAAGCAACTGCGAGTTAAGTCAGACCCAGGGCTGTCCCTGTCAGGCCACAGCAGGGTCCAGTGTTTTCAGCAGGAGGCTGGGACCAAGAGGAAGTCCATCCTGGAGGCAAGCATGCCCTTTCTGAGTGGGGACGCTCCTGCCTGCTGCTTTTGGTCACACCTGGGATGGAACACTGTGTGTCCTTCACCATTCTGCTCAGGTCTTAGACTAGTGAGAAGAGGCCAGATCCCTGTTTACATCAGAGTACTGTCTGGAGAGAAACTTTCAATAGTTTCTTGAGAAAACACACAGCTCTCATTGAAGAGTAGCAAACAACCACAGAAAACTGGTGAAGTCTCTCTGGCCCGTGGCAGATTGTCCTGCACTGTCACAAAGGTCCTAGTCTCCCATCTTTTTACAATAATTTTATATTAATGTTAAAAATAATTAAACTTTTATGACTACATTTTTTTGTGAGCAAAAGTTGAGTGTGAGTCTGTAGGGAACAGTGATTTCCCAAGGCTTGCTGTTTCCTGTCAAGAAGGCTTAGCAAGTGTTGCTGACCACGTGCTGTAAGCCCGCTCTTTCTTTACTTGGTGTTAAGATTTTAATCTTGTCCTTGAGATGCTGAGCAGTATTAAAGCCAGGAGGTGTGCTCCCAGGCAGTCATGTCAGGCCCGTGGCTCTGTAGGAGGAGTGTGGGCAATGGGTGGCTGTGACAACGGGCACAATAAGACGTTCATCACATGCATGTGCACATGTGTGTGCGTGCGCACGTGTGTACGCGGGCCCAACAAACCAATCAGAAAGCAGTGTTCACTAACTGGGAGTCTAGAAGAATCCAGGCTCTGACCCCCACCTGCCAAGGAGCAGTGGTCCTGCCACCCAGGTGCCTTGCCTTTGATACCTTGAAACCATAGAAGTAAACACTATTTTAGAAACCTATGCAGACAGAGAGAGAAATAGATGGGTGCGTCTCTATGAGTGCCAGGTCAGCCTGGTCTACATAGTGAGTTCCAGGCCAGTCAGGGCTACACAGAGAGACCTTATTTCAACAACAACAAAAAGCATACATACATATTTCATAGAAGAGAGAGCTTTATATTGTCTACTCTTTCTACTAGCTTTTTCAAAATATCTTCATACAACTAAACACACCCCTCAATTTTTAATTTTACTTTCATAAAATGTTTAAAATAATGATCTGTTGGTTTGACTTTTACACTGTATTTTACTAAGGTTCTCTTGCTCTTTACATTGGAAGTTTTGTTTGTAGACCTACAAAAAGCATAAAATCCTATCAGAAAAACATTAAATATATTAAACAAAAATACATGCAGAAACATACAACTTAAAGACCTGATCCAGGAGCGTGGTCTGGGAGAGGCTAGCAGGAGAGAGCGGGACATGTCAACAGGGCACGTCCATCCGGCACTCACTGGGTGTGGCGCTGTGCTCAGCGCTCTATCTTCCGTGAGCTGGGTACCACTGTGCAGTTTACAGAAAGGACTCTGAAGCTGGGCAGAGTTGGGTCACCGTTCAAAGTTCCGCTCTAAGAGTGCTGTTCTCTCAGGAGGTGGCAGGGACAGTAGGGGGCACTGTTGAGTCGGACGTTGACTTGTGGGAAGCCAGCACTGTGAGCTGTGTGGCAGAACAGGTGGAAGAGGGAGATGTGGCCTGGGAGTCCTGAGAGGAGTTCCCCAGTGGACACGGTGGTGAGGGTGGGCAGAGGACTTTAGTACCACTATGAAGAGAGGAAAGCTTCAGGGGACCGCAGTACTTCGGGGTCTTCAGCTGGTTTCAAGTTGCTCAGTGGCACTGTGTAAACCAGTCACTTGAAGTAAGAGGTAGGCTGTGGCCACAGTGACAGACTTTGATAGTTGGAGGGCAGGACCTGCCACAGGCTGGCTCTTTTCTGGGCATCTTTTAAGGGCTTCGGAAGATGGGAGCATGGGTCCCCTCTACCCTTGTGGCATTCTGCAATTCAGAGCCCATCTACTGTGCTCAGATGGCTGAAACAGCGGGATGAAAAGGCCTCCTCAGGGAGGACATGGGATCTATTATTTGGTTGGCTGATTAGTTTTTTGGGACAGGGTTTCTCTGTGTGGCCCTGGCTGTCCTGGAACTCCCTCTATAGACCAGGCTAACCTTGAACTCAGAAATCCACACACCTCTGCCCCTTGAGTGCTGGGATCACAGGGGTGTGCCACCACACCCAGTGGTATTTTACCTTTAACATAATTCATCGTTAAAGCTACAAGGAACGGGAGCTGGAGAGATGGCTTGGTGGTATGGAGAAGGCACTGCGTTGCTTTTCCAGAGGGATCCAGGTTCAGGAGGCTTGCTCCAAGGAGATCACTGCAGAAACCCATATCACCAAGACACCGAGCAGGCCTCTCAAGGGTTTCCTGTCTCCTAGCATGATGGTATACCTGAGCTGGCTGATGGCTAAGAGGCAAAGGAGACAGAGGGTCTTTGATAATCTCGTTTGGCTCCTGGACAGATAATGGAGAGCCTTTTATGGTCCTTGTTAGTATCGGGTAGTAGCGTCCGTGACCCGGGCCTTCTCCTCAGCCCTATCTGTGTACCTAGTGATGCTCCCCTCAAAGGCGGGTTCTCAGCTACTGAGCTTTGGCCTTTATACCCTGGTCTTGTCGCAGCTGAGCTGTGCGTATCTGTGGGAGAGATGTGTGGGCGCTGGTGGGATTGCTTTTCATTTGGAGCGAGCGTTCTCCAGCGGCTATACCTACAGTGCTTTAAAGGCCGCTTTCTCTCCCTTTTCTAGGGGAAAATAAGTCACCTCCTCGCCCCTGTGGCCTGAATCACTCAGATTCTCTCAGTCGGAGCGACCGGATTGACGCCATGACGCCAACCTTGGGGAGCAGCAACAACCAGCTCAGCTCTTCCTTCCTTCAAGTCTACATCCCTGACTACTCAGTACGAGCCCTCTCTGACCTACAGTTCGTCAAGGTGAGTGGGGAGGGCTGCACGGCTAGATCTGGCAGGTACAGCCACTTCTGACAGCTTCCCCTTGGCTGTCAAAACGTCCCACCTCCCTTCCTGGGCTCAGCGCAGGTTGAGAAACACAGTGACCTCTATTCCATCCCATGAGCCTGAATTAGCCATCTTTCAGAGACCCAAGCAGCTTTCGCTGAAGCTGATAACCATTTTTCTTGTCTCTGAATGTAAGAGGCCAGATGTAGAAATGGTTCTAGTGGTGAGAGCTGGCTGGATCTTGGCAGTCGGTGTGAACCTTTCAGAGTGGCTCAGTTTCTACTCAAGGATGATTCCTCCTAGAGCAAAAGAGTTGGGCCTCCTGGGGTATTCAGTGTGTGATACGGTATTAGGAGACAAGAGAACCTAAAAATAAGTTCTCTTGGTTTGTTTTCTGTGTCCTCTTCTGGCCCCAGATCTCCAGACAGCAATACCAAAATGCCTTGATGGCGTCTCGGATGGACAAAACGCCTCAGTCTTCAGACAGTGAAAATACTAAAATTGAATTGACTCTTACGGAGCTGCATGACGGCTTGCCAGATGAGACGGCCAACTTGCTCAATGAACAGAACTGTGTGTCACACAACAAGGCCAACCACAGCCTGCACAGTGAAGGCGCCATCTAGGGCCCCTCGGGCCCCCTTGTCCGGCCCTCCTGGACTTGGTCTGACCATGACTTCCGCTAGTTGAGCTTGTCTGCCATGCTGCGTCCTACAGCCTTGAGACCAAAGACTTTGCCCCTTTCCCTGGAAGCCGCGGAGGACGGCTGGGGGAGGGATGGAAACTGGACACGTGACATCCACAGCTGGGGCATGGCTTTCAAGAATTCGGAGACAAACTTCTTCCACCCAAATAGAATCATGTTTATTTTTTCAGAACCTTTTATCGTTTCTTTCATCCCTCAATTTGCATGAAATTTAAAAATTGTTTCATTATGTTTTTTTCCAAGAGATCATGTTTTTGTTTCTAAGTGTCTTTTGCAGAGTTTGAAGTTGGTCTTTCCAAGCTAACTCTGCTGTAGCCCCACCGTGTGACCCCGACAGGATGGACTTGCCCCTTTAACGGCCTTCCCTGGCCGTCCCCAGGAGGGATACCTTTCCTCTGTGCCCGGTGGGTGTCGCTGTCGAACTTGATGGATGAATGAAGAAAAATCATGTCACTGCAGAACGTGCCAAGTCTGTCGTCACTGTGGGTGTCGGCGGAAGCTGCAGGTGCCCTCTCTGCACGTAGTGTCCTTTTGAAAATATGATGTCTAACCCCATCCCTTTCCCTCAGGAAGGATTAATTTAACGTTTGCTTGGGGATGTGATCTTGTTCCCACCCTAAGGAATTTTTATCACCAAAATGAATGTTAATGAATTTTAAACCCATGGTTTATCATTGGCAGGAGGCAATGACTTCATCCCCCATTCCTGTAACCTCTGGTGGTCTGGGACATCAGCTAGCCCCCACCCCAACCCCTCACTCTTGCTAACCCAAGCTGCTGCTACAGGTGCCAAGTGGAAACCTTCCATGGGGCTTCTTAATGAACATGTGGTGGTGGCGGCTACAGGATGCCTCTTTCCTGCTGGGACTTGTGTATTATCTGAGTGGGGTGGGCAGGGTGGGAGGTGGACAATATACTTAGGTATTTCTAGACCCTGTTTCTAATGAAATGCCCTTCCTTCCATAGAGCCAAGTGCCCCTCCCATGTTGTCCCTGGGCTGTGGAGTTCAGCAGTGGCCCTGTTCAAAGGTGGCCCTGCTTCGGATGTGGCCATTGCCAGAGAGCCACCCATACAGCCAGAGTCAGTTTGACCCCAAATCGATTCAGAAACCAAATGTGTGTTGTGGCCATTTCATGTGTGTCTCTGTCTTACTTCAATACCAAATTTACCATGTGTTATGAAATTCACGTCAGCAGGTACTGCTTGGGTGGCTTCTTTTAAAAGGTTCCTTCCTTGCATTTGCTGGCAGTGCTCATACACTCAAATGAACTCCTGGCCAGTGTTCAGTGGGCTTCTCATTACCCAGGTCACTGCTGGAGAAGAGAGCCTTTGTGGGCCTGGGCTTCCTGCACAGGGAACCCTCAGGCTCAGCGCCAGCCTCCTCCTTCAGGTAGGAGGTCTGCTAACCCCAGGATGGACTCTGGGAGGGTGACATGTTGGGTTGGTCCTTTGTTGAATACCTGATGACTCTGAAAACTCTGTGCGTGTGCGTGTGCGCGTGCGCATGGGCACGGGAGTGCTAGGACTGGAACCCACGGCCATGTGCATCCTTGGCAGGTGCTCTATCACTGCCACACCCGCAGACCTTGGCTCGGGCGTCTGGTGCCATGCCCACTGACAGTGGGTAGTGGTCCTGAGTGTTCGGGTTGAGAAAGGCTGGCCCTTAGTGGAGGGTCGTTGAGAGTAGCTTTTAAAGGAGCTGAGTGACCTGCTACCGGTACCTAGCCTGCCACTTTGGGATGAAGTTCCTATCATGGGGAACCCCACACAGTGAGTACCCCCTTCTCAAACACATCCAGGTGAAAATATCATTTTAATAAGGAGCATATTATGTTCAGATGTAAGCTCTCTGAGTGTGGCCAGGGCCAGAGTCCTTCCAACAAGCTTCTAGCTGGCCCCTTCCCTGAGGCCTGGGGAGTCAGGAGCCCAGCCAAGGCTCTCTAGTGCTAAGTGTTCCACTCTGCTGCCCCTCAGGCATGGTACACCTCTGCCTCAGACAGCCTTGCCCCAGGAAGGAGCCTCTGGAAGAGAAGCACCTTGGGCCTCTCTGAGTTTTACTGTTCCTGGATCCTGGAGATGAAGGACTTGAGGGAGCTAGCTGGGAGAGCATCAGTCACCACCCGCTGCGGCAGCTAACTGTAGAGTTCTCTTGCAAAGAAGCTGAGGAGTGGGGTTCTCAGAGATCAAGACTGTGGCCTGCCAGCTTCGTGTTCATTTTCCATTAATGAACTAATTATCTTTGACTAGTTACTTCTATAATAACCAGGAATTCTGAATAGTTCCTCCATCGGCCGTAGTTTGAGCTGCTCTGGGGAGAAGTTTCAATCTTTAAACAGGGCTTGCGTCCGAGTGAACAGTGTTTCCAAGTCTCCCACTCCCAAGTTGACTCCTGAGGCAACTGGCTCTTTGCCCCTCTGAGTGGATCTTGGCTAGGAATGGCACATACCATCTCTGGCCTCACCTCATGGGCTTCCCAGCCAAGAGAGCCTGGCAAGTAGTAGAGTGGCCATGGTCAGGCTCCTTCCATGTAGCTCTGGCTTGGAAGCCCTCCTGCAATGCTGCATGTGCAAACATGGAGGGGAGGGGTCAGGCCAGACAGACTCAGGCCTCGGGAGTTCTGGGTGCTATGGGCCTGCCCCTATGCCTCTGCTGCCAGGCAGAGGACAGGACAGCATCTAGAACTGGATGCCTGTGTGCAGACACTGTCACTGCTAATGGGGGTCCTTCATTTACTGTTCTTTGTCCATAAGGCAAGTCCAAACTCTAGTAAAGTCTTAGGAGAAGAGAATCCTGATATTTCCACATGAGTATTGGGGTGCTAGTCAGCTAGCTTAAATTTGGGTTCCCAATTTGAAGGTGCCGCCTGTTTCATACTCTCTGTGGGCATAGTTGACCTCACGTGAAGGGAGCTGAGCCACAAACCACTTTCTCGTGTTATTCCAAGAAACGCGTACAGGTGTTCAGTGCAGAACTTCACACTGATACGGAACACTAACTGTGAAAAGTCCCCTCGCCATCCCCAGCTCTGTACAGCTAAAGGACCAGCTTTTCCAAATCTAGGAAAACATGGCAGGTCCAGACGCATTAGAAAATGGAGCGACAGGATTTTGAGTTACACAGGGACCATGATCTTCAGCCCGCAAGTTATTTGGGTTAAGAAGCAAAACCAAGTAGGTGCTGGGTGACTCAGCCTGTGTCCTGGCTAGTGAAAACATACACAAACACCTCTGTCCTTCTCTGAAGGCTGCCAGGGATCTGCCACTGTCACTGTGCCTCAACCCAGGGGATGCAGTCTCCCAGGGACAAACCCAAGCAGGCTAACCCTCTGGACTGGCGCAGTGTACACACCTTGTCCCCTGGAGCAAGCCGAGAGGGTTGGCTGCTTCAGACACACCATGTAGTCTAACCTGCTGTGGCTTGGCATGAGTCCTCCCTCTGCTTTTCTTGTGCAGGGCTGATGGCTGTTTAGCTACTTAGCTACCGGTGTACCCTTTTTTGAGGTACCAGGATCTTTCTTGGGCTATGTTTGCTTTCATTCTGGGCCATAGGCTTGTGGTGCTTCTGTCCAACAAGGACAACTGGGTAAGTTGTAGGCTAGCCCAGAATTAGGAGTTTTGAGCTGAATATGGAAGTGATTGTGGGGGTATTTGGAAGTTTTTCCCATACAAATTTATCGATGAGGCACCTACTCGGTGGACTTGTATACTCAGGGCCATTTACTTGTGTTTTAGGAGCTGACGGAACGGTGAGCTTGTTGAGGTGCATTTGCTTCTAGTTGAAGGATGAGCAGTGCTCCGACGCCGAGCTGCTGTTACGAGTCCTGGGCCTGGGATGGGCAAGCCTTCCTCTGGCACCTCCGCACCCTCCTCCCGGAATCAATGCTCATTTACTGGTTTTCCTTCTGGAGAGTCCCCAGTGGTCCAGCACCCCCATGGCCACCTCAGTCAGGCAGAGGGAGCAATCCAGACATAGCAGCTAAAGTGAGCATCTGGGGACCTTTGCTTCTTAGTTCCCTGTGGCTGACATAGCTCATGCAACCTTTTTATACCAGAGCCATGGGAGACATCTCAAGTGCAGTTGTTTTAAATGCTTTTTGATGGAGAGTGCCAGGCAGTACTTGAAGCAATTATCAAAATAGCAAGAGCCAGGTTCTAGGTGTTTTTATGTCCACAGCTGGAAGGAAGGAGAGGTGTGGGCCAATGTTTCAGATGCTGATGTATTGGGGTACTGTCTAGCTTCACTTAGAAGGGTTTGTTCCGATGCTGCTCACATTTGATCCACGCGGATTTACTTCTGGGGCTGGATTCTTCCAGAGTCACCCTAAAGAGAATTATCAAAAGGGCCTGACAGACATGAGTGCCTGCTCTTCTTGGAGACTCGGGTTTCTTACAAACAGCTAGGGTCCCAGACCTCTAGAACCAAGGGAATTATGGACTCATTCCCTAGAAAGCCCCCGCCTGGCTTCTGATTCACTACTACCCATGTCAGGGCTACTGTGAAGAGTCTCACCAACTGACTGACTTTTCTTGTTTTTGCAGTCCTTTAAATCCACAAATGTATATGCTTTATTTTATATTATTTATTATGTACATATGTCTCTACTGTTAGTATATCATGTGACTAAGACACTGTTTGGAAGCCCCTCATCCACTGAGCCTAGGGTTCTGTTGTCCCTTATTGGGTGAGAGGGTGGTGGTATTTTCTGTTTAAAAGGAAAAAAAAAACCATATTGCTGCTCTTACCCCAGCTTCTTTCATTGCCTTACCCCAGTCCATTCCTGCTGGCCAGTATCTGGGAGGTAGATGGGGCAGAACTTCTCACGTCTCCATGAGTTACTGCAGACGAGGTGTTTTGGTAACTGGGTCTCTTCGCTATGGCTGAGACCAGAGCCTCCTTCCTCATCCACACCCAAGCTAGATCAATGGCTTCTACCGCTCACTTGCATTGCAGGATCTATCTGTAGTGGAAGCTGCCCATCTAGGCTCTGACCATGCCTCTTCCTGGTATTAAGGCCCAGTTACCAGCATTGCCTTGGGCCAAACGTAAGCCCTGCTTTGTCTGATTTCCACCCTCCTCAGTCGTACCCACGGTATCATGGCGTACATTTCATGCATTTGAGCAGTGGCATCAAGAGAAAGCTAAACACAGGTCATATGCACAAGCTGTCATAACAGACGCGTTTATAATCCAAATGTTGTAGATTTACAATACCTATTTATTTGTACCAATTTATTTGTAAATCTTGTGATTGTTTTTAAAAGGTTTTGTTTATTTCTATTCTTCTATTTAGATAAATGATTTTCTGTTCACCCTTTTAGCAGCTGTGTGTTCCCTCTTTCCTCTGTGTGACACCAACCATTTTGTTTTCTTCAGCCGTGGTCCCGTACCGGTTTACATGGCTTTCCTTGTGGGAAAGGCAGACCGGTTCACATCAGGGCGTCTCCTCTGGACAGACACTGCAGGTTGAGTACCTGCATGTTACAGCCTGGTACACAGCTGGTTTGGGGGATGCTCTTCTGAGGAATGAGGTGCGCCCCCACCAGCTCTTCCCTAGGAAACGTACAAGTATCCATCTGACTTGCCTAGTGACACACTAGGTTTTCCTTGGCAGTAACAAAGGCTTCTTTGTACAGGCGTCTCAGTTGGCTCTTGAAGATAAAAATGGCTATTTAGCTCCTCTAAACCAGTGAGGAAAGTCAGTTCATGGGTGAGTCACCCTCAAGTGATACAAGGCCACAGGTGTGGAGGCATATTAGATGTTCTTCGGTAATTGAGAATGACCCTCATCTTCTGTTGTCACTTGGTGGATGAGAAGACCCACAACATCTGGATGAGTCTCAAGGTGCTAGGTGAATCCACTAACTGGCTGCCCCTTTCTGAAAGTCTTTATTTTACATCCCAAGCAAGTCCATGCACTAAGAAACAAGCTTCTAGTGGCTCAAGAGTCCCTACTGTATTTGACAATGACATCTCTTTTACTTAACACTTGTCCTGTGGGAACATTTCAGCGGCATATCGACAAGGCTGACTGTAAAACCTGTCTGTCTGTCTGTCTGATCACTGCCTAGGAGGAGAATGACTGCACCTGCATCCTGGTCCAGTGTCCAACTCCCTTTCCCTAGACACAGGGCACAGCTCAGGGCAGGAAGATGGCCACAGCACATGCCCTCTGCGCCAACTGCTGTGCTTGGGTCTTCATCTGGACAGCTCTTGAGATGGCTGAGCATTACAAACTGCCCAAGGAGCATGGAGGTAGTTGTGCTGTGAGGAGCCCTGTGCCACCCGTCACACTCCTGCGCCTGGACATTTCTGAGCTTCGTTGAGCTCAGTGCTTCATAGAAACAGATCCCAAGCAGAAGGAAGACGCTGTGCAGAGTGGCAGACTGAACTCTCCCTAGCCTGGCACTGACTTTTGGCAACTTGTACTTTGCTGGAGATCAAACCCTACACACGCCAGCCAAGTGTCTGACCACTGAGCTACAATGCCCTCCTAGTTCTACAATCTAATGACATATCCCTCACTAAAGTCCAACAAGTTTAGTTAGACTGCTGATGGCCCTTTTGCTGCGATTTCATTTCCCTTCAGAGGGCCTCATGTCTGTGAGGCCTCTGACTTCCAGGTAGAACGTTCCGTAAGTCCTTGGATAAAGGAATTGGTTATATGGCCCTTGTCTTAAGTTGGGCATGGCGTTTTTGTCCTGGCAGACGACCTGACGAGGAATAACTGCTGGGCTGGGCTGTGTGAAGTGCTTCCTGCTGCTGTTAGTGGCTCTGAGGTCCTGAGACTGAGCCCACTTCTACATCAGACTCTAGCAATCACATGCTTAAATTACATATCCTCAAATCCAAGGTTAACTTTGTTAAGAACCTCTCAGAGGTGGGCAGATCTGTGAGTTCAAGGCCAACCTGATCTACAAAGCGAGTCCAGGACAGCCAGGGCTTGGGCTTGTTACATAAAGAAACCTTATCTTTAACCCCCCCCTCTACCTGGAGGCAGGTAGGGCTAGCTCTCAGTAAGGAATGGCCATGGCCATTTAGTAAACTTTTCAATGCTGGGAAGGTCTACTTGTAAACTATCTGGTCTTGAGGCTTGAAGGATAGTCGCTATCTCCATGGAGACAATGTGTGCAGTACACAGGCTCCTGGCCTCGGGGTCTCATCTACAGGTCCCCTGGGAAGAGTTAAGTGTCAAACAGCTCCCTGCTCTTACTCTAGCCACAAGACGGAGTTTGGGCACTATACCCCGTGTAAAGAAACCTCAAGTGGCCAGGCTCAAAACTGGGAATTTTATTTAGTTGGAAAAATTCTGCTTACTTTCCATGTGGTGTCCAAGCCTGAGAGGTGAATCTGGTGCAGTTTCATGTTTTGGCTCTAAAAGGATCTTGGGAGCTGTGCATCATTTCACAGTGGGAATGTGTCATGAGGTGACCTCACGGGAACAGCAGGCATGAGTACTCACAAACCAGACAGCTGCACCTTATGGGGCCACCGTAATATGCATGGTCTGTTGCTGACTGACACATTGGTATGGCACATGGCAACATTTCACTTCTTGCCATTACTGTTTTGCTGGACACCATTACACTGTTGTCTCCATAGGTTGAGAAGCAGGGAAAAGCAATGAGGAGAAAAGTTTCGTGTTTCGTAACTGAATATTCTTTCTAGAGCTGCTTCTTGCTTCTTCTGGACAGCAGTGGGGAGCTTAGGTGCTGGTTCCCTGTTAGTGTGGCAGGCAATGTGGGCTGCAATCAGGCTCTGCTTTTTGACGTCACATGCATGTAGATCCTCTATGCATCTTACTATAGTGCATGCTTTTGTTTCATCTTTGGTAAGGACTCCAGACTTGGGCATCCCAAGTGTATGATTAGAAATCATTCCCTCTGAGGAAAAACTGCAAGAGAAGCTAATTCTAGTCACCAAGAAAGAATGCCATGAGAAACTAAGGATTGAGGGCCTAACTCTCAAACCACATGGGGAAGAAGGCGGCTGGCAGCACAGCAATAGATGGATCTTAGTAACCACTTTCCCACCGTCAGAAAGAGCTTAAATAGTTTCCATAACATGGAATGTGAGCGAAGTTCCTGTCCTAATACAGTCTTAAATATGCAGTTGTTTATCTCAGGCTATTTGTGGTGAATAAGCAGAGGATTTAAAAGTGCCCCAGAAGCCCTGGAAAACTTGCAGGACTTTAAAGTTGTTAAACAAACAAGTCTGATTTATAAATATCTAAACATGGGCAAGCTACTTTTAAA
Organism: Mus musculus; assembly: GCF_000001635.26. NCBI lineage: Eukaryota > Metazoa > Chordata > Mammalia > Rodentia > Muridae > Mus > Mus musculus. The sequence continues at coordinate 46,886,375 of NC_000085.6, forward strand.
TCTGACCTGTAACTGCCCATAGAATGTGACTTACAGATTTGTAGCTCATTTAGTTATTCTATTTCTACTTTAAACAAAATTTAAAGAGCAACTTGAAGGGCGCATAGCTTACTCCATGGATCTCTGCAGATCTATGCTTATGGTAAAGGAGAATCTTGGGTATAAAATAAACATTGAATTTTCTCTGCCCCAGATGTTTCTGAGACACTTGGGTGTTTGTTCTCCTGGCGCACCTCTGTGGCCGTGAGACCCAGTAGGACTGGGAACACCGGACTCCCTAGTGTCACACACTCCAGTCTTGGGAGCTCAGTCTAGCATGAAGAAAGGATTCCTAAATTCTGATGCTCTACAAAGCCTGAAAACTGAGTGTTTTCAGAACTCCTAGGAAAGGTTCTGAAGAGTGACGGAAGGGCGGGCTGCCATTTCTGTCCTCTAAATTATTCAGACTTAGGAAAACGGTGGAGAAGTTTACTGATGACAGACAATCCCTGTTTTCCATTCTGAAATGTCCAGTCACCTGCCCCAGACAGACCTCCCAGCACATCTGGGAACGTGTGGGAAATCACCAGCTGGTCTCTCACAAAGCTCCTTAGCAGCTCCTTCTGGTGACTTAACGTGGAGTTCTTGCAACTGCGTGCTTTTCACAGCCACTTGAAGTGCTTGCTCGCTCGCTAGCTCTCCTGGTGAGTCACCTGGCTGACAGTGTCATCTGGCCAGTAACAAACTGTTGTATCCACACAACACAGTAAAACATAGAAAGCAAACTGAGTGATATCCACCTCTGCTCTAAGGAATGAACTAATGCAAGGTGACTCTGCAGTTGTCACATGCCACGCAGAGGTGATCTGGGCTTGAGAAGGCTTAACACTGTCAAACTAGGCAATGTCCTCAATGACAATTTAAATGAGAATAGTAACTAGGGTGAATACGGTAGTCTCTAAATTTTAAAAACAGAGATGACAACTAATAGGCCACGTACATGTTCCAGAAATTTCAGTCCGAATGCACGTTACTTGAAATGACTTACTGTAAAGTCAGTGAGTGCTGGCAGCTGCAGCCTTGGCTCAGTGGCTGTGCTCCATACCTTCAATGATTACTTTAAAACAAGCCAGGCAAGGTGCTGCACGCCTTTAATCCCAGCACCCGGGAGGCAGAGACAGGCACACCTCTTTGAGTTCAAGGCCAGTCTGCTCTACATACTGAACATGTCCCAGGACAGCCAGGGCTACATAGAGAAAATTTGTCTTTTTAAAAAATGCCTAAAACCTCAGTGAAAAAAAATCCTTATACCCATGAAACACTGTACATATAAGCATGTTTTTAACTAAAAGTGATACAGATATGGTGAGCAATTTTGAAAATGTATTTCCCTTAAAAAGAACACCAACCCTAAAGCCATTTGAAGAGCAATAGCTGTGACGGCTAATAGTTGTACTACACAAGGGCCAATGTTAGCATTAGACATACATTTTACTGAGTTCTAGAATAGCCAGGACCCTAGTGACCAGGGCCAAGAATGGGAGAAAGCAAATCAAAGTTAAAGCAAGAATCTCTGACACTGCTCAAGTGCGGGACAGCTCCCTGCACTGGCAGGGCAGGCACAGCCTTCACGCTCTCCTCAGAACACAAGGTCGTTTCCTGTCACGGGAACTGACTGACTGTGGCGAGGAGGAGGGTGCACCTGCAGGCCACGATGCCGTGGCTGCTGCTCTGGGAACTTGCTCCTCTGTACTCTTCAGGTACATTCCCCAAAAGGATTGTTTTCATAGAATAAAAAGCATTTGTGCTACCAACTTTAAAAAATGTAGTAGGGATGGTAACTTCTGCCTCAAATTCCAATCCCCACAGTCAAGAATCACCTACAGCAAGGAAACTCACAAAGGCACCGAATGACACAGCAGCAGCCTTGCCAGAGCCACCGAGGAAACCCAAAAGCTAACGGAAGGAAACCTGACCTCAACAGACGGCTGACTACACTTGATAATGAAAGCATGTATTTCTCCACTGATTAGCAACACTGTGAAGCACTGGACAAGTGGGGTTTGAAGCAGCGGTACAGCCTGTATACAGCATTTGTGGATCTCCTCTTCCTACCAGTCCCGTGGCTCTGTTCTGAAACCCTTTTTTACTACCTTCGTACATCCAGATGACACGCTGACGATGACAGACACAGAAAATCATTACAAGCCATGTGGTGCGATCTGTGTGCACTCCACCTGCCTTTACCTGTTCTTCCTATACAGTTTCAAACCATCTGCAGAGAACAGATACACAAAACTGAAGTAGCTATGATTAGAATTATTTAAAGCCTTGAGAAACTTTCCAAACTTTCCAGGACTTCTGATGGAGTCCTCCCACCCTCCCTAACAGAATCCAAACAGGCCACCCCTCACCCCGTGAGTCTGACAGACTTGATGGGTGCTCCGGTTTCTAGTCTGCCTTCCTATTCTTCCTCTTCTTCCTCTTCATCATCATCTTCATCATGGCAGTGTGTGATCTCCTGGGGGGCCAGCGGGAAGAGGTTGGGGGGCTTGATCTCACTAATGGACCTTGTAAGCTGGTGTCGCTTATAGTCAGTGTCTTTGAAATCCACTGACGTGCGGTTCCGGGTGGCGAGAGGGGACTCCATCTCATTGATATCCACATGCGTGTGTTCCACCGTTGACTCGTGCGGCATCTAGAGCAAAGCAAACACTCAGGCTGTAGGCAGAGCGAAAGTGAGTACTGTGCTAACCACTCCGCTTCCCAAGCAGGAGTGCCTAAGCTCCGCTCCCTCCCTACAGCATGGAAATCCGTAAGAAACCTTACGGATGCTTTTATACTTCCTTAGCCAGCCCTGCCCTGCAACAGCAGTATCAGGACATACATATAAAAACAGTTATATTGCCAGGTGTGGTGGCGCACGCCTTTAATCCCAGCACTCGGGAGGCAGAGGCAGGCGGATTTCTGAGTTTGAGGCCAGCCTGGTCTACAAAATGAGTTCCAGGAAGCCAGGGCTACACAGAGAAACCCTGTCTCGAAAAACCAAAAAAAATTATTTCAATTAGCACTAACAAGTCTTTTTTGGGGGGTGGGGTAGGGCACCTCTCAATGTAACCCTAAATCAGAGATCAGTACCTCCCAGGCACTAGGATTAAAGGTATGCACCAATACACCCCGCATTTTTTTTTAAGATTTATTTATTTATTTTATGTATGTGAGTACACTGTCGCTGTCTTCAGACACACCAGAAGAGGATATCCAATCCCATTACAGATGGCTGTGAGCTACCATGTGGTTGCTGGGGATTGAACTCATGACCTCTGGAAGAGAAGCCAGTGCTCTTCACCACTGGGCCATCTCTCTAGCATCTCTATGGTCCATCTTAACTGTCAATCAAAAGTAACGGTACTCACCAGGACATGGGCAGCTCTGAAGAGGTAGCTGAATGGGTAGTACAGCAGGTTGATGAACGAGGCCGCATAGAGATCTGCATAGCGCATCACTTGGCTGGCAAAGAGTGTCTGCCGGGAGCCGCTGCGGAACAGGCTTCCCATCATCCCATAGCACATGTCCATGTCATGAGTTACTTTCTAAAAAAAAAAAAAAAAGGTCTCAGCTATGCAACTACATACAAGTCCCTGCATCAAATCAAACATGAAAATGACTCAGACAACTGACTTCCCACGTTTTTTCCCAAATCCCATCTGGATACCTTAATCCGTCTCTGGATGGAACTAATGTCCGGGCGCTCATTGCTACTGCTGTCCAGGTGCCTGGGAACAAGAGGAGAACGTGGTGAAGATCTCTAGGAGAGCACACCTCCCTATGTTAGTCACTCGTGGAGAGGTAGGTGGTCTTTGGCCATAAGTTGTGGAGTTGGGAAACTTACTTGTAGAGTTCAGCCAAGAAAATATCCAAGCTTTGAAGTTCTTCAAAGAGTGCTACAGTTAAAGTTTGGAAAGGAAAAGAAAATGTTTTACACAAATCAAGCAAAAGTACCTTTTAAATGATGTTCAAACTGCTGAAATCTCAGCTATGCGTGGATGTGTATGGGCTTGCACATGCCATGGGGTATGTGAAGTCAGAGGACAGTGTGTGGGCGACAGTTCTCACCATGCGGATTCTGGGGACTGAGCTCAGGTCAAGTTCAGCAGCAAGCACCCTTACTGAGCCTTGACTAAGAATTAGGTGACTTGTCTACCATCACTGTTCAACTTCATAGGTGGGAAGTGTAAAATGTGTGGGCAAGCCGGGCGTGGTGGCGCACGCCTTTAATCCCAGCACTCGGGAGGTAGAGGCAGGTAGATTTCTGAGTTCGAGGCCATCCTGGTCTACAGAGTGAGTTCCAGGACAGCCAGGGCTATACAGAGAAACCCTGTCTCGAAAAACAAAAACAAAAACAAAAAGAAACAAACAAAAAAGTGAACTCCTACCATCTTTACAGTCAAGAAGAGCCGTTCTGACTGTGTCGTCACTGAGAAGAACCACCACCGTTTCCCTTTTCTGTGTTTGTCCACTGCCTATCTCAGTAGAGCCCAGGTTGGAGCAGATACTACTGTTGCTCCCATTTTCATATAAGGGAGAACAGAACAAGGCCCAAGATGCATGCAGACTTTGAGAAGAGAAGCCAGAGTTCCCATCAGCACAGGCCACGCTGGCAGAACTGGTAAGTCTTAGCACAGTGACAGTGGTGCGCCGATATGCAGCCACCTGCAGCCCAGCTGAAGGGCGGGTACCACATAACGCTAGGTGGCTTGGCTTAAGAATGTAACTTGGCTTCTGTCTTCACGAATACCCGGTTATTAGCATTCAGAGCCATTGCTGCCCCAGAATCACAAACAGAGTGTTAGGAAGGAGGCTGCAGGCTATGGTTGGAGAAGTGTGGCCCACAGACCGAAGTGGATGTTGTAGTTCACAAACTGTTACTGTAATTCATCTCAGGGCAGAAACAGTTTACACTACCTCGAAGGACTGTGAAAATCTGCGAAGTACACACACACACACACACACACACACACACACACACGCACACACACATTCCATAGTTGTGTGAAATGACTGAGTAATGGTTTCTGTAAGAGAATCAAGTTCAAGCCGTCACGTAAGGTACAGACGTGAGGCGAAGGCCCGAGCTGAGAGGGACAGTCCTTACAACTCTTGTCCGTCCAGACGTGGAGCTCCTGCGCAAGCTCAGGAATCACCAAGAAAGTCCTCCACCCTTGCCGTTTCTTTGACTTCAGAATGTCTCCAAAAATGTGATCTCCAATATACAAAATGTCTTTGCCCTTAGCTCCCAACAGGTCACAGATTGTATCAGATGAACCTGCAAGGGATAAATGAGAAACGTTTCTCTGTTAAAGAAAGCGTCCAAAGCACCACAGCAACATATATGCTAAAGACATTTATAATTACAGGAAAGGAGCCTTTCTGAAAGACAAAGGTTAAGCTCTATCTCCCGTGTAAGAACCCCAGGAAGGCAGTATCAGAACCCCAGTATCAGTGCTTATGCAGCATGTGAGAGGCCTCGCTCGGGTCTGTCTTCAGAGCCACCAAAGGTACCATGACCAGTTCTCATCACACATTTAACATTAAGTTGGCTCTACTCAACTGCTTCTGACTCTTGACATTAAATGCAGCTACATGGCTTTAAGAAAAGAAAAATCCCAAAATGGTTTCAGAACTGAGACAAACCCTCAACAGAGGACAGAAGGATCTTTTCAGTAAAAGTTAACCCTCCTGGCTTTCCCTGCAGATGACTCGGAAGATGACATTTCTGGTCCTGTTATGTGGTACTCTGCTGAGAATTTTCACAGTGAAGCCAAAGATCACCATGCAGAGGTGCCCAGAACAAAGGGAGACAGACAGACAGTTCACTCACCCCCTGAGTAGACAATGCCGTGCTGCAGGGGGCCCGTGTAGGTGCCAATTTTCAGTTTTCCAGTTTTCTGGGTAGAGAGAATAAAGACTGAAATTTTGTGGCATTTGACCACGCTCTCTCCCAGGCCACCTGACCCAAGCACCCATTCTTCTTAAACTCTATTGGGCTAGGTCAGATCAGATCACACTCCCAACTTCAAGAGAGAAGTTACGGCCATGGAAAGGTGAGCATGAAGGAGCATGTCCTAGAACACACTGCCTTCTCACTTACAGTGTCCACCTGACGCAGCACTGTGCCTTCTCCAAAAAAGAGTGGTTTCCGAGCATCCACCAAAATCAGGTCAAAGTAGGACTGCCACGGCCGGTGGGAGCTCCCGGGCTGGGGACAGAGTCAGCACAGTCACATCACGAACCCCTCAGACTTAAGGAAGTCATCAACGACAAGGAAATTTAGAATAAGGTTTTGGGGAGCTGACAGTGTGAGTAATGATCGGCTTTGATAACTCCACAGTGTGAATTATTTATCTCTGAAGTATAGCAATTTATTTCACAGTGCTTTTAAACATGAAGTATGAGAAAAGCTAGGCAGATGAAAGCTACAATTCAAGGGACAAACTGGGGAGGTTCTATTTGTTCTCAGACCGACTGTTCTAGGTTGCCACTGGCCTCTCAGCTCATCCCAGAGATGGCATCTATGCCGACTAACACTCTTGGCATTCTGAGATGGAACTATGATGCTAACCTTTTCAAGCCAGCCTGAAGGGTACTACACAATGTAATTTTAGTATTTGCTGAAGCTTACTCATGGAAGCCAAGGATTAAAATTCTTAAGTGTATGACTAAGCTGCAGGCTTTGTTCTTTAGTCTAAGTGTGCTCATACCACAGAAAGACTTAAACACCAAAGTTAGCCTCTTTCTCGGTGCAACACTTAACAGTAACTATCTAGAAACTGTCAAGGATGTCCACATGACATCATGTTTCTGTTAAACTAGCATCACCCTCAACCTATGACTCCTCACAACACACACAACTCTGCTCTAAAACTTACTTTAATCCTATTCACTACAGACTACATAAACATTCATTTTATTTCTATCTAGTAAATATTTAGATTACTGGAGATTTTTAATTCTTCTAGTCCTGGATTACTTCTTTCAATGCTGATTAAACACTAGGCCTTCTAAAACTAGGATTTTCTAGGAGGATTAAATGGATTCATTATTAGTTAATACAAGGTATAGTAAATTAGTTTAAAAAATGACATATAATAAATTACTATAATACCTTGGGGCCATGCGGGAAATCAAACAGGTAAGTCATGATTTTCTGGGGAAAGAGAAAGGTGCACATGTGACTTCTGCTCAAGACAGACACAGGCTTTCTACATGTGAGATGGGCGGCATCCTTATCTTCTCCACAGCTCATGAAATCACGGCAGAGGAAGTTAAAAACTAATGCTTCATCAGGCAAAGGCACAGACACGAGTTCCCCACCTTCCCCAGACAGCTCTCCTGAAGTCACGTGTGGAGATAACAAACATGGGGCTCAGAGAAAAGCAATGACTCCCACAAGCTGGCGCACTGCATTTTATTTCAGTGCACGGGGGCAGGGGCAGAACTTTCTGCTAGGATTTTAGCCTACAATTGCATCAGCAAAAGTAAGGTGTTTGAATTTGGACTTTGTGTGGTTTGTTCCCCCCTTCTGTATCCTTTAACCATCATTTTTTTTTAATTTATTTATTTAATGTATATGAGTACACGGTCTCTATCTTCATGCACACCATAAGAGGGCATCAGATCTCATTACAGATGGTTGTGAGCCACCATGTGGTTGCTAGGAATTGAACTCAGGATCTCTGGAAGAGCAGTTGGTGCTTTTAACCACTGAGCCATCTCTCCAGCCCCCTTAGCCATCATTTTTTAAAATTTAAATATTAAGAGGTGGTAAGTTTTGATTTCTAAGATTCAAAAGATTGTTATCATCTTTCATTACAGGATTTCCAACAGCAAGAGGATGTAAAAGAAAGACTGTGATTTCTCAGATATACATAAATAATGCTCTTAAAAGGAAGAGAAGTCATTATATTAGCACAAAGCCTTTAAATAACTTTCCCAAATTAAAACTTTTAAATAGCCACTATAACAGTCAAAAAAAGGATGCTTAGGAAAAACTGCAGTAACTCCGCATGTCTGTGTCCTATGCACTGTTAGCCCTCCTCACTGGCTCCCCAGCCCTCTGGGTCAGCGCCCCGCCCTAGAAAAGCAGACACAGACACTAAGTACTTACATCTGTGTACTTATAGTCACTGTTAGTAGCCAGAAACACTTTCCCTACTTCCTTCATTCGGCTCAGAAGCAACGGCAACTTGCCCTGAAATGGTGAAACAGTGACAGAGGATGTCAGTGTCGGTCATCACAGACTCAAACTCTGACCGCAGAGGAACAGGGGAACAGCCTTTTTAAGGATTAGTTGGTTGATTTCAGAAATCTGCATTTAAAAATCTACATTATTAAGTTTTAAAAGTATTAACATATACAGTATGTACTTTACATAAATAAGTATATGGCCATTAGTACGAGATCTTTACCATCTTCATGTCTGTCTCAGAAAAGAGTTTAAATTACTTTGTGATTTACCTATGGGATTTACCTATACTGAAGTTCAGAACATGATTTTCAAACTGTACTAAAATTCTGTATGAAGATTATTAAATATTCTGCTACTGTACACACTGTGGCTTCATTAAACTTTGCAGAATATAACAATAGGTACAGGTGCTACCTAGAAATATCCACACTCAACTGAAGAAAAATAAGGAAATTCTAACAGCTCATGTGCCTAGAAACAAAAGCACCACTTTTCACAAGAAGGCTCCTTTGCACAAACTGGGTCCAACTGTTCAGTGGTCTTTCTTGAAGCAATAATGGAAAGGGAGTGGGGGTGGCGGGGAAGGCAGGTGGCAGTTTGACAGGAGGGGAAGGGATGGTGGCATAAACCCAGAGACATTATTACTGCATTCGTTTTTACTCTATAGAAAAGTACGTTACTATATCTTAGGATTCCATATGTGGATAAATGTCTTTTCTTATTATTTTTAGTTACCAATCTCTGTGGGGTGTGCACGTGCATGGAGGGGCCAGGTGGAGGTATCAGGTCACCCAGAGCTGGAAGCACACCAGCCCGTGACTTCGTGTTTTAAAAAACATAGCCTTACAGAAAAGTTGAGATTATACACACATATACATGCACATCTATACTTCCTATGTGCTCCACATACACTCCTTTAAAAGTAACATTAATACTGCATCATAACTATAAAAAATTTTTAAATTAGTAAAAAATATCATGAACTCCAGCTATTTAAGATACTCACTAGTCTTTAATGTATCTTAAAGCTGTGCTCATTATTTATTTTTTTGCTAACAGGGTAGAGACACTTAAGTCAGTCAGACCCGTGCACACTTTTTAATGGATCATCTGCAATGCTTAAGATTTGGGTGTGACAGCTGGGCGTGGTGACACACACCTTTAATCCCAGCACTCGGGAGGCAGAGGCAGGCGGATTTCTGAGTTCAAGGCCAGCCTGGTCTACAGAGTGAGTTCCAGGACAGCCAGGGCTACACAGAAAAACCCTGTCTCAAAAAACTAGAAAGAAAGAAAGAAAGAAAGAAAGAAAGAAAGAAAGAAAGAAAGAAAGAAAGAAAGAAAGAAAGGAGAGAAGAGAAGAGAAGAGAAGAGAAGGGAAGGGAAGGGAAGGGAAGGGAAGGGAAGGGAAGGGAAGGGAAGGGAAGGGAAGGGAAGGGAAGGGAAGGGAAGGGAAGGGAAGGGAAGGGAAGGGAAGGGAAGGGAAGGGAAGGGAAGGGAAGGGAAGAGAAGAGAAGAGATAAGATAAGATTTGGGTGTTAGTCTTGGCCAATGACTGACCTTCTAACTGTGTGACCTTCCACATGACATTTAAGCATTTCTTTAAAAAGTAACAGTAGCCTCTACCTCATAGTTGACGACAATTACATAGTATAAGGTATCAATCACTGCGTGGAGCTGTGCACACAGTACCGTCTAGCTGCAATAATTAGAGCTAAAACATTAAATACAAAGTCTTGTTTCTCAGAAAACAGGGAAAACAAGTGAAACTACATGCTGGCAGACATTTTTTGTGACTATGCTGCAAGTGACTTTTCTCATCTACGTCACGATAAACAGGCTTGGCCTTCTTATCTTTATAAGGCAAAAGGAGCCACCATGCAGACCTGTTTCCCTCTTCCATACTTACATCCTTGACGACATACTTCTCAAGATTTTCAACCGTCTTCTCCTTAAGGGAGCCCTGGGAGGAAGAGAAAGAAATAAGAAAAGAATAAAACCAGGGGGGTTGTTTCCTTTTTATTTTTTAAGTTATTGCTCTATAGCCCCAGCTGGCTCATCTTCCTGCCTTTGCCCCCTAAGTACTAAGATTACAGATTTAGGATATCATGTCCATCTCACAAATCAAGATTGATTGTCTGAGACAAAGCTTTACGTTGTAACCCAGGTTAGCCTTGAACCTGGATTGTGGAGTAGACCACCACACTTGACCTGTAAGTCTACTGTTAACTTTTACTAAAAAACTTGTACTGACTATCAAACAAATAAATATTCTGTTTACCAAAATGAAAAATGTTAGACAAAAAAAGATTTCAAATATAAAAGTATTCACATTTTAAATAGAAAATTAAAACTTTTCATAGTTTATTAAAGTTTATAGTAAATATAAATCCAATACTAACTAGTGGGAGTTATTTGAACAAAATTTAAATGGACCAACATACACAAGAGATGTAAGTATAATTTCATATACTAAAATTCTTCTAAATATTTTTCAGAAATGCAAACAATAAAATTTAAAAGCTGAGCCTCAAGGCTGAAGAACACTGTCAGTATGGTCGGACAAGAATAAACATAAGAGGCAAATTTCTCTTAACTCCTTTTAAAGGTGAAAAATAAAAGCATTTAAGAGTCTTTATTTTTCTGTTAATGTGTATGAGAGTAAATGTTTTGCCTGTTTCCATGTCTGTGTACCACATGAATGCCTGGTGCCCAGAGACACCACAAGAGGGCGTCAGAGCCCCTGGCACTGGAGTTTCAGATGGCTGTGAGCTGCTGTAGGGTGCTAGGAACTGAATCAAGGTTCTCTGCAAGAGCAGCCAGTGCTCTTAGTCTCTGAGACATCTCTCCAGGCCCTCTCCACGTTCTTTTTTAAAAGGAGCATTCTGCTCTCTGTGTACATGCCCACTTGCAAAGTTAGTATCAGAGCACAGATGCATGCTGGGGAGAGGAGGGTAAAGCAGCAGGCTCTAAATACCTTGTAATGGACCCAGTCCACTGCGTCTCTTACGTCCTGGAACATGCTACGGTAGGACATGAAGAGGTCCCCATCTTTAAATCCTGTGTCACAACTACAGAAAGATGAAAAGAACATGACAAACGGTGAATGAAATGACCAAGGGACCCAAAGGTTCCCATCACGTGGTACAGGCTGTGGTTAGCTAGGGAATCGCTCCCTAATCAAAATGCATTTGAGCATTAAAATGGCCAGAATATTGATATATGGAATATAATAACTGTGTGCAAACACAATGAGACAGGATAATTTACAGGATGGAATTAAAAGGCCAAGGTCCCATAATACCAAGTTCCTCACTTTAGAAGCAGGCCTCACTGCGCAGACATTTAGAAGCTAGGCTCTCCCTCCCTGACCTTCCTGCATTGTCCCTAGGTACAAAGGCACCGTTCAGTTCTATCTGGATTCCACTTTCCACCAAACTGCCCTCAAGTGGGTAAGGCCTCAGATATGAAGTTAGCAGACTCTAACACAGAGGCTGTTACACATCAAGCAATGGCCACACAGCTCCCCAGAAGGAAAGGCTAACCTGTGAAGACTTAGGCAAATTTTTGCTTTACAGAAAATAAACACTATTTTATTCCTTGGTGAGCTCTTGCTGGGCCTGGGAATGAAGCTACATGAGCATCCCGGGATGGCTCCTGGGCAGCTGCTGTGAAATGAGTCGGGGGTTTCAGTGCAACTCTGCTTGGACAGATAAGCATCACACAAACCTCCCACTCAGTTGTCACAATTAGCACCTCTGCTGGCCGTCTTCAATCCCAGTCACAAGTGGTCCCTTCCAAACATGGCTGCAGCACACTGGCAAGGAGAGGGGCCGTGTGGGAGGTGAGAGCCTGCATGGAGCTGCTGGCGCTGTCCATCTCTCAGGCTGGCAATGTGGCATCTCTCACTAGCACTAAATTCACTTTAGAAAAGCAGAAAAGACCTACAATGGCCAGTTCTCTAAAACCCTGTACATTAATTTAAAAATCAACTGGATGAAGAAAATTGTAATATAAACATACCTGGTGTATCTGGGACAATTAGTAAAAAAATCTACGAGGCAGGCCAACAGGTAGGTCTCTGAAAATGAAGAAAAGGTATGAATAAGCTGTAAGTACCATAATCAAGCTGATTTACTCAGCTTCCTGGAAGACATGGCCCTGGAACAAAGGGGCAGTGTGCAGAGTAAGCAGAGGTGTCTACCTGGGAGATTGAATAGTGTGTTCAGAATGTAAAACCGTTCAGTGTCATCTCGTTGGATAAATTTATTTGGATACTGCTCTCTAGTTTCTGGTCTGTAAGAAAATGTAAAAAAAAATTAATTGATATACAAAAAGTTAACAACTGTAGGAAATCATCACTATTCAATGCTTTATTAAAATATGTTGATGGCTATGTGAAAGACAAGAGTTCATATATTAAATGTGAGCAGCTGTGAACAGGCTCAGGGTGAGCCCTTCAACAGCTCTCTTCATAGACAGCACCCAGGGCTCTCCCTGTGCTAGGGAGGTAACTTAAGAACACACAACCCAACCTCTACAAGAAGGCCGTGGGGAACTCTTAAGACTGAAGGGGAACTACTGAGCTTCAAATGTTTAAGGAGACTAATGCATGAACAGGTGCTCACCCTGGAATCCCAGCGCTGGCAGCCAGGCCAGCCAGGGTGACACAGGGAAGCCTTGTCTCAAAACAAATAAATAAAATTTTAAGATAAAATAAGTCTAAAAGCAGAAGGAAGTGACTGCAAAGAGAGGCAAGGACAACCCAGAAAGGATTCCTGTCGGTGCTGGTGTGCTGGCTCTGCTGCAACACCTAAGTGGACACTTCCTCTCCTGGATGAAGTGTGGAACAAAGAGCAAGCCTTCCTTACCGTCTGAGCTGTGCTTTTCTCTGTTCCTCTTTACTGAAAGCGGGCCAACTTCTGACCTGACCTACTTAATTTGCAAGGCCAGCCCCTATCAGTAAAGTGCTTGCCATGCAGACACGAGGAGGAACTTTTGTTTAGAATCCCAATGCCCATGTAAGTGCCAAGCACTGCAGTGTGTGCCTGTAACCCTAGCCATGGGGAAGGAAGAAAGAAGGGTCGAGTGGAACTCTGCTCACCATTCAAGCAAAAGCAAGGACAGTATCTCAAATAAGCTGGAGAGTGACTGAGAACACACCTGCACATACATCCCCACAAAGACAAAGAAAACAAATATAAAGCTTATACACAGTGTAAGCTGGGTAAATTCCTACTTAAGTTACTTAACTTCAAATGGTATGGACTCTAGTCACGACCATAAAATCATAGTAGTTTCTTGGTTAGTAACCCCTTTCATCACCCTTATGAAACAAAGTTTCTAATCAATTCAAGACTAAGTAGAAAGCCATCTCTCTGGCTTTCTGGCAGAAGGGGGCAACACTAGCATGCCCTCCCTCCAGCCAGTGAGTGAAGGCTGGCTTAGACAATCACGGGTGCAGCTGCTGTGGCAATCACAACTCAGACTGACTGATAACTAGGTTAGTCATCGCATTCCCGGTCAGGGGAAGACAATGCATCATACATATCAGAAGAAAACAGTCTACTTGGAATTGGAAGGAACACTGGCATGTTTTGTGACCTGCAGCCCCAGGCTAACAAGGTGTGACAAAGGTAGATGGACGTTGACCTCCTTTTTAGCTCATTGCCACTGCACCTTAAAAACTGAAATGTCCCACCATGTTCATTCTCTCCCTAATATCTTTTCCTTTTGCACTAAGCGTAAATGAATCTACGTTTACCCACAAATGACTTATTTTTGAAATACTACCAAAAGTATTTCCAAAGAAGGTACACTGAAACTTTATGTATAGCAGGTTGATGTGGACTTAGTATTAGGTCTATCTTATACCATATAATTTACAAAATGATAATAGCTGTGTTCAATTTATATTTTGAGAGTCTTTTTTTTTTTATAATTAAACAGAAAGGGTGAAATGTTGCAGGATATTAGGGCAGTGGCAGGCTTGTGATTGGACAGGAAAAGGGAGGAGGAGCTAAGAGTTGTGGAGACAGAGAGGGAGGAGGGAGAAGAACCAGAATGGTGTTATCGAAAGGTTATAATAATTGAGTTAAAGTTTTATCAGTATCAATTAGCCCTGAAACTATTGTATTGGCATTTTTGTAAATTGTGATCTTTTTGTTATATAAATCTAACTGTATAATTAAGCTTTAAGAGTCATGTTTCTACTGGGGTAACTAGGTGTTGAGATGGCTGATGGTGGGGTGTGTGGGGCACTGTGTGGAAGCAAGATGAACTTGGGAGAGAATAGCTCAGTGGTGAGAACACGGCCGAGCAAGCGAGACCCCACCCAGACATAGTGTTGTGGCCTGCCAGTATCGGTACTACAGCAGGAACACAGGCCGGTGGGGCAGGAGAGATGGAGGGTTGACTTTTTAAATATTTCCTGCAACAGGTTGATAAGACCTTTTTTGTTGTTGTTTGATAAAGTCTCATGTAGTCTAGACTGGCCTATGTAGCCAGCGATGACATGACCTGAACTCCTTATGGACTCCTGCCAGGATTACAGAAGTGGACCACTACCCCTAGCTTAGGCCTGTGCATCTTGTATTCTAAGAGTGGTTATAAAATGAATTTAGTGACTTGCTTCTCATTTTTTCCCCTCTGCCTTCCTTTCAACTCATAGCCAGAACAATGAGATCCCTTCTCAGACACAAACAGAACCCTGGTTCATTTTCACCGGGCTCCTTCCCAGTGACAGTATCTGAACATGATGAGCTTAGGTCGGTGATACTGCATGTCATCATGTTCTGTCTACATCCTGCTTCCTGATACGAAAGCATCCTTTACAGCACCAGAAGGTGCATGTAGCCTTCCTGGCCTGCTCTGAGAGGTCAAGGTGATGTTCACTTTACTTCAACTGTACAACAGACATCCGAGACATCTCTGAGCCTGTGTTATGCAATAAGGCTTGCTCAACAGCACCGTGCAATTGCTTCAGTTCTAAGTGGGACACTGCTATGACCTCAGACTTAAAAGGATGTTCTGACACAATTTCAGTTAGTTTATGTCTCTTACAACAAGTGTTGCCAAAACCACTGTCTTTAATTATTTCAATGTGACTATTATGACTTTAGCAGTTTCCCATCAGGAATAAATAAATCAGGAAAATTACATGAATGCATAATATAAAATGTTTTCATTTCAAGTTGTAGTTATGACCCAAATGTCACATTCTATTTTTTTACTTTTCTTTGTTTTTAGATTACTATGTATGCATTGTTCTGCCTGCATTTATGTGTGTATATGCATCACGTGCATGCTGGGTGCTTGTGAAGGCCAGGAGGGCAGCAGATACCCTGGAGCTGGAGTTACAGATAGTTGTGAGCACCATGTGGGGGGCTAGAAATGGACCCAGGTTCTATGTAAGCACAGCATTTACTCACTGAACCATTTCTCCAACCCCCAAACTGTGTTTTTAAAAAGCAAAATAAAACAAAACAACCCTTAGATGTTTCACCAAAAAAAAGTAGATACTTATATATTTATAACTTATATTTTACTGCTTTCTAAAGAGGAAACTCCCAAATTAGCAAAGACAGTGAAGATATTATAAATGTAAGTTATCTGTTTTAAGACCACTCACTTCCTCTCCTTCCTCCTTACCCCTCCCTCCCTCCTTTCTTCCTTTTACAGTGCTGTAGATCAGACCCAGGCCCCTATATCTGAGTGTCTACTTCAACTGTCTTCTACCACCCCATCTTGCCTTTATCTATCTATCTATTGTCTATCTATCTATCTATCTATCTATCTATCTATCTATCTATCTATCTATCTATCTATTTATTTTGAGGAAGGGTCTCTATGTAGCCTTGGCTATCCTGGAATGAAGAGTAGGCTGGCCTTGAACATGCGGAGATCTGCCCACCTCTGCCTCACAGTGCTGATGTTAAAAGCATACACCACCAAACGAAACCTTTCTCCCCATCTTTTATGATTTCTGAGACGGGTCTCATTATATTACCCAGGCACTGGCACAGAGCTCCTGGATTCAAAGCTCCTCCTCTCAGCTTTCAGAGGAGTTTGGTATTACAGGCAGGAATGACTATGCCTAGCACTACCTTGTATTTAGGGTACATTATACTTTTAACCCTGTGTTTTAAGATGTTTTCATTATGGCCAGACAGTGGTGGTGCACACCTTTAATCCCAGCACTTGGGAGGCAGAGGCAGACAGATTTCTGAGTTCGAGGCTGAGGCCAGCTTGGTCTACAGAGTGAGTTCCAGGACAGCCAGGGCTACACAGAGAAGCCCTGTCTCAAAAAACCAAAACAAACAAAACAAAACAAAAAGATTCATTATACCAATGTCTGAAAATATTTACTCAAAGATCAAAATGTACTAGTTAATAAAAATTTCAATCATTTAAATTGCTATATACTTCAAAAGTTTTCAAATGACATTTATGTGTGTATTTCTTCTGTATTAAAAAGGAAAAATAAACCAGGCATCAGGACTTAATCCTAGCAGTTAGGAGACAGAAGCCTCCTTTGTGAGTTCAAAGCCAGCCTGGTCTACAAAATGAGTTACAGAACAGCCAGAAATCCCCTGAGAAATTGTCTCAGGGAAAACAAACAAACAAGTATCTTAGAACTTGAGTCTAAAACTAAGTCTAAAGTGTAATTTTTTAGCAAGGTTCAAAATTAGCTTTTTGGATGCTATATAACTAGAAGACAAAAACAAAATATAATTACTAATACCTTGGCTATGCTTATATAAAGGGATGACTCAATGATTAAAGGACCTGTGCAGACAGTATTATGTCATTTACCTACTAAGTTATTAGAGGGGCTACAGAGACAGTGACTGGTAAGGTGCTTGCCATATAAGGACCTGAGGCGAGTCTGAGAACCCCCGAGTTAAACCAGGCTATAGAGGCACATGCCTGCAATCCCAGCTCTGGGGAGGTAGAGGCTGCTCAATTCTCAGGCTCACTGACCATCCGGCCTAGCCAAATTGCCCGCATCCCCTGTGTCTCCGGCTCAAAAAACAAGGCAGCAAGGGCCACTGCAGGAATTCACTGTGCAAACCTGATGACTAAAGTCAATCCCTGGAAGGAAAGCACCAACTTCTAAAAACTGACCTGTGACCAGTGCACACTCCACATATATACACACAATAATAATAAAATAAGATGGAGCATTTCCGGGGCACATGAACATGTGCACACATATTCCCCAACCCCCACCCTTACCCCACCCCCACCCCCAAGAGGCTAAGGGTTCTCTGTACTCACCCTCTTATGAAGTTAAATCCATGTGCACACACCAAGAGGTTTCCATAGGCATCGACTTTCAAAAGATTTCCATAGAGCGTGTCAAAGACAAGTCCTCTACATGAAAGAGAGACAGTGACAGTGCACATCATGCAGCAACTGTGTGTGCTCAAACCACCATGCACGAGCTTCACCTAACTCAAGCTCTGTAGCACCTTAGCTGCAGTCCCCAAACAAAAGAACCGTGTACACTAAGTAAGTGTATGCACTGTACAAAATAAATCGCTGGACTGAAGACATAGCTCAGTTGTAGCGCGCCTGCATATTGTGTTTGAATCTCTAGGATCCATCCAGCACTTGTGGAGGCAGATGGAAGGTGGGGCAGGGAGGACTCGCGGTGCAACTAATAATATTTATTCCATGTATGTACTGTTCTAGAGTAATGGCGCCATCAAACAAGCACAGGTCATCCTGACTCTTAAGGAAGCTGCTATCTTTCTACTATAGTCTTTAAATTTCTTCGGACATTGAACTACTTGTATTTTCCAGTATTCAATGTTACATGTGGAGCAAATGTGACAGTATTTCAAACAAACATCTTTCATAATCTTAATTCTTCCCTATCAAATCCAGAAATGCAAAGTGCCAAAAGGCTCTTCCCACCAAGTTAAACATATGTAGCCGCCCTCCAGAAGCCAGGAGGGGCAGGTAAGACATCTGTGCGCATCCTTCAGCCTTAACACCCCTTTCTTGCCCACCAGTGGGTCTTCCTGACTCAGCTACTCAGGAGCACAGAGAGCTAAGCACTAGGTACTTGGGGTCTGATGCAGGAGGAGCAAGCTCCAGTCCAGCCTGGGATACATATACTGCTGAGAGAAGCAGGAGGAGGCTGGGAAAAGAGGAAAAAGGGAAGGGGGTGGGAAGAGGAGGGAGAAGATGGGCAGAGAACGGAGTGGGAACACAAAAGAAACTGGCAGATGACTAAGGAAATGTATGGAAAGTTCTGCTAATTTTACCATCAACACTAGCATTTATTGTTGCAGGGACAGGGATAATTGGAATTCATAATTTGGGGACAGGGAAAGTGGTTTTAATCCAAAAATATCTTGAAATGTTACCTGGTAGGGAATGTAGAATCATATGCAAAGCTGAGCAGCTCCTGAGGATAGCCAATGGAAACTAATCTCTCCACAGTAAGCTCAAAGCCAAGGGATTCATATTCTGGAGACTTGTACACTGCACAAAGAGGAGGCTCATTAGTCAGCAGGAAGAACAGCCCAGGAGAAGTGAGGCCAAATGAATGAGTCTCTCCTTTTCCCCAATCCCTCCTTTCTTCTTTTCCCTCAAACTTTGTATTCTGTATTATACAGCCCGTACTAAGGAAATTCAGTCATTGGCAGAAACAGGTCCTATCTGAACAGTTTTTAGCCTGTTGTCAACACTTTTCCTATATCTACTCTTTGACTTGCACAATTTAGTGTCGGGGGCAGAGGGACAATCTAACTCTATATATATAGCTATGATATTAACAGTGAGACTGAATAAGGAGCAAACTTGGTAAGAGAGGTGTATCTGTTGGAGGCTTTACTGTAACTGAAACAGCAATATTCAGAACAAGCTTGTCCCTCTTGTCTTTATACTTTAATTTTAGCTTTTTCTGGTAGATGCTCTGTGGTCTTCTAATCAGCTATCTGGTCTGTCTGTCAATGTTCTGCCTTGCAAATGCATCTTCTTATCAGCCCAAACAGCTGTTAGGCCTAACACTGTTACAACCTGCAAAATCATTCCTGATGAGTACCACTGCAAACAAACCATAAGAAAACACATCTAAGACAATGAGCAAAATCTATTTTGCAAACCAGAAATTAGGTATTAAAATCTGGCTCACCAGACATGGCCTTCACTATGGTCACATGCAAATGTGTGTGTAAAACTACGTATTTCTCCTAATCTGCTTCATAAACATACTGTTCACTAAAAGCTAAATGGCACAGGTTTCAGCTGTGCAGTTTCTCTTTACTATGTCTAAAATTTGACACAATGAAAGAGTTTAAGTGTTATCACTGCAGCTCAACAATAAAATGTCACTCCTTCAAATACACTTCTTCCAATTGGTACATTTAAAACCTTTCTTGTTTCCAGGAGCAGGAAAGTCAGTCACATTACAAAAATCAATAAAATTTCAGAAACCTGTTATTCCTAAACTCCAGCCTAGACAAAGATATCTGCTCCGTTCTCAGTCTCAACCCTGTTAGGTCATTACAGTTCTCCCATCTACTATTAACATCTTTAGCCCACAGTCGAACTGGACTTTGCCATCTGTCTGCCTATTTAAACTGGTACTGTTAGGTCTCAAATCCAGGACAAACTGCTAACTGTTGTGCTTAACATATCAAATCGACTCTGGGTGCCAGTCTCCCAGAGTCTCTACCTGTTAAGAGTCCTCCTGGCTGGCACACCCTGCCCCTGACCCCGACCTCACCAAGAACCCCTTCCTCCAGCTGCTGGTCTTCCCTAACATTAACTCTGGATATGTTCTTTTCTTTTTTGGTTTTTCAAGACAAGTTTTCTCTGTGTAGCCCTGGCTGTTCTGGAACTCACTCTGAAGACAAGACTGGCCTCAAACTCAAGGACAGCCGCCTGCCTATCCCTCCTGAGTACTGGGATTAAAGAAGTATGTCACCATTCTCAGCTACTCTGGATATTTTCAAAAGCAGCTAGACTTCTCCCCCCCCCCCCCATAACTTCTACTTTAGCCTCTCTACTTATACTATGATCCCTCAAAACAAAAAAATAAACCCTGAAGCCTTCAACACAGAATTCCAAGTCTGTCTGACGTGCCTGTGGCAAAGGTAAAGGTAGCACTGTGTGTTCACGTGTATCAGCAGAGTAAGAGCTGGTGACCAGTAAAGCATGGTACCCTGGTACAAAACTGATCTACACTGAAAAACAAAACCAAAAACTAGCATCCTTCATCTACCTTCCCCAGCCATGATGTCATGCCAATTGTAAAGCCACTATTGACAAAATTTCTAAAAACCCAAATTAACTTCCCCATAATAATCAAAAGTCCTATTTAATTCAAAAGTATACAAGAAAAAAATCCAGTACAGCTAACTTTTTTCTAAGATCTAGCTCATGTAAAATACTTGTCAATTGTTAATATTTCAAAAAGGATAATTTGCTGAATATGCCTTCAAAACAAAGATTAAAAACTAAACGTGGGGCTGGAAAGATGGCTCAGAGGTTAAGAGCACTGGCTGTTCTTCCTGATATCCTGAGTTCAAATCCCAGCAACCACATAGTGGCTCACAACCACCTGTAATGGGATCTGGTTCCCTCTTCTGGTGTGCAAACACGCATGCAGGGAGAACAATGTATACATAATAAATAATCAAATCTTTAAAAAGAAACAAACAAATTAGACCTATTCCCCCACCACTCTTAAACTTATGCCTAAATTGACAATTTTCTGTGGTTAATGAGTTATGATGAATTGGTCATTGAAAACTATGTCCATGAGATAATCTTAACTGAAGGTCTAATTAATTTAGCATTATTTTTCTTAATAAAGCTTTTAAATTATAATATAATAACATAAATTCTCCCTTTCTTGTCCTCCTCCAACCCTCTTGTGTTTTTTCCTACTTCCTCTAAAATTAATGGCCTCTTATTATTGTTGTTGCATATATACACACCAATGAATATATATGTATAAATATATAAATGTGACTGAGTCCAGTCAGTGTGGCTTGTATGAATATGATTTCAAGGCTGACTACTTTGTATTAAATAATCAATTAGGGGGCTATCCCGGGGAGAGGGTAATTCTCTAGCAGTAGTCATTAGTTGCCTGTAGGTCTCTAACTAATGTGGAATCTGTGAGATCTCTCACTTGTACATTAGCATGTCTAGTGATACAGTTACTGTTCACGTCATCCTCAGGCAGCTATGTTACTGAGGTGTTGTGGGTGTAGCTTCCTGGCATACCTAGGAAACAATCTCACCAGTGAAAAAATATACAAAAATAATTCTAAATCCTAAAGAAACAATGGTAAAACCAAAATACCACACCTACACTGTGTTCAGAGGGCAAAACTTCTCAAATATTTAATTATGGTGACTTTCTATAAATTCACCTTGGAAACACTAAGTCTCCTTTCTCTAAGGCAGTTCATGGTACTTCCCAGAAACGTAACGAGTCCTCTGCACTCGCTGGCCTGAGCTGGGGTCTGTAACTGTTGCTATGAACGTCCAGTTATTCAGGCCATCAAAGCTCAAGCTTGAATGCTGAAGCACACTGTACTCTTCTGATTTCTTCCAACTGGACCAGAATAGACTGCCCTGGTCTTGGGTGGGAATGGATTTATCACAGAGAGTCCAAGTACTTCTTTAACAACCCTATCTATTTCACCAAGCTCTATATTAATCAGCAAGATGGACAAGCTATTGACATCTCCTCGTAAGCCTCTCGGATAATCATTTCAGCGGTGCACACTCCCAGGTCACTAAATCATCTGTAGACCTACATCTAATACAGCCGCAGCTGAAGGAGCAGAACTGTCTTTCACAAAACAGGACTTTAGATGTTTCTTCCAAATGCCCCTGGGAAAAAAACAACACTTATTCTGACCCAGTTGCAAAATGTCATGAAGCTTATGCAGTGCTACCTTCTCCACGGATAAAGGTAAAAGAAGTACTCAGGGCAGAGGCAGGCACCCCTCCTTGTTCAAGGACAGCCCTACACAATGAGCTTCGGGCCACACAGGGCTGCTTAATGGCATCCTGTCTCAAAAAAAAAAAAAAAAGTTAAAAAATTAAAAAAAAAAAAAAAAAACAACATCTTTTTATTCCCCCATCAAGTGGGCCCTTTACCCTGGCTACAGACCCCTGCAGGACCAGCCTCTATCTCCTCAGGCTGCAGAGCTCTATGTCTTGCCACAGCTGCAAAAAACTCTAACTTCAGTTCTTCTCACAAAACTGGAAAGCGAATAATCCAAAGCTTCAAGCATTGCTCTCACAACTAACTTCCCAGGGTTCCAACCCTGGACAATGGTTTCTGAGTGCAGCAATCTCACATCAACTGCTTACTTATTCTCGGAGGAAATTCTGAGCCTAGCCCAATTTACCCAAAATCCAAAGACAAAGAAAGAAATTGTTTTAAGGGCCAAAGTCCAAAAGAAATAGGAAAAAAATAAAACAAAACAAAACACCACCCTGCTTTAGCCCCTAGGACAGCACACAGTGTTCTCAGGTTACGTAACAAGACTATAAAGAGAACAGCCAAAGCTTTGAAAGTTGAAGCTACAGAGCGCATTTAAAGATATTCTTTACTCAATAATCTGCAAGGAAAAACAGCTCTTCAAAAATAACTGCATGCTGTGGGGATGGAGCTGTGGGCTCTGCTCTGTGTGGAAGCTGCTCACCCAACCAAAGCAGAGCTGACATTAGCAGAGGGCGCTCCTTTGACTAAGGAAAGTTTCTGCCAGAAGCTTGGAGCGCTTATGCATCTTTACCATTGTCACCAAGACACACTGTGTGAGGAGGAGCTTACAGATTTTAGAAAAATAAAGGGCAAACCTCTACAGAGGTTGCAGCCTAGCAGAGCACTGCTGCCCAAAACGAGAACTCACATGAGGCAGATGCAGGTAGTGTGTGCCACTCCAGTCTTGAAGGAGTTACACTGGCTTTCCTGTTAAAACAAAAAACAAAAAAAACAAAGCAACAAAACAAAACAAAAACAAAAGCTGGTTTTAAACTGTTGTGATGAACTGGAAGGGAGAGACAACATTTGGAGATAGGTTTACAGGAGTTAACACTGCCCTCCAGTCTAGGAGCCTCCAACCATCACTGACACTAGTTCTAGCTGACTATAACAAAATATGAGCATTGAAAATAAGCCCAAGTATTGTGTATTATTTTCTTCTTCTGGCAATCTGGGTTAGGAATAAAAGCCAAGTCTGATAGTCTGATAATAAAATTTTAGGCCAAAAGAGTAAGAGAAGACTAAATTAGTCAGCTCCAGTGGCTTCCAGGGTCCTGCTGAGGACACTGGCTAGTAAATGGTGCTTACACTGTTACAGCTCAGAAGCCTGATTTAAGAAGAAAACAGAATACAAAGCAGCCCCATCTTGCTTTCAAGTATCTACTTATGCTGAACTTCCCTCTACCAGTCTACTATCCCTCAACACCTAGCTGTCATCCTTACATGTACCATATCAACTGTATGCTGCTATAAGCCTAATGAAATGTCTACATCTGTAATGAAAGGAAAGTTTAAAACTTTTCACTTTGTCAGTGGACATTTTTTTCTCAGTAAGAAGAATTAGAATACTAGATTTCATAGTTAAAACAAATATCCCAAAATAATTGAGTTGAATATACATGTGTATTCTTTAAACATATGGATAGTTTTAAGATATACATTATGTCTCACTTTATAGGTGAGGCTCCTTTAAGTCCTAGGTTGTGGCTTTCTGTTTGTTTTTATGTAAAAGGAAGATGGTAATCATAGGAATAGCAGAAATGGTTGGCTGCAGTATATAAAAAAGAAACCATCACTACCAGACAATATGAACAGCAGTGACAACAGTCCACCCACCCAAGAGGTCATTAGCCTTTAGGCTGTATATGAAATCAATATCAATGTTCTTTATATTTAATTATTAGGCTATGTGGTATTAGTCCTCTGTAATTATAACTTGAAAACACATTAATAAGCATTTTTGAAAGAGAAAATACTAATAAAACCTTCTTAGTTCCACATCAACTGTTACCAGGACTTTTTCTACTATAAATAACAGCCCAAAAAGTGTGATCCAGCAACTCACACAGGCAACTTTTCTCTAACCCAAGGGATTACAAATGATCGAAAAGTTTGGAAATCATGGGACACATTTAGTAATATTTTTAAACCCTCCAAGTTACTAAGTACCTAAGTAAAGTAAATGAGAGAGCCTTAAAATACTGCCAATGTTTCCATTCTTGAAAAACAAAATTCAATGGTAACTAAGAAACGTATTTGTTTAACAGTACCAAGGCAGAGCAGGAAAAGTGACCCAGGAGCTAAGAGCCTCCTGTTCATCCAGACAGCGCTAGCTGCGGTGAGGCCCCAGCACCTGTGTTACCTGACACTCTAGCTCCAGCTCCTCCACCTCCTACCTCTCTCCACTGTTACCCACAGACGAGGGGCTTACATTCGCTCAGGTACATGTGTACATGGTTTTTTGAAAAGTAGTAAGGCAGATATGATGCCATACGAATGTCTTCTAGCACTTAAGAAGCCAAAGCAGAACTGTCTTGAGTTCAAAGCCAGCCAAGTCTACACAGCCAAGTCTAGTACAGGCCAGGTAGATACATAATAAAACTCTAATAAACACATAGGCAAGCAAACAAATACAAATGGGAGTTTAAAAGAATGTTTAATATATAAACAACTCAAGAAATTAAACACCAACAACCCAAATAATCCAATTTAAAAGGGGGGTACAGAGCTAAACAGAATTCTCAACAGAGAAATCTTAATGGCCGAGAAGCACTTAAAGAAATGTTCAACCTATCAAGTCATCAGGGAAATGCAAATCAAAATGATTCCATCTTATACCTACCTGTCAGAATGGCTAAAATAAAAACTCAAGTGACAGCACAGGCTGGCGAGTATGTGGAAAAAGAGAAGCATTCCTCCATTGTCAGTGGGAGTGCAAACTTGTACAACCACTATGGAAATCAATTTGGCAGTTTCTCAGAAAACTGGGAATAGTTCTACCTCAGACCCAGCTATATAGCTCTCCACCATCCCACAAAGACGCTTGCTCAACTCTGCTCATATCAGCTTTATCTGTAATAGCCAGAAACTGGAAACAACTCAGATAACTCTCAACCGAAGAATGGATTTAAAAAAAAAAAAAAAAGAAGTGTTACATTTGCATAAAGGAATGCCACCAAGCTATTAAAATAAAAGCAAGGACATCATGAAATTTGCAGGCAAATGGATGGAACTAGAAAATATCCTGAGTGAGGTAACCCAGACCCAGAAAGACGTGTATGGCATGTACTCACTTGTAAGTGGTATTGGCCATAAAGTACAGAATAACCATGATACAATCCCAAAGAAACTAGGTAATAAGGAGGTCCCAAGGGAGGGTGTATGAATCCCACTCAAAGGGCAAATAAAATAGACATCAGAAGTGAATGGAGAGAGGGAACTGGGTGGGAGAGGGAGAGAGGGAGCGGGGAAGGGGATGAGGCAGGGATCGGGTGTGAAGAGAGCAGAGGACGGGGGATGAGAGAGCTGAAAATGAGAAGAGAAATTGGTAGGGGGGACATTTCTGGGACAAGCAAGAGACCTGGGAAGGGGGAGCTCCTGGGAGGATATGAAGCCTGATTTGACTAACATCTGTAGCTTCCAGTGGAGGGGGGGGGGGGGCACCAACCTACCCATAAAACCTTTGATCCAAAATCTGCCCTGCCTACAAGATGTGTAGGCATAAAGGTGGAGCAGAAATTGAGAAAATGGCCAACCAATGACCAACCCAACTTGAGACCCACCCAATGGGAGAGCGCCAACCCCTGACACTATTAATGCTACTCTGCTATGCTTGCAGACAGAAGCCTAGCACAACTGCCAACTGAGAGGCTTCAGCTAGCAGCTGATGGAAACAGATGCAGAGACCCAGAGCCAAACATTAGGTAGAGCTCAGGGACTCTTATGGGAAGAGTTGGTTGGTGGCTGAGGAAGCTGGAGGGGTCAAGGGCACCACAAGACCTAAAGAGCCAAATAACCTGGGCCCATGGGGGTTCATATAGACTGAAACACCAACCAAAGAGCAGTCATGGACTGGACCTAAGCCCCTATACAAATGCAGCATATGTGCAGCTCAGTCTCAATCGGAGCAGGGACTGTCTCTGGCTCGACTCTGTTGTCTGTCTTTGAATCCCTTTGCTGAGCTGGGGTGCCTTGTCTGGCCTCAGTGGAAGAAGATGCTATCATTCCTGATGAGACTTGATGTGCCAGGGCAGGTTGGTACCTGGGGTGGGAGGCCTCCTCTGAGAAGGGGAGAGGGAGAGGGAAGAGGACAGGGATGAGAGGAGAGGAAAAAGAAGGGCTTCGATCAAGATATAAAATGAATAGATAAATAAAAGAATGCTTACTGTAAAATAAAGGGAAAAATAATAACTTAATTGAAAAGTTTCCTCTGAGAATATCTACACACGTATCAGGGCTTTGTATCTTCAGTACTATTTAAGACAAAAACCCAACAAACCAACAAACAATCAAACAAAACCCAACTGAACATCAAAACTGAAACATTTCTGAGATATTTAAAAACCAATGCATTTTTCCAAAAAAACTAATAGCCTTTATCCTGAAGGCACTCACAGCTCATGCTATACCACAAGGACACAAAATTAGGTATTCTTAAGTTTCAGAAGATGACATAAGTTTAAAAGGTATAGATAGACTGGACAGAAAAGATGCCAATTACTTCGATCTAGGAACTGTCTGTCTAAATCTATGTATGCTTTAGTCAGGCTGATGCAGGCAACTGGTTTTGCTAATGCTTCCCAGACAACAGCCCTGGGATTCCGACTCTGTAACATCTCTACACACCTACTGTCATGGTCAGGAAACGTGGACTCAAGCATGTGAAGTTGTTAACGATGGACTTGAGTCTTGCCTGAATGAAAAAGTCACTATTCAACTACAGCTGACTTGCTTGACAGAATAAAGATCAACTATTGACAACCTAGATGTTTTTCTCTAACCTTTCAGTTTTAAAATGAAACCCAATTAATCAAGCATTAAAATATTCTTTGAGCCAGCCGCAGTCTGCCAGCTGAAGGAGGTCCATGCAGTGTACCTATAACTCTAAGCCACAACTTCTAAGCAAGGGTTTTGACTCGTCTGTGATTGAACTGGATGCGGGACTAGAAAACCCTGGCAGTACGTGAGGTTCTGAATGTCCAATGTACAAAAGTCAATTGCAGACCAACCGTGAGGACGCATCGGAAGTACTGTAGGCAGCGGTCATCCACACTGCATGCCAGGGCTTCCTACACACCTGTTATAAACACATGGCACTTTCCACGTGCATGTCACACCACACGACAGGCTTAAACATGAGACTATTATACACGATCTATGAGTTAGTGGTTTTATGGTATATAAAGTTTTCTGTTCTTTTAGAAATATAATGGTTTGATTACACAAATACTTAAAATATATCCATACCATAATTTCTTAGTATGCTCATATCAAATGCTAGATGGATACAGTTAGAATTTTTATTTTAAAAACTACTATTGCTGACTTGGTTCACCTTTAAAATGTTAAATGCAGGGCTGGAGAGATGGCTCAGCAGTTAAGAACACTGGCTGCTCTTCCAGAGGACTGGTGTTTAATTTAACCCAGAACCCACATGGTAGCTCACAACTGTCTATAACTCCAGTTCCATAGGATCCTACACTCTCACACAGACAGAAAGACGTATTTGTAGACAAAACCATCAATGCACATAAAAGCAAATAAATCTTAAAAACAGATATCTAGAGAGAAAGATAAAATGTTAGATGGATTTTGACTTGAGATTAGGAATTTCCAATTTCTGAAATTATCCTAAACATATTTCTGCCACTTTATACTATATATTTATATGAATCAGTGTTCTCAGCATGGATGACTATAAAATCAAACTATCCAATATTACTGTATATTACAGCATTAAATATTTGGCCAAGGCCAGATATGGCATATGCTTTTAACCACAGCAGGCAGATCTCTATGAATTTAAAGGCTAGCCTGGTCTATATAACAGGTTCCAGGCCAGCAAAGACAACAGTATGGGACTCCATAGACATTCTGCCAAGACTTAGTTCCTTTGTACAAAAGTTACAAACAAATATGTATCTCACTAGCTATACAAATTTGCCTGTCTTTAATAAATGTATACCAAAGAAGTATTTTAAACTAATTTTTATTATTTATTATCAG